>NW_027466827.1:357500-752500 GCF_046128005.1 Genypterus blacodes
GGAGATGCTTGTCAGTGAGTCATATTGAGATTGTTCCAGCAAAGGTAATATAATAGTTCAAGGTCTGCTCTTCTCGTTATTGGCAACGAGCTTCACTCTCAAATACATGTGTGTGTTGCTTAAGTTGGCAGGACATTGAGGAAAGGGAAGAAGTGTTAACTGAGAATGTGGGCGAGCCAGCCTGAGGTTTGTGCGTGCGTGTGTGTGTGTGTGTGTGTGTGTGTGTGTGTGTGTGTGTGTGTGTGTGTGTGTGTGTGTGTGTGTGTGTGTAGGCAGACACTTTCACACATACTTAGTTTTTGCAAACCCGCTTCTCTGCAGAGCGCAGACGTGCACTCACACTGCTGTTTTGTTTCGTATGTTATCAGCTTGGAGCAGTGAGAATGTGTGTGAGCTATGCAGATGAACAGCATACAGCTGAAAAATGTTCTATTCAACCAAAGTCAGGAAAAGAAGAATTTCAAACAAGGACATTTTTTTCTCACTAAGTCAAGGCAAAATACCGCAGAAAGAGCAAAGTCGAACGGAACACAAGCGAGGGTGAAGGGGGCAAAGGCGAAAACACAACATTAGACCTTCAGAATCAGAATTTCATTATTTCCCGATTTAAATGCATTCCTTTGCTGCAAAGAAAAAAAGGCTTCATAAGGTTAAACAAGGCCAAACTGCGTTTTTGTTGGCAAGGCAAGGCTAATGGCTCTGCAAAGCAGGCTCTAAGAAAGAAAACACAGCAAACCGCTCATCAGTTCTACTCAATTCTGTTCTTTTAACATCTATTACAATCCATGAATCCATGAAAGAATTTTTGAGATGAACATTATTGGTGTTATAAATATTCTCTAGTGTCTCAACAGTTTGAGTACAATTGCAATGCAATTTGGCGTAAAAAACACTGAAATCTGAACCATTTCTACAAGATTTGGTACATTTATTATTATAACATTTACTCGAGCATCACTATCTCGCGCTCTCTCACACAGACACACACACACACACAATTTTAGCCCATGCAGAGTGTGCGATTTGACAGCAAGATGTAAACTGACACAAGCACTGTCGGAGGCAGGATGTCATGGAGTCTCCCTCTGTCTCTCTGTCTCTCTCTCTCGCTCTCTCTCTCTCTCTCTCTCTCTCTCTCTCTCTCTCTCTCTCTCAGTAACTTGCAAAATACACGAGCATAATAGAACTTAATTTTGTCCACCCAAGGAGAGAACACAATGGATAAGAACTGCTCAGAGCAGGAAAGTGGCCGTCCTCATGCTGCACAGTCCGCCCTCCGCCCTCCACAGTCCGCCCTCCGCCCTCCACACGCCTCATCATTCCCCACTTTCCTCACTGGACGTAAGCTGCTGTGACAAAGGCTTAATTGGACTGAATGTAATTGCACTGAATTGCATGAAGCCAGGAGGGTCTGTGATCCGCCGCATCTCTGCCGGCTGTGAGTCACAGGCGAGTCACACAGCCGGCAGCCGCAGACAGTCTCTTAGTCTGATGTTGACTCGTTTCTCCTCCGGCTGCGGCTGTCACCTCTCGGCTTTCCCCCCTAGTCGCCGGAGCTCAGATCAGTGGGATATCTGAGGGCCTGTCATTCTGCTCTCCATCACAGCCCGCTCGCTTGCTCCAGGACACAGGTAGCAACGCTGTGCCACCGACTTGAACAACGGGAGATTTATTTTGCTCACGGTGCTGGATGCTGAAAGTACGGCACGGTGGCCTGATGGCTGTATGCCTGGTTTGTGCATTTGTGGCGGCGGGGCGATGATGTGATGATGACACCTGCATACATTGGCGCTGCATTTCGATATGTAACTCCGTCTTTTCAAAACATTGTTCAGAATCTTCCACAGTGATTGAGAAGATATATGTTTTGTTGTAGTTGTTGATTTTGTATATAAGGTACTATTAGATATTCTGAGCCACACTCCATACCAGTTGGTGGCAGTAATACACCAATACGGCGTTCGCCAACCGCTAACAAACTTCAAAAAAACGAAGAAGAACCAGAGTTTGGATCCGTTTGTTTTCTTCTCTATTTCGCCAAATACATCATTGCTAGCCCAAAATCATATATAGCCAAAATCCAGAGGGATTCAGAGGACACAGGCCATGAGGAGGACAGCTGGGTGACCGCTCACCACCAGAGTCTGATGAATCAGATGGCGTTGTAGCTTCTTTTAGCTGTAACTCTTCAAGCCATTTTGGTCAAGGCAAGCTGTGCCTCACTGGTAGGTCAATGAATCAGAGAGCTAGCAGTACCCAGCATCCTCCTCCTATCAGCGATATTACACAGCACAAGCCACATATCATTGCAGGTTTATTAGTTCAGGTAGCCATTAGCGACAAGCGCCGTCTCTCTGTATTAGAGTGACTTCCTGTTCGGGGCAGGGCCAGGGGCAGCCAGCTCACACATGGTTGGACCCGCAGGCTGTGGCGATGGGCTCAGATGATAAGCTCACAGGCCCCATGTTTGAGTCAGAGGTGATGCTGTTCATCCCTGAGTGACATCTGCAGGCGCTTCTACTCCTGGTGGTTTGTTAATGAGCAGAGGCACAAACACACGCACACACACACACACACACAAACAAACGGGAACAGCAGCACATCTGATCTAAGAGAAGTTTGAACAGATAACGCCGTACAGGAAGTCGGATGCAGATGCACTTGATTCAATCAGTCACTACGCTAAGGACATTTTTGGATCTGATAAAATAAATCTAATACTATCTTGTCTTGTTATCTTGTTTACAGGAAGTTGTTCGTTTGATGAGGGATTCACCCAGTGTGATTACCAACAAGACCCGTACGATGACTTCGATTGGACGCACATCAACACCCAGGAAGTGCCGTATGTTTCCCCAGAGCTGCCACAAGGTGAGGCTTGATTTGCAGCTTTGTCATCCGTCCATCCATCCATCCATCCATCCATCCATCCATCCATCCAAATCCATCCATCCATCCATCCATCCATTCATCGCTACCACATCTCCTACAAGAGCGTCACATTTCTTCCTCATATTTCTGTGCTCCTCTCCTCTCCTCTCCTCCCCTCTCCTCTTTAATCAGTTTTTCTTTTCTTTTTTTTGCTCTGTGATGATGATGAAGGGGAAATTAAATCTTTCTGCCTCAGGGCTGAGGGTCTAATTAACAGAATATGAGGTCGTTAATCAAGGGAAGGGAACAGGAAAGGTTGTCTACTTTACAATGTTAAAAGCAAAATGTTGTAGGAATAACCGGCTCTGCAAAGCTAAATTGGCCACTACAGTAGTTTTACCCCAAAGTGGAAATGTTAACTTGTGATGAAATATTGAGACGAAAGTGAACCAGAGCTAAGAATTTGTTCGTTTAACTTTTAACATTTAACTTTAATCTCCTGTCATCTCATCGTTATGTAAGATTATGACTTTGTTACCATGACATTGTAATACCATTATTTATCGCTCATCACGGCAACCCAGACTGGCTGACATTTGGAAATTGCTTCATTTCAACACCAGCTCTTTATGAATTTTACCCTAACAATCACACACACACACACACACACACACACACACACACACACACACACACACACACACACACACACACATACACACACCTACGCCCAGTATTTACTCTTATGAATACCGGTAGAGGAAGGGGGGGCAGAGTTGACAGCAAGAAGAGGTCAAACACCAGCATTGGCATTTGACGTGTTAATGATGTCAGCAGGACGTTGAGTGGGGGCAGATAGGCAGGGGCAGCATGTGGCCGAGTTGTTTACGGAAGGAGTGGTAGAATCGGCGCATGAGGGTTAGATTTCCTGTCTGAAATGCCTTGCCCAGAGACACGTAGATCGTGTCTACTTTTAGAATCGGTAACATCTCAATGAAACATAACCACCGGTGGATGGATGTTGTGATACTCTAATCTGGTAACAGCCTAAACTCGTTGTCTGCCAGAGGACATCACATGATTCAGACCTGTGGCACCTAAACCTTTTGGGCTTTTGACCCAATCACATTGTTGCGCGGGGGGAGAGGGGGGGGGGGGGGGGGGGGGGGGGGGGGCGTGCTCATAGCGATTGCCATTTCAAAGGCCTGTGGAAATGAGTTTATTTTAATGACTTTGCCACTTAAGAAAGGGAGTCCCCCAGGGGCTTTAGAGTGGTTTGGAGAGATTTCCCATTT
Organism: Genypterus blacodes; assembly: GCF_046128005.1. Taxonomy (NCBI): domain Eukaryota; kingdom Metazoa; phylum Chordata; class Actinopteri; order Ophidiiformes; family Ophidiidae; genus Genypterus; species Genypterus blacodes. The sequence continues at coordinate 361,667 of NW_027466827.1, forward strand.
CAGCCAGAACTCACGCTTTGCTCCTTAAAAAACCCCACATCGGATCGTCCCAGTTGCTAGTCGGCAAGTGAGCTCACGGCAGTGCCGGCCCTGCAGGGATGGTTTGGCAGTTTTTGTAATATGTAATCTCTCCGGGAGTTGATGTTGGCACGAGCCACCATGCCGGAGTCTGGATGCTATTGGCAACGCTCATTGTGCCAGTTGAACATTCATGGACTGGGGCTCTGTGGCTCACTGGACTCCAGCAAATACTCTTGACTCATAATGTTGTCAGCCAGTGCCACTCTAAACCTGTTTTGCATGCCATACCCCATCTCCCAGCCATCCGTCTTGTTTTACTCTGTGTACTATATAATAAGGCAAGAGGAAACAGGGATTTAAAGAGCAGTGGAGCTTGTTTCTTGTCCTGCGGATTCTCTTCTAATGATGGAATAATGATGGATAAAGCATCACAAACTGCAGCCTCTACAATTACTACAGAGTTGAATGAACACCTCTGTGACGCTCAGAAGTTCATTATTATTAGCTCCACAAAGGTTGTCGGGTGATTGCATTAATCAGTTGCATTGCGTTGCGTTGTCAACATGTTGAGCATTTAGGGTTGTTATTAGTGTTATTAAGTTGTCAACAACCACAGAATGATCCTATTGCGTTTTATATACATTTTGCCTCCGACTTGCTGAGGCCTTATTTTCATGCATTTGACAACGTAACTTGAAAGAAGCACGCTGACTGTGAAAGGATCTATCAAATGTTATTCCGACCGCAGTTTGTTTTTGTTTTGCTGTAGAATACGGCTCTTTGTCTACCACATTTCTGTTGTGGTTGTGTGACATATCTGGGTCTTACGGCTGCCACAGGGGTATTTTTAGCCTCATCATTACACTGTGTCGGCACTCTATTGGCGGCCATTTTACAGTTGGCAGTTCAAAGAGCTCTGCCATTTTAGAAACGGGCAGACCAAAGATGTCAGAAACTGACAGCCGTCAAACGTCAGATGCAGCGCCGTCGCAACGCCGCCTGCTTTCTGAGCATGGATGAATGTCAGAATATCATTTCTTCCTCACATTTCGCAATCCTATTTTGGCCTCGGGTTAGGTCAGGGATATCTCAAATATTGTTGACATTGTTTTAGTGACTTAACTGAACTTATCATATGTTGGAAGTTGCGTGTAAAGTTGGATTTCTCTCACCCAGGCCTGATCCATGTGTTGTCATCCCTTTGCAGCGGGGGATGTTGTGATTTGCTGCAGTGCTAAAGGTTATATTCTGCCACGTTTGTTTGTTGTGACACATCTGGGTCTCTGAATGACAGGAGTATTTTTAGCCTACACACCGTCTTGACAGCCATCTTAGAGGCACCATCTTAGTATCACCGCCAAAAATGAAAGAAGAAAGGCTCATCCATTGTGTTCATTTAGTATTTTAGGTGGATTTAGATTATTGTGGGACAGAGAACAGTGAGTGTATTTCTGCTGTGTTTGGCTGTAATCCAGGTCTTTTTAGTGTATTTGGATCTCATTAATGCTATTCACAAATAAGTAAGAATGTTGTAGTGGCAGGCTGCTAAAAAAGAGCTTAGAGAAGAGAGATGAAACTGGCTTTTCAGTAACCAGGGTACAGTATTTGGTTTTGAAGAGCTGGGTGTGTGTGTGTGTGTGTGTGTGTGTGTGTGTGTGTGTGTGGTGGGCAGGAGTTGAAAGCCTGTTCTGCTCTATTCTACAGGGAAAAGTGTTTTTCACAGCGGATTAGCTAAACAATAGCCGCTAATCAGCATGATCCTACCGCCTATTGTATAGAATATATTGTATTTGGTTGAATATGCAAATAGAATTATACAGTAGGGACGGTGTGTTGTGTTTGCCTAACCAGAGTGCAAATTGTATTGTACTGTATTGTAAGGTGAACTAGTTTGTCTGTATTTTTGACGGATGGTGTTGGATAGCAGAGCAGAGATTGAGCAGAGCAGCGAGGATCACTTTTCATCGTATTTCACTGCAGCAACATCTGGTTGAGATCCGATCCGATTACCAGAACATCTGGATGGGCTGACTGACTGTCCTGCTATTAGCATGTCAGCACACCCAGATTATCTATTATTTAGTGCTTTGTTTCCCACTGTCAGTTCCTCTACGCACAAGGTATAATACACTCATTATACCACAGGCATTGCAATGTGGCAGAAGTGCCCTCATCAGATTAAATCTACTCTTAAGGTCTGTGGCCTGTATTCAGTGCATACAAAAGTCATTACCAACGTCCTTCAACTTGATATCTACACATCGTATAGCCTATTCTCTTCTCTTCTCTTCTCTTCTCTTCTCTTCTCTTCTCTTCTCTTCTCTTCTCTTCTCTACTCTTCTCTTCTCTTCTCTTCTCTTCTCTAAGAAACTGCCTCACATTCATAAAATAGAAACAAATGACTGGGTTAGAGGAGAGGGGTGTTGTATGTGTCTTTGGGGGGGGGACTGGCTCTCGCATCTTAAGTCCAAAAGGAACGCTAGGAGACCAGGAAAACACGCAGGCAAAGGAAGAGACATTTTTCCCCCAATGACATCAAACATATTTATTGACTGTGAGAGAAAAAAGGGCAAAGCGGCAAGGAAGGTAGTAGAGAGTGAGGAAGCAGGGGGAGCATACAGTGGGCTCCTGGTCTCTGTCTGCTGCACCGATTTAGATGTTCAGGTCCCAGACCTAATGTTCTGTAGACTGGTGATTCATGATCTACTGTTATGACTTGAAATCACATTGTCCCTACAGACGGGCTGGTTTGTTGTGGCAGCATAGTGTTTTGTGGCTAGTTTAATATGCACTGGCATATGTTGGAGAAGACACATGGTATACTACTTGTAAATCCAACTGTTCCAGAGATATAGAGAGGGAAAGGGGAGGAAAATGAGAGAAGTTAATCTTTTAGGCTGCTAATGATGGCAGGCAGAGTCGTTCCAGGTGAACTGAATGCTGAATTCATCATTAAGGATTAAGGTATTCATTCCTAAGCAATGAGCTCCAAAGAGAGTTGGTGTGTTCATGTAGGTGCACGCAAACAGTTATAGTACTGCTTCAAAGCTTGACAAGATTTAGAGGTTGTGACGATGTAATGAAACAGACTCTATCCAACTTAGCTTTTCACAAGTGTTTTGCCAAATAGTAACGCTGCTTCATCTCTGTGTTTCCAGGTTCCTACATGTATGTGGACGTCTCGCAGTTTGACGTCGGAGAAAAGGCCAGGTTCCAACTCCCGGTCATGAAGGAAAACGATACTCATTGTATCGACTTCAACTATCTCCTCACCAGCCCCGACGGCTCCAGCCCCGGAGCCCTCAATGTCCTGGTGAAGGTACAAACTGATAATTATTCTCTAAACACACATATGAACACAAGATTATTGTATTATGTTTTTGTTTCACCCAATTCTCACCTACTTTGACTACAATATCAAAAATACAGACAATGGTACTGCAGTATTTGCTTTAGAACAATAATAGTAATTTTCTTGTGACAATGACTGTGTTTATGATAATTATTCTGTTATTCTCTGTGGCTGTGCAGGTTAACAAGGGTCCCCTGGCCAACCCTATATGGAACGTGACATCCTACACCGGTAAGAATCAAAGAACCACTTGATTTCCATCTCATCAATTATTCAGATGTTATTGCTATTGTTGTTTACATAATGATATTGTTTGTTAGGTAAAGGCTGGCTGAAAGCAGAGCTCGCTGTATCCACTTTTTGGCCAAATGAATATCAGGTTAGTCCTAATTAGACCTAGTATGTGCCGCCGGTGCGTGTGTTTGTGTGGTGTTTGATACACAGTAGCTGTCTGTGGTTTTGTGAGTTGATTTGATTGATGATTAAGCGTCACAAAGGTAGTATTACTGCAGGGCGTCTGAAATGGATGCATACTGTTCAACGTGTGTGTGTTCATTTCCTTGTCTTCTCTTATCTTTCCTGACTTCGGGTTCAGATTCACTCAGGGGGTCGGTCTCCATACACTTCATTAGCTCGGTCTGGGTGCCGGGTGTTTATTCGACATGGTTTCGACAGATGTGTGCATCGCAGGTTAGCTTGTTTCCGAATGTCCTAGTTGGCACACTCCGACTGATCATGTTAGCACACACAGCCCTGGGACCTTATAATGTTACTGTAAGGCAAAGTGTGAACGCATCCTCCAAATGGCCCATCTGGAGCCCTGTCCCCCTCCGTGACTGGGGAGGAGATCACCAGCATGAAACTCGTGTGTCAACATGTTTTAATTGAACATAATCATCGTGCTTTGCTGAGGCTTATGTTGGTTTTCCAGGCTATAGAACAGGTTATTGGATTTGGGGATATGAAGCTATTTTGTCATGTCTCAACATGTTTGTATGTTAGCACTTTGGCTCTAGTTGTAATGAGACTGGTTTCACCAAGGGAAGACTGCACATGCATAAGCACAAATACACACGGACACGCATGCACACGCAACGCTATTAAGGGAGACCTTGTAATTACAATCTTTGTCTTGATCTCTTTAATATTTTTTTGAAAGCCAGCCTAGCGCTATTTAACATGCCTTTAGTTGACGTGCAAGTTTCTCAATATGTAATTTTATTTATTGTTTATTTAATAGTGCTTTAAGTAGCTGTTGTAAAGCTGCATCATATGCAATACACTCCTCGCACAAACAGGAACATGCAGCCTGCTAATGCATATTCGAGCGAAATGCTACACTGCTACCAAACTAATATACCACCGATTTTTATTCCCCCCCCTTTTGTCCCCCTACATTACCATGGGGTCACATCCTGTAGATTTCCCGATTTGTGGGAGTGGCAAGGATTTGTTGGGGGTTGGTTTCCATTCCTGCCAAAAATGCCTGAATGTCACTTTTCCCCAGTTAACTTTACCTTGAGCATTTGCCGTTTCATATCTGGCCTGCTGCAACAGGCGTGCATAGGAAAGCACACAAAAGGCCAAAAAGGATGACCATGATGATTTAGAGCCATCACAGAAAGAGTCTAAACCCAGCTGACATTTCTCAAATTAGTTTTCCCTCATTTGAGTGGGTTGTAGCTGTGCATTACTCAGATTATTTATTTAGACCTCAAACCGTAACATAAAATGGAAATATATGTCCCTGCCTTGCAGAAATAAATTTAGTGCCCAAGTAAATTCACTGCATGCATCAGAGTGATGCGACTGGTTGACAAGAGGATATACACTTTAATCCATCCCAAACCCTGGAGTGATGACATGTCAGGCCTCAGCCTTCAGCTTTCCTCAGCAAAGAGTTGCTTTACCCCTTTGAGAACTTGTAAACACAAGCTATCAGTATTCCTGCCACACACTGATGAGTCTAGTCACGTGCTTCACACTTGCATGATCAACATACAGCTGCATCTAATGACTGCTATTAGTTAATGCACCAATTACTTTTTGATTAATGTGTTGTACATGAAATGTCAATAGAATTGATCGATGTCCCTCAGAAGGAACAGAACCCAATGTGATAAAATATTTTACATTTTTACATGACGTCTAAAACGCCAACATGATCATTAATATTCTGGTTGATTAATTTTCTGCCAATCGATTCGGCCCTATCAGTCAGCAGGGAATTCAAATTTCGATCAAAAAAATTAATTGACAATCAATACTAATGTGGTTTTATATTAGTGCTGTCTATAATAAAACAAGTGGTAGTTTTAGACATAAAGTATTTACAAAAGGGAGGCTCTGTAGAATAACTTATTTAAAACAATATGGGGTGGCAATGATCTGCACAACAGATAGGCAGGTTGGATGACGAAGGTATTAAAAGTCAACCGATGTCTCTCTGCTGTGCTCCACAGTGAGCTATGACTGAGCGATGGCAGGAGAGAGAGACAAGATAGATTGGTCGGGGAGGGAGATGGAGAGGGGGCGAGTGTGACAAGCAGAGGATGATAAGCTATGGGTAAACAGTTCACGGCAGATTTCCTTTTACAGGTGATGAATGACAACAACTGCTCTCTCCCTCACTCTCTTTCTCCTTCTGTCTCTCTATCCGACGGCTCCCTCCCCTCCTCCTCCTCCTCCTCTGTTCATTACAGTGCTCCTTACTGAGTAAACACTGTTAGAAAACAGAAGGCAAGTGAGAGAAGTGGGGGGGATTGGGGAAGGAGGGATGATATTGAGGAAATAAAGAGTGCAGGGAGTGGAGTGAAGACAGGCAAGAGGAAGATGAGGAGAATAGTCTATTCACATCACTGTGAGACTAGTTAACGAAGTGGGAGCTGGTGAATGGAATCATCTGTAACTGCAGCATAAGCACTCCACTCCAAACCATGTTTACGTAAGAACCAGAGCAATAAAAGAAATGACAGATAGCAAAACACATCTGAAGCACAACTAAGACCACTATGGGCAACAAGACCCAAACTAGGGCTGAACCAATTGCAGAGCAATGGGGTTAGATGCACACGATTAATGTAGTTGATCATTTATAGGAAATGAAACAAATACTGTGAATGTTATCTAGCTATCCCAGCATAGGAAACTTCATGAAACTAAACTGAACCGAGAGGTAAATGCAACATGTAGCAATGTAGTCCCTGATTAGGAGCAAAGCCAATGAACTAAACACAAAGAACAATGGTTGCCCAATTTGGAGGACAAGGAGGAAAGGCAGAGAGAGAGATAATAAAAACACAAATATCTGGAAAATGGACAGGTGCTGACCCTTCCATTTCTGTCCACACTCTGGTGATTTTCCTTCATTTTTTATAATGGCCTAATGTCATTTTTTGTCCACTAAAGGAGATTACTGGGGTCCTTATTTATCCTTCATGGCTTTCTAGTCAGAATCTATAAATTCAGTAGCACTCATGATAATACCAACATTGTTAGAACATTTATCCAGTTGTCTGCCATCTCTCCTAGCTGCTGTACGCTTTTTATGTTGCCTGGCAATTTAGGATCTGTCCATCAACGGCAGCAATTTTGACGAGAAATAGGCATATTTTATTTGGCTTTCACTGCATTCAAAACAACAATCCAGAGCGGCAAATCTGTCATTTGGTAATGTTACTCTGAGAGAGCTGATAATTTGGTAAGTGCTCATACAGAGTTTGTGATGAACAGAGCTTTTTATGGGTCGGGTTATTTGATTTTTCTTATAAGGACGACGGTTCTCAGTATGTGTTAAAGCTGCCCCATCATCGGACTAATGGAGGATATGAAAGGGATGTTATGTGCTATATCTGCTTCTCTAATGCTAGTTATTTACAATTAAAGTATTATTTATAGATGTGATGCTGCACTGATGATGATGATGATGGTGATGGTGATGATGAAGATGAAGATGAAGATGATGATGATGAAGATGATGATGATGATGATGATGATGATGATGATGATGATGATGATGATAACTACTAAATCTCCATCTCTTCTCTTAGGTCATATTTGAGGCGGAGGTTTCGGACAGCAAGGCCGGCTTTATCGCCATAGACGACATTCAGGTGCTCAGCTACCCATGCGGTGAGTCATTAGCATGCCAGCAATTAGTCCTAGTTGGCTGCATGGCGGCTGATAGCTTCGGCCACTAATTAGACTGTACCTAAGATGGTTTCTGTTGCAGCTGAATAGGTAGATAAGTGGGAAGGTGACACAGGGGGGTGAGAATGGAGAGGCGAGGAAGAGAAGGGAGCAGACAGAGGAAATGGAGAGAATAAAGGCGGCGCGAGAAAGAGACAGAGAAGAGGGAGTGAAGGGTGAAGTGGGAAATGAGACAGTATTAGTGCAATCATGGAGAAAGAAGATTCTGACCAGTCAGCAGTCTCTCTCTCTCTCTCTCTCTCTCTCTCTCTCTCTCTCTCTCTCTCTCTCTCTCTCTCTCTCTCTCTCTCTCTTTCACACACACACACACACGCACACACACTGCTTCTCACACACACACAAACACAGACACAGTGAACAGTAGCAGTCTTGTCCTAGTGACAGGAAAGAGACGAGGGCTGCGATCCATTTTAAATTCTTGATACGTTTCAAGCCCCGACTATCCTTCGCCTCAGTGTGTCCTCAATGCCAAACAGAGTCATTACCTGGCACGGCCCGGTTGGTTAAGCTAAGGTGGGTCCTCGTGTAACAACAGAGGAAAGAAAGCAAATGGGTCTGGTCCATCTGTCGTCCGTTGTCACCGTGTGCTGAAATCTTTGCAGGCAATCCCTGCTCTTAATAGATTCTATTGATTACAAGTCATAAAAATGAACAGTCTGCTGCTCAGTATGTGAGGTCCAGTGATCCTGCACGACCCCTTTCACAAGTTGTCAATATGTCACAGAAAGAAATTTACGACTTTATTTCTAAATAGATTTTTACAGGATCTTAAACGCAGAGGATCGGGGACATTTAATCAGAAAGAGAACAGAGATTGACTTTGTAGGAAACAAGTATTTGAAATGGAATTAGTCCGTAGTCTCCACAGTGGAAGCATTCATTCTCACAGCTGCATTGCTGGACACACAGGTTTGTGTGTGGGGGCGTCTGTGTGTCCCCGCATGTGTGTGTGCGTGTACGCCCGTCGATGTGTTTTTGCTTCACCATCGTCGCTGCTATCTATGATTGCAATCACCTCCGCAGCACACACTGTCACAGGCAAACTCAAGCTGCTTCTTTTAGCTCCTTAAAAGGCTCATTTCATATCTTTCCAGGATTTGGAGGTTATGCAAATGATACCGGATGTGACATTGACGTTACCTCCCAGTGGCAGTGCAGCATCGCGCTTTGGTTTTCGTCTGACTGCAGTAAAATCTAATCGTCGTAATAATGGAAATATTCCTTAGGGGGTTACAAACTGTCCTGCTATATATTGTGTGTTTTGTGATAGCCAATCGTATAGCTGCCTCTGGGCTCTGACAACCAATTTTTTACATCCAACAGCCAAATAGAATGAGGCAGAATCATTTCAAAGTACACATACATACACCCCGGCCTCATTAATATTGCCATATTGGTCTAATCTTAACCCTTCATTGTGAACTCATTTCCTGTAGATAAGTCCCCCCATTTTCTGCGTCTCGGAGATGTGGAGGTGAACGCTGGACAAAACGCCACGTTTCAGTGTATTGCCACCGGCCGAGACAGCAACAACAAACTCTGGCTCCAGGTACAGTATACACACACACACACATAAACTCCCAAACAGAACCGAAGCTGTAATTACACATGACTGTAAACACAATGATATACGTTTATACTTTATATAGTATCAGTATAGAAATGCAGAGCTACAATGAGAGACACAGGTACATCTAACAGTGAACTCGCATGCACAGACACATATGCACACACACACTGCAAACCCCCCAGGCTGTGCATTCTAGCAGATAACTTGATTAAGAGTTTAATAGCTGCTGATTTCATTACGGCTCCATTGTAGCCGTGACCTTCAAACCTGCTGTCAGTGAAGCAGAGAGCACAAGCGTGTGGGTACAGGTGCGGGCAAGTCTATGTGCAGGTTACAGGCGGCCATTTGATCTTTCAAGCATCTGATCTCTCTCTCACGCTCTCTTTCTCTCTTTCTCTTCTTTTAGAGGAGAAATGGCGAGGACATTCCAGTGGCGCAGACCAAAAACATCAACCACAGGCGATTCGCTGCCTCCTTCCGCCTTAAAGAAGTCACCAATCAGGATCAAGATCTGTACCGCTGTGTCACCCAGTCAGAACTCGGCTCCGGGGTGTCCAACTTTGCCGGCCTTATTGTCCGAGGTGAGATGGTGTGACAGTGTGTGGACTCTATTGCGTGTCTTCTCTGATTGAATATTAAACATCTGAGCTTTTTTGGAGGTATTTCCCCTGCATTTCAGCTTCAGTAGGGAAGAATCCAGTGGAAATGAAGGCAGAGGACGAGGTGGTTGGGGAAATCGCTTCATATTGTCAGTAACATTAGTAGTTTAGAGAAACAATGGCTCCTTAAAAGTTTTGAGGGTTCATTTAACTCCCATGACCTCGCTGATGTCCCCATTATTTCCTTGACCCGGTCATATATTTTTGCAGAATGAGACGCTGCAATGAGACAATCTCGGGTGCAGCTTTTTGGAATGTCAAATATCTTTCATGCCAAGAACACCATTCACTGCGTATGACTAACACTCTATGGGCTAATGAGGGAGTTTGTGTATGGATGTCTGTGTATATAAGGAGATGTAGTATCCCAGTATTGTCTGTGTGCATGTGCGTGTGTGTGTGGGTGCCTGCCTATTTCTGTCTATGTGCACATGTGCACTGTGTGAGTGTGGAAATTGTGTGCGTGCTCCAGCTGTCATGTGCGGCTGACATGCGGTTAATAAGGTGTCACCAATGTGTGTTTCAGATGGGATGCTTTATTCATTCACATCCAATAGCTTACATATTCATTTCATCTCCCACAGAGAGACAGGGGAGGAGGGCAGACAGAGAGCGAGAGAGAGAGAGACAGAGAGACAGAGAGACAGTGAAAGAGAGGATATGAGAGTGACAGAGAAGAGTGGGGGCCATAGAAGCAAGAATTGGAAATGGTGAAGAAAAGTTAAATGTAAATAGTCAGCTCATTATCCCCAAGAATATCCATATCAGAATCAGAAATATGTCTGAATATGTAAACAGCTGAGCAGAGTCATGTTTATTATTCTGCATAAGTGATGCCAGAGGAGAGAGAAATGAGAAATCAAAGCAAAAAGCGAGAGCCACAGTCGAAGTGCGAATATGGATATTGGCTGCTGTGGCCCAAATAACACAGCCAGTTTAACCATTAAATTGCAAGTGTCACTAATGCTGCCAGGGTTACTGTCAGCACCCCACACTGGAAAACGCCTGGGAGAACGGTCCTGTCTTTGGTCATGAAAAGCTGCTATTTTGGAGGGTCCTTGTTTTCCACAGGCCTTTGCTTTTTGAGTGAGAATGTGCAAGTGGCTCATGATTATTAATCGCAAATCTGCTTTTTGAGCATATGAGAAAACAGAAGGGAGCGACTGGGAATCCTACAAGGAGAGATACGTGCGTCTAAACATGAATACAGACAATCTGCATACATGAGAGTATGGAGATTCAAATTCAGTGGAAATGGATTGAGTCTAACTCAGGCATCAGCTGGCAAACCAGAGCTCCTTTTCCACCCAGCGAAACTGTACTTTTTGAAGTACATTGTAAGTTATGAATATTGATCTGGATTGTGGTTGTTAGAAAGATATTACAATATAAGAACGAGCGCTGCGTGTATGATTGTGGGAAAGAGAATAACCTCATGTTTATTTATCGCAGAAATCAGATGGAGGATGTGAGCCGGGGAGAAATCAAAGGGAATATGTTTATCTCAGTTAAAAAAAAAAAAACCCCGCTTGTGGGAGATGTGAGAGTTCTGCAGGACATTGACAAGTATGAATATGGAGCGATGTTATAGTACTTTAATATTTCTACATTGAATATTTTATCCTGAATATGTATTTGGGGAGGGGAAAAGAAAAGAATAGTTTCTGTTTGAGGCAATGGTAGGAATCAATATAAGAGCAAATCATAGAAATGTGCAGGAACATGAATGTGCTTTATTAAAAACCGCCTGGCACGGTCTCGTCGTAACTCGGATTTCATTTCCAATTCCTGAAAAGTGGTCCGCTGGGCGACGTGAGATTGCCTCGGGACACGGACGCTCATGCCTAGTTTATTGATATTTATAACATGTAGATGATAGAGATGTGCCGTCGTCAGAAGTGGATTTTTTACAGAGACAGAGGTGCATCATGGGAGCAGGAAAGGTGTTACATGGGAACCCTGCACCGGCCCACGAATAATTCTCCCTCTTCGTTGAGCAGAAATAAGAAAATAGAGAGAATATCGGGGCTCAGAGGCTCGAGGATCAATGGGTGCTGAATATTCATTGGTTAGACAGTTAATTTTGAGAGTGAGTATGTGTGTGTGTGCGTGTGTGTGTGTGTGTGTGTGTCACTAGTCGTTTGATCAGATCCGAGCTCTAATAAATCCTTGCCCTCTGGTTTGAACAGTGACAGTGCATCATCACACTATACACGCAAACATCTCCATGCCAGTTTGCATTACACACACAACTCATGGCCTAAAAAGCTCCTGCAATATTACTCTCACACACTCGCAAGCACACACTCACACACACACACAGAGAGACTCAGACGCACACAAATTCACTCTACTTAAGTAACAGTGACAGGTGGAGCTTCAGGCAATAAGGAAAGCCTACCACCGCTATTGTACTGCAGCTGCATACACACTTGCACACGCAGACGCACACTCTTTTTTGTTCTGGAGGTCAGATGTCCTCTAGTGAGTTCCACGGTGTCAGCAGTAGTTTGCTAAACTTGCTAAACTTTATTGACAAGTTTGCTGATGATAAACAACTGTCTCAGTGTTACAGAGCGACGCACGCGCTTCTCCGCTCTGCCGTGATGTTGATTGGTTTTGTTATTTACATTTGACCCAAAAAGAGTGAAATGATGAGATGGCTCGCAAGCGTGATTAATAATGAAAACGATGGTGACAACAATGCTGTCATAAAACACACCGATTTGTTATATTTTTTTGGGTCGTGGGTAGAAACGACACGCGATGGAAGAGAAAACAGAAGGAAAATGAAATCAAAAGGGTGAAGGCGCACCAGCCTTGTTTCCTCTGGAGTCACATAATGACCCACTTCCATTCCTCACTGCTTCGTTTTTATGTCTTATTGTTTATCTCTGAGACGTTCATTAGGTTTTTTACAGTAACTAACACACACAGACGTACACATTTAAGTACACACACGAGCACACAGGCAGACGTTACTATTCTTATTCTTTTATTGGCTGGTATAAACGGAACATTGCGTGTTATTCCGTGACTTGTTGATCGCAGAATTGTTTATTTTCTTCACGGCATCGCAGGCAGACACATGTTGACATTGTTGGGTTTTTTCAAATCACTTCAAAGTTCATTATTTGGATTCAAAACGTTACGCACGCATGTGTTCGTGCACGCGTGTACATGTGCTGCCAAACTGCAGTGTTTCATCTGATGCTAAAAAGACACTTCCTGTCTTCCCTTCCCTTTTCTTTTCCTTCACAAAAGACTGCAGGAACACACAGACACACAAAAATACACACACACACACCCAGATGCACTCGCACACAACAAAAGAAGATAAAAGTGATAGCAATGCAAAATAAGAATTATCAATAGATGCTGCACAGACGCACACACACAACTGTGATCGTACATACTTTGACAGAGCGGGATTGATAGTTGATAGATGTAATCGGAAAATACATTTATTTTCCCGTCTTTGCTCAGATCGCATTATCACACGTGTGCTGAGAATGTGTGTGAGAGAGAGAGAGAGAGAGAGAGAGAGAGAGATCAAATCTGTGGGGTATATAAGCTCTGGTGTGTGTGTGTGTCTGTCTGTCTGTCTGTGGGGGGGGGGTTTGGTGTGTGAATCTGTGTGTATGTGTGTCAAGCAGATAAATCTTTGATACATGTTTTAAAGTTGTGTGTGTGTGTGTGCGCCGGCCTGTCGGTTCGTCAATCACATATGCATGACAGCTGGCATTGATCTGACTGCTTGGCCTTGATCCTTCGCACATCCATCACACATACGTACACACACACACACACACACAGACACGCACGCACACAGAATCATTATTTTCACTCACAATGTCACAGGTCGTTGTGAATGGTTGCATTGGAAATGATGTATAGTTTGTCTAATGAGGCAGGAGGGCAATCAAATTATATTCAACATCACAGAGCCGATGTTGGATCAATGAGTTACATATTGATTGTACAATATAATAGATGCAGGGGAATGTAGTAGTAGGCACTTGCATTTCTCACACTGTAATTTACACAACACATATTTCCCTTACTAGATCCAAAGTAACAATAATAATACACGTATAATCTGGTAGATGAAGGGAGAATAAGAAAAGAAAGTACTTCTGTGACTCTTGGCGCCCTCATGGACCCTCGTGTTCAACCAGTCAGTTTACCACGGTGTTAACGCAGCTCCACTAAGGGTGCAGGGAGAGTCACAATATTACAGGTCAGTACGGTTACCTCCTGCTGTGACGATGGAAAAGAAATAGAAAGGAGCTCAGCCAGGCGCATCAGGCCAAAGCTCAAGTTTGCCCATCAGTGCCAGTGGATAAAACAATAAAAAACGCTCCAAGAAATGAGATTTGCAATGAACAGAAGCGACAATAAATTGATGGTAAGGAAGGAACACTGCCCATTTGATAAACTTGTGAACTTCTGAAGTTATGTTCATGTATGTTTTTGTTTTCTTCCGTATCCTTGTTTCAGTGTTTTTGGTCCTCCTGTGCGGTTCTTTGAAAACCTCTTCATCCTGTTTGATTGTGTTGTTTGGTTTCTGTCCACAGAGCCTCCACGCCCCATAGCTCCGCCCCAACTGCTGGGCGTCGGGCCGACATATCTGCTCATTCAGCTCAACGCCAACTCCATATTTGGTGACGGGCCTATTATCCTGAAAGAGGTATGTCGTCCATTCAACACAGCACATTCAAGGATATTCAGCAATAAACCCAATACAATTTAACTTTTATAAAATAACTCCATGTCAAGAGATCAGAACTTTTGAGTGTCCAGGTTTTATGAGTTATTTAGTTCATATTCTCATCCATTATAACTCACTTTGCCTTTTTAATTCATCAGTCTGCATCCTCTAGTTGGCCTCTTCTTACTTCATCAGGAGAAAAACTTTGAAGCTCAATCTTGAAACGTGATGCGTAGATTTCATACTGATATCCCTCGCAGGTGGAGTATAGAATGACATCAGGCAGCTGGACAGAGACCCATGCTGTCAACTCTCCCAACTACAAGCTGTGGCACTTGGACCCGGACACGGAGTACGAGATCCGAGTGTTGCTAACCAGACCAGGAGAAGGTGGCACCGGCATGCCTGGACCTCCTCTCATTACTCGCACCAAATGTGCAGGTAAGCCATCAACAAACGTGTATACATGTCACTCAGTTTACTGTAATGAATTATTTAAAGGTACGCACACATAAAAAAGGTTGATGTGATAAGATGGTTGGTAGCTTTAAATCTTAGTTCACATCTTCTCAAGTTAGACTATCAATCATCTCTGTTGTCTTTGGTATCAACATTATTAGTTAGTAGTGATATTGGAACTATAAGGAGGGAGAGGAGAGGAGAGGAGCAGTGAAGGATAGAATCAGAGGAAAGCAGGGGGAGAGGTTGAGTCCATCTGTGGTTGCTCACTGAACTGAGAGAACGAGTCATCAGAAATCGTTAATGCTCTCTCTACCGCTCTCTCCTTTCTCTCTTTCTTTCACTCTATCTCGGGCCGTTTCTCTATGTATGTTTTTTATTCGCCTTCTCTCATCTCTCGCCGTCTCTCTCTGTCTGCGGATCAATAGACGGAGGGCAGAAACACCGTCTGACATTTGTAGAAATAAACGACTGAAATATAAACACTGTTAGCCTTAGGGAGAGAGGTGACGGGGGGATGGGGGGGGGGGGGGGGGGTCGACGCGAGAGATACAGAGAAAAGCAATGAGCTCGAATGAGAAACAGAATGTGGGAGAGATGGAGAGAGAGAAAACAATAAGGTCGGGAAAAGAAAGAGAGGAAAAAACGGCCGTTGGAGAGAGACGGGAGAGACGAGAATGATGAAACGAGACGAGACGCAGGATGAAAACTCATAAACACAAGAGCCTGACTGATGTCTGCCAACCGTGTGTGTGCTGTGTGAATGTCTTCGGGGTGTGTGTGCCTTTTGTGTGTTTATTGACAGACAGGAAGTCGTCGACTTGTTGAGCCGACTCTTGTTGTGAGCAGTTTCCTGTTTGACAGGGAGATTAAATAAATGTACTTGGCACTAAATCTGAAGGAAAGACGCTAAACCACCCCACTGTTTTTACTAATGCATGTAGTTTAAATGCAGCCAAATGAGTGTGTAGAAAAATCAAGCCAGATTAGCACAGATTATTCCACAACGAGGAGGAAAAGCTGATAAAAGTTTCTTCTCTCTGAGAAAAAGTGACATAATCTCAAATTGGTTCTCTCCTTGCTCATACGTTTTTGAGAAATGTGCCGTTTTACAGTGCACATCACAGAGTATATTACAGATATGTGTGTGTGTGTGTGTGTGTGTGTGTGTGATGAGAGAGAGGGGCTAGAAACCTTATTTAAATGGTAATGATTCCTTTGCTTTTTTTTTTTCCCTGTTTGGTTAGGTTTGTCTGATCTCACCACCTGTAGTTTACTGAAGATTTAGTTGAACACAATATGGTGAACACAAACACACCCACACACACACACACAAGCACACTCTGCATCTGGAAGTGTATGCATAATGAGCATGCATGTAAATGTTGAATTAAAAACCAATGTAGTTTAGGCAAAAATGGAATAAACGTGTCACACACATGCACACACACAGACACACACACACACCCTCGCAGAGCTATTGATATGATAACAAGCAGGGTTTCGTCTGTTTCTCCCCCCTTTTCCCTCCCCTCACTTTTTTCTCTCCTCTCCCTCTTGATCCCTCTGTCTTTTTCCTCTCTCACTCCCCTCCATTTTTCTTGGCCGGTGATTTATTGCTCTTGTCTAAAGGGTGAAAAATAATTAACTTGAAGTGTAGCGTCGGTGTGTGTGCGTGTCAGTGTGTATATGCGCACGTCGGTCCGTGTGACGGAAGGTGATGAAGTAGCCTTAAATCCAAATCCAGAATTTTCTGCGGAAAAATTGTTGGTCATGGCAGGTTAGCTGCACGCGCACACACACACGCGCACACACACACGCGTGCACACACACACACACACACACACACACACACACACACACTCAATAAGATGTGTTGAGGAGGAGAGAAATTGAAAGATAGAATGACACACACACACACACAAGGCTACACTCATACACACACACACGGGTCAGCAGAGTCATAGTATTTATCGTGTGTTGCACAAACTCAGCATCACTGGGATTAATGGCAGAATGAAATCACAAAAACACACTTTCACACCGACACAAAGGAGCAGATATTGTAGCAGCAGGCTTGTGCTGCCTGCAAAAGGTCACGCACTACAAACCCAGCAGCTAAGAGGTTTACAAACACACACACACACACACACACACACACGTGTGCTATGTGAGATGATAGACTTCTCAAACTGATCACATCAAGTTCCACCTCCAGTCACACCAAACGCTGAAATCTGGTCAACCGGATGTCACAAAAATCTCAATGACTCACACAAGCAAAAGACACACACACACACACACACACACACACACACACACACACACTGCTACCTGTAAATGAGGTGTTAGGTAAACGGCATCCAGGTTGGTTTCCTTGCCCTTGTTGTGAGGATTTTCTGAACATTATCCTTCTGTATTGGACAACGGTCAGCCACAGCTCTTCTTCCCATGTACAACAATGTGTGTGAGTGTGTGTGTGTGTGTGTGTGTGTGTGTGTGTGTGTGTGTGTTTTATATGGACCATTAAGCAGTAGTAATGTGGATTCTCCAGAGTCTTAAGGAGTACAGCTCATTAAATGACCCTTACAGTTAATGAAAGATAATGAAAGAGAGACAACCGAGGCTGATCTACCGAGTCTTTTCACCTGATATCAGGCGCCCTCATTGTCTAGAAGTGTGCATGTGTGTGTGTCTGTCTGTGTGTGTTTGACTTTGACATTCATCAAGCAGGTGCAGCAGCTTGGCAGAGCTCTTCGCCTGCTATCTGATGCATCTTGCTTGCGTCTCTCCTTTGCACGAGTTTGCAGTGTGGAAGACAAACGCATGATCCTGTTTTTAGAAAGTTCAGGGGCAACAATCCAGGAGTGAGTGGACTGTGGATAACTAATAATAACGATAATGATAATATTCATACTTTTATGTACCCTTTCTATATGTTTGGGCGTATTGAGTTGGTCTCCTTCAGTCCTTCCTTTAGTCTCCTGAGTGCCAATGATGAATCCTCGCCCGCCTCAGTGGAATCCACCTCTGAACTACCAGTTTTACGCTTGTTCAGCTCGTTCAAAGTCCGCCAGTAACTGATTGAGTAATTTGATGCCTCTTTAGTTGGTCTGGCTCTAATTACGCGAAGATTGTGGAGCGCAAATTGAATGAACGGTGCACTGCAAAGAGAAAGGAGAGAGAGAGGGAGACCGAGAGAGAGAGAGAGAGAGAGACAGGGAAAGTTATTGACAGGGTGAATGGATGATGTCCCATTTGTCTTTCTCATAGTGGTGGAAGGATTACCAGGAACTAATTGGAGAGATTAATTTGGATTTAGTGGCGTCTTCTGTCAACCTTTCCTCCCCCTTTTTCCTCCTTCTCCTCCTCCTCCTCACTGCTTCTCCTCAAAAGCCTCCATCGCTCCTGCTCTTTTGTTCTCTCTCTGTAGCGCTTCCACAGCCTTTCCTCCCGTATTTACGTGGCGACACAGTTTGTTTAGCTCTATTTCATTGACTTTAATTTCCTTTTCCTTTTGTTTTCCCCGACTTTAATTTCAACCCCTGGACTCTGCTGATATGAAGCTCTCTGTCCGCTGCTGTTATTGTTGCTGTTTGTTTTATATTGTTGTTGTTTTCAGAGCTCTATCTGTGCAGAACAAAAGCCTTTTAGTTCCTACATGAATCCAGTCATTTGTCCGTTGGGGGGGAAGGGGACAAGGGGACAAGGCCGCCTCTGTGGCTTATGGCTGGATCTGGTCCCACATGGCTTTGGCCACGTTCCAAACTAGTTATCGTTTCTCCTGTTCCTCCTCTCGCGCTCTCATCATCGTTTCACCCCCACTTCTCTCTCTCTCTCTCCTCCCTCTGTTTGTCTCTCTCCCTCTCTAGCCCATTTCACTCCTACTCTTTCTTTCTTTCTTTCTTTCTTTCTCTATCTCCTTTTAGTATCAACTGTGAATTGGCAGAGATAAGCAGCAATGCATTATGGATCATGACTTTATAGGTTAGAAATATTTGTGCCTGTTTGTGTGTGTGTGTGTGTTGAACAGGGGTAATGGTGGACAGCTAGTCATATATTTTGTTTTAATTCCAGATAGAAATCTGTCTCCGTGTGAATCTTGAAATCAATACAGTTTATTACACGGCCGTAACAGTGTGTTTGTGTGTGTGTGTGTGTGTGTGTGTGTGTGTGTGTGTGTGTGTGTGTGTGTGTGTGTGTGTGTAGGGGGTACTAATAGCAAGGTTTATGGTTAGAATCAGAAGTATTGATTTGAGTGGGGAGAAAGACAGACTGAAAAAGGAAGAGACCAAGAGTGTGTGGCCAAGTGGTAAAGAGGAAGAGGCAGAAATGTAGAGAGTGATCTAGAGAGAGAGAGAGAGAGAGAGAGAGAGAAAGAGAAAGAGAGTGTGTGTGAGAGAGAGAGAGAGAGAGAGAGAGAGAGAGAGAGAGAGAGAGAGAGAGAGAGAGAGAGAGAGGTAGGCACAGAAAGCACCCCCCCTCTATTTAAATGTCAACCCTCCAATAACAGGTTGAAGCAGAAATGAAATGCTCTGACCTCTCAGCTATTAACACACACACACACACACACACACACACACACACACATACACACACACACACACACACGGTTGAGCAATAATATTTGCTCAGTAGACAATTACCTGCCAGGTTGTCTTCACTTCCTTCCTTCCTTCCCTCCCTATTACTTTCTCTCCTTTTCTCTCTCATATGTATATCCGTCTCTATATTAGTAAGCTATTTACATCTAAATGACTTAGCAAGCCACAACATGTTTGTATTCCAGTTTACAGCTATGTGTGTGTGTGTGTGTGTGTGTGTGTATGAGAGATGAGTTTGCCCTTGACGATGCAGTCTTATAATGAGAAGTTTTATTGAGACGCGCACACACACACACGCACACACACACACACACACACACACACACCCACACACACATAAGTACATAGACACAAACACCCGTGTACGCGCTCTACTCAGATTTAATCTCTGGTCTGTCACAACCTGAAGCATCCGCATGTGCATGTTTGTGTGTTTGGGTAATAACCAAGTGTGGGAATGTCCGTGTCTGTGAGTTTGTGTGCATGTCTGTGTGTGTGTGTGTGTGTGTGTGTGAGTGACAGGCAGATAATGGGTTGTCAGAAGAAGCGACAAGTTTATGTCCTTTTGTTGTCTCCTCTGAGAGAAGAAGAGAGAAAGAAAACAGAGAGAGAGAGAGAAAGGAAAGTTGGGGGTGGTGATGAGCTTCTCTATTTAAGGTGAGCTGTTTTTATTACTAGGAGGACAACTTAGAATGGCCGTCACAATAGGAATGAAGACTTCTCAACCGACGACAAGCAACAGTAAAACCGGTTGTGGTTCCTTCCTCAGTAATAGCTTCCTCTTTGCTCCTAAACTTCTCAATCCGGGGCCGCGAGGATCAAAGCGCCGCATATTTCTCCTCTCCCCCCCCCCGATCCACCCACACCCGCTTAGCTAAATCAGGTGCATTTAGCCAATCACAGTCTGGAAAGGCATGTGGGTAGAGCGAGGAGAGATGGAAAGTATGCACGGCTGTGGTACTCCAGGAACCAGATTTGACTGCTGTGACCTATTACACTCTCCAGTTAAGCCAGATGTGGTCGACCCTATTGTTCTCTTTTTAAAGCAATCGGACCATATGCTGACACTATCAAAAATCCTGTCCAGAACGTTCCGTCATCCTAATCCAGCAGTCATCCTTTTTTCTGTGGACGCCATTAAAAACACATTGGGGGGCGTTCTCTACCACTGATGGAAAAGCTGTTCCGCTTTACTTAGGTTTTACTTTCATGTAAGCTTGTATTTTGTTGCTGTATTATGAAAAATCTGATTTGGTTGAGGACATCAATTTTAGCCGGGACTGCAGGTCTCAATAAAGTCAAGATTTCCCCTACTAAACAGAAAAGCATTTTCTTACATGAAGTCACTTCTTAAGTCCCACACAGGGGTCAGTAGCTTTAAAAAAATGTTTTTAATAAACCCTCAGTTTATAAATGGTGCGTACGGATTTCTAATCTGTCCCCACTGATTGTAAACGGTACCCACAGAGTTTTAAATCCATTCTCCCAGTTTAATAATCCATATCCACGGATTTGTAAATACGTAATAGGGGCCTGAAGTGCTGGGCAATGGACCCCTTCTGTTTTTATTATGAACTGGGGTTCACGTTTCTGGACAGTTAAGCACAACATTGTCGTATCCTCAAACATCAGGTTGTTTATTAGAAAATATTCATAAGAACTCAATTTAGGTGGATACATAACAAAAGGTTCTAACGCATTATCATCACCATGAGCATCAGCATCATCACATGAGTTCATGATTGGACCCTCTCGGCACACAGCCACACAGACTTAGTGTGAAAGCCTTTTTGGCAAATGACCCCTGCTGGACTCTGTAGATAAACAGTAGAAGAGAAACAAAAGTGAGACAGAGTGACATATCTTGAAAATAGATCTAGCGTGACTGCTTCAGACTGACTGATGACATCTACTCACTTACCGTGCACGGAGAGCTAGCGTGTGCAAATCAAGAGGACTAAACGCTCGCTGCTCTAAGGTAGATCAGCATCACCACAATGTACTCCAGCAGCGGAAAGATTTTATGGTTGCAGTCTAGTGTGTCTCTGTGTGTGTGTGTGTGAGACAAAGAGAGACAGAGAGAGAAGGTGAGTGGGATGTGGGAGGTTATTGATCCAGTTAAATGAGCCAGTTAAGGTAATTAGAGCCCTGGGCAGTGAGGAGAGAAGGTAGATTATATTGACAATAGCAGTTCTGAATACACATAAAAGATGTACACCAAAGACAAGCCCTGTAGAAGTTACTGCAGTTTAGGAACACTTGAATTGCAGCGAGGAGCAGAAATAGATGTTGGCAAAAAAAACCTTTGTTTCACCTCAGGACAAAGCTGAGTCAGCACTCTTTGCTGGCAACACAAAGTACATTTGCCTTGCACACACGCAGTTTACAGGAATAGTAAACATGAAATACTTAGTAGACCTTTTTCAAGTTCATAAAAGGTTCATTACATGTTAGCTGACCAAAACAACCAAGATTGTTATTTTTCTTCTCTCTGATTACTGTGCATCTTCTACATCACAAAGCTCTACAGCGCTGTGTTGGTGACCTCTGACAAATCAGTAAGCGATGTCAATCCTGGTGGGAGTGGAGGGGCTGGAGGGCTTGAATGTTACTCTTCAGCATTTTGGTTTACATTCTTTTTCTTTCCTCCCTTGTAGAACCCATGAGAACTCCTAAGAGACTGAAGATTGCTGAGACCAGGTCTCGTCTGATAGCGGTGGACTGGGAATCCCTGGGTTACAACATAACTCGATGTCACACTTTTAATGTCACCATTTGTTATCACTATATGACTGCCAACAACCGCACCAAGGCCGACTGTTTGGACATGGATCCTAAAGGTAACAGAGTCCTGGAATCCTGCTTCACTGTTGAAATACAGTATACTGAATTCAGAATTGTTTAATTTAAATCAACACTCAAATACTTTGTTAATTAAGAAGCATAAAAATGCAAGAGTGACAGTTGAAGCGGCAGACTTGGGTGTTGATGCTGATTAGGATTGTTAATTGCACTAGTAACCTTTTTGTATATTTGAAGGACTTATGATTTCATTTTAAACTTGAGAACATTGCTTTAAGAGCATAAGCTTAAATATTGAAATAGCATCTGTCAAATCCAGTTGTCCAACAGTTCATCGTGTGATATTGCCATCACAAATTGTTGTTCCTGGAATGAGTGATTTGTTTAACTATTTAGAAATGTACATTAGTATTTTACAATAAAGGGTTTTGGGATTTTGTGATTGCAGCACCGCGTCATCTGGTGGGAAACCTGCCACCCTACACCAACGTCAGTCTGAAGATGATCCTGACCAATCCAGAGGGACGGAAAGAGAGTGATGAAACCGTCATACAAACCGATGAGGATGGTGCGCCACACAAAACACACACACACACACACAGGCGTATATAATGTGCATAAATACATACCAATAGACCCATTGAAAGAGGAGGAGAAAGTGTGATGGTGGTGGTGGAAGAGATTGTACCATACATCCTCTGTTTCCTGAGCTAAAAGTACAGGTTTGTCAAAGTAACATCAACAGCCTACGATGCTAAAATGTTGTGTGTGTGGGATTCTTTACAGTGCTGACTTATTAAAGGTGTGACTAATAGGCTAGATGGCTGCTCAGTGTGTTTTCCTTCCAAAAATAAATCCCTCCGGTGTCTTGATGCTGTTAAACACAGCATTTTTATATTGACATTTTATATTGACTTTATGTTGGGTTTTAATATGCCATCCTCTGTTGGCACCTGCAACAAAGTACACATACAAATTCAACAACAACAGCAACAACAACGTCATGAAATTACTTTAAATGATACCGGATTCACATACAAAGCTCTGCACTACCACTATTCTGACTGTTTGTATTTAGTTCGAGCTCCATCACCTGCTAAGCTGTTGACTTCATGATTTCAAATGTGTGTTTACAGTTCCAGGTCCCGTTCCCAGTCAGTCACTGAGAGCCACTCCGTACGAAGACAGAATTCTCCTGTATTGGAAGGAACCAACTGAACCCAATGGAGTCCTTATACAGTATGAGGTATTACAGTTGTTCTTTGTATACTGTGCCTACGCATCACAGCAAAACACAAAGATAAAGCTTGAGTACCTCAACCTGTTGGGTAGATGGAGGAGTAGAGTACAGTATGGGATCAAATGTACAAACAGGTTTTTTTTCACCTCTGTCCCCCTGCAGATCAGCTACAGCGGGTTGCGTTCGTTCGATCCCTCTGTGCCTCTTCAGCGGCCAGGACTGACGGTGTCTCTGCCCTCAAACGCCACCCAGCACCTTTTCTCCCAGCTCCACCCGGGTGTCACGTACCTGCTCTCAATTAGAGCGTCCACCTCCAAAGGGTTTGGTCCTCCGACTACTTGCAACGTGACTACTAATATATCAGGTAAATTTTAAGTTTCAGTGACTTTTACTGCTACAAATAAGCAATAAGGTGTGACGCAAGTATTCTAATATATGCTTCTTCTTTTTTCAGCCCCTACTTTGGAGGAGTATGATGGGTCAGAGGCTTTCCTGAATGAAACTGCCACAACCATCACTGTCCTGCTCAAACCTGCTCAGGCTAAGGGAGCACCTATAAGGTACCTTACACACACATACAGTACATACTGTACATACAACCACAGTTTTACTGTAACCATAAGCAAATGCTATTTAGTATTTAGTCCCTTTTTGCTGGTAAATGACATCTTTGGTTTATTCTTTGTCATTAAAACGGTTTAGGAAAACTTGTTAATTTGCGCAAGGTGCAGTGACATATGGAATCATAATCAGACTGGACCCAGTTATTCTAATTAAGCCAACTGTGGTATTTGTTTTGCAGATTTACTGCCAGAAAGTGTGTTTCTAAACAATAACTAATGAAAAGCCCACACACACACAAACATACACAAACAACTAACCCGCCGATTTCTACTGCATTCTTGTTGATACTATGAATTAATACTAAAAGTTATTTTTTTATCGTTGTTTACATCAGTGCGTACCAGATTGTGGTGGAAGAAGTGAATCCTCAGAGGTCACGTCGCCAAGCTTCTTCTGACTGTTACGAGGTGATTATAAATCTGTTCACAGCCCCAACAGACTGTGCCTCTCCAACACAACTACGTGAATCTGCCTGCTAATGTATGAAAAGCTTTAACACAAACGGAAATTCCGTCCGAAAGATCATTTGACGCTTCTGCTCAGCACATGCAAAATATTTGTTCCATCACTTCTTCAAATAAATGTATGGACATAACTCCGTCCTCTCTCCCAGGTCCCAGTGTCCTACCACAGTGCGTCGAGCGGTGGATCTCCTTATTACTATGCTGCCCAGCTTTCCCCCAGCAACCTGCCCGAGCCCCTCCCTTTCACCGTGGGGGACAACAAGACTTACCAGGCGAGGCTTTTCATCCTGTCAAACACATTTTGTACATAAATATGAAGTTAAAAGATAAGATAATCCAAATCAAATTGGAATAACACGATAGGTTTACTGTTAGAATATAGATGTGTCACCTCATATACTGTAAGGCTAACTATCTCTTACTATCTGCCCCACCAGGGTTTCTGGAATCCTCCGCTGGCACCGAGAAAGAACTACAACATCTACCTTCAAGCTGTTAGCAGTACAGAGAGGGTAAATATAGGTTTATTCAGATGAAGACTTACTAGCTGTTCCTCTGTATACATTGCTATACATTATATTTACTGAGGTGGATAGAGACCTTTATGAATATTTCAGTGTAATCCAAGTTCTACCTTAGAGAGAATAAGCCCGTGTGTCTATGTGAGGACAGTATTTTACACACATACAGAATAATCGACGAACATTGCACAATGTCAGTTGGGGTTGATATTTGACCCTGGTGTTATTTTCGTGTTTTCTCTTCAGGAGACAAAGACACAATGTTTAAGGCTGGCTATTAAAGGTAAGTAAGGTTTTCTGTACCACTTCCTGCCAAAAACAGTGCCGGGTCAAACAGATGTTGCTCTCAGAACTGATTCACCAGTTATTTGTTTTGCAAATCCGCAACAAAATGGATGCGCGTATATCACGGGAAGTGATAGCAGCACTGCTCCTTCTCTTGCCTCGTTAGCTGTGTTTATTTCCTGTTATGCTGTTGACAAGTTAATGTAATGCTTAGGGAATCATTTTCCTTAACTGAGTTTTTGTGTCATTAGTTTGATCTGTTTTTGAAATCTGATCAGACTTTGTGAGAGAGAGAGAGAGAGAGAGAGAGAGAGCATTTGCACAAAGTCTAAATGTCATGTTTTCCACGAGTAGCCATATGTTGATAGATTATAAAACTGGCTGTAAATGGTGTGCAGATAATCCCTGTGCAGCCAAACACATACACACACACTCAGACACACAGGGTGTTTAGAAATATAGCGTTGTGATGTAAGCATAGAGTATGGTATTACCAATCTCTCTATGAAATGTTAATCCTCATCCAGGCCTTTGGCTGGTAATGCAGCTCTAGAAAGAATAGTGAGGACGTATTGGTGAAATGTATTTTTAATGTGGAATAAGAATAGATAGTTAAGTGAAAAAAAATGAACGATAACCACAACGATACCACACCAGCTGTGACTTTTAAGAAAACACATTCTGACTACTTTCAGCCTAGGCTTTATGTTATTTTGTTTTGTTATCAAAGTTGATTATGTCAAAGATTGTGTTCACATTTTTTACCATCTCTTTGGTTATTGTGGGGGTTTACGTAACTCCAGCTGGGCAACAGCCCTGCCCTCTAATGGAGTACATAGCTTAGGGCCAGTTCACTTCAAACCAGTCTCAAACCTGTATATGCAGCACAGCAGCACTCACACAGCACATCTTATATCTTTACGTAATGTAAATATAACCGATAATAGATTAAGTGACACATTTTCTGTTTGTAATGCCGAAAGGGGTCATGGTTAAAAAGAAACTGTATTATCCTTTAAATTCAAACATTTGAAGATAATGAGGAAATGTTTATCCTCAAAACAAAGCCTCACTGTTCATCTCCTCACTCTTTGTACTTCTGAGAGTTTAGTGTGGCCGAGGCGTGTAAGCAAATATCATGTGTGGTAGATCAAAGAGAAACAGGTTCCACGTTGAAGTTGGTTGTAATTCCCCCAGTGCCTCTGAGGTGTCATGTTTCCACCCTATAAAAGAGAAAAGGTGGGACGTTACCGGGTTTCCAGTGTCATCATTCTTCAAAAATGGCTGGATGTTGTGGTTATTAGAGCAGGTGATTAGATTGCCAACAGCTGCTGGGAAAGATGACGCTGCGTCTGTCTTTCCTGCTGGAGGAGACGCAGGCCTGAGGAGCAAACCTGAGAGACTTTAAGTTTGAATTTGAAACTATTTAATGTTATATAAGTGAGAAGGACACAGTAATGGACACAGAGGTTAGATGTCCTTTAACTGTCCATCCCTCTGTGCGCGCGGGCGCTCGCGTCCTTTCATGCATGCATGCTGGAAAGAGGATTAAGTGATGTTGGTCTTATGAGGTCATCTGGGGTATAGTGTATTGTCATTGCTGCCTCAGGGTGTGTGTGCGGTTGTGAGAGACTGCATCTATGTGCTGGCCTGGATATTTTGTTTTTGCATTAAGATTTTTAAGACATCACTTTGTCTTATTTTGTTCCCTTTTTCACATGACAGGGATCTAAAACAGGTAATGAGGATGTGATTATAGGCCGTTAACGCCAAAACCATAACATATACCGTATTTAACCAACATCGGGACACATTTTTACAAATTTAACTTCATACAGTAAATCCATGCTGATTTGGAATCGAGGGAAACAAAGCTAAAATTAAGCTATCACTGTTGATTTTGAACAATAACCCTCAATATCAGCATGTTTGCACAAAAGATAGATAAAGGGAAATAGGTAAACATAGATGTTTTCTTGTTGATATCCAGCATTAAAAGGGATTATACTTTGATGCGGTGCCTTATACTGCATTTGCGAATATGTCTTTGTGTTGGATTATTTGGATTATCATAACCCACGATAATGTTCTTATACCACAGTGCAAACTATGCTGGTGTTATGAGTGCAGATTAAAACTCCCCCATCTCTCAGTCTGTTGACTTTCTGTTGATGGTCTGAGCGGTAGGCTTACATTTCCCACTTAACCGCATGCTTTATATCTAGAACATATATTCAGTAATCAATCAAGAAGACTCTCAGAAATTATCAGGAAGAAGTTTTGAGTGTCGATGGAGTGATGGACAGCTACAGCCAAATCACATTTTATAATCTCTCCCAATAAAGAAGACACAAGGCAAAGTAGTTCCACACCTCCGAATAATGATAAGACATTTGTGTTTCCCCTTATATCGAAGGTGCTACTGAGGAGCCGGAAGTCATCCCTGACCCTGCTAAACAAACAGACCGGGTAGTGAAGATCGCTGGGATCAGCGCTGGTGTTCTCGTTTTTATACTGTTGGTGCTGGTGGCCATCCTATTGGTCAAGAAGAGGTGAGTGACAGCCCCCAAATTAAGCCGAACGATCCCCCGCAGTATTAACCAACGCTGAGTGCAAATACCACAGTCTTGTGCGCACTGATGCAGATGCAAGACATACTCATGAAGACACAACCACACACTTTTGTCATGTGTTGTTCCAGTTTTTGCCGTAGTGTAACACCATCTTCCATCCATCCACCATCAGTGTTGATCTCCCTTCAGAACCATGTTGATGTTGTACTGACAGGAAGATTTGTTTTATTTTTTTTGTGTCAGCAAACCAGAGAAAAAAAATAATGGAGACAATTACTAAAGAAGTACCTTATAATGAGATAGACAAAGAATTCCAGCAACCATACATCACAGTCAACACCCACAACAACACAATACAGAGTGCAAGAGAATGTGATTAATTGAAGGTAAAGGGAGACTAAGATCGAATGGAGAGTGAGTTGAGAAGGAGATCTGAGCAAGGTGGGCTCCAGGACGTGAAAGGTTGGAGAATTCATTTCAACCTTATTCATCATTACGCTGTGTACAATAGAGATCTCATACAAAGTGTCTTGTGACTCCAAAACAGGTGCAGAGGTGCAAGCACATCACAGGCGTCACCTGCTGTAGACATACATTGTACATCTATACAGTATACATGATTATGAGGAGTGGATGGGGATATTTGGTTGCAGTTGTGTTGGCAAAATAATGGATTTAAGATATCGAAACAACACATTGCCCCATTTATTCAATTAATTAAAGGTTAAGAATGTACTCATAAATCATCATGTGGAGTAACACCATAGAAAGAATGTAAAGAGTAGTTACTGAGAAGTCTCTAATTCATTCAGTGGGTAAAGCACTAAGTCAAGGGAGAAAATGTGGTCGAAGCGAGATAGAAGGAATAATATTTGAGTTATTCTTTCTTTCTGTCCACGTTTGTTCCTCTCTCAGACTGAGAGGTGATCGGGCATGAACTGAGATAGCGGGCAGCTATGTATAGTTCAGTGGTATGACAGTAGTTGGGTGCAGGGCTCCACCTTGTGGCGGTCAAAGACACCTACTGCAGTAGCTGATCATTGCAGCTGAACCATCAACGTCACGTCTGTTTGGCGAGAGACGCTGAAATGAGAACATATCCCATTTCCACGTTGTTTGTTCCTGTTTAGACAGTGAGTAGAGCCTTGCACCATCCAAGTTAGTAGTCTGGAAGATTTGGATACAAAAAGGTGTGTCAGGTTCTAACTCAAAATTCAGAATACTGTGTGTGTCTATTTAACCTTCATTCTTAAGCAGGTTTACCTTTTCAAAGCGATCTGTTCAATTTTGTGAGAACATCATATCAAGCTGGAAAAAGTTAATTAGCAAGTGTAGTCTAGCAGGTTTTGGTTTTGACCTAACAGTGATATTAAGGGTTGGAGTGAATACTGTTCTGTGGCAGTGTGCTTTCAGAAATGGTATCGGTAGCAATGGTAATCTCATTGAAATGAACTCAGACTTTAAAGTCAAATATCATGAACAATCAAGTAAGACTTTTTATGACAAAACCATTAGGATTATATTAATTTGAAAAGCACATGAAAGATAGAGCAATGTGATAGTTTCTACTTTTACTTTTATTTTCTACTACATTCTCTACCTCACACTCTAAAGCAGGATTAGGATAAAACATTGAATATGCCACACTATACAGTATTTATAAAAAAAAAACAATTTTTAAAAATCTCAATTTAGAAACATGTGTCCCTCTCCAGAGTGAGAATCTCTGGGCACTGAAGTGTTGCATCTCACCAGAGGGGTTAAGAGCAAATGAAACCACTTTCTCAATTACGTGCAGTAATGGACAAACGCAGTCAATGAAAAACAATTAGAGACATTAAGCCACAGTATGAAGTCAGTCAGTAATGAACTGTTGTAACCAGGGGACTTTCCTCTTGAGGTTCCTGACCTCCATGTTTTGATTCTAAGTCTCTTTATGCTTTCTCACAATCCAGCGTTTCTGCTTGTGAGAAAGTGTAATTGGTAACAATAACAAAGCCATGGTTTACAGTGTAAAGCAGAAATGCTGTACTTACTAATGGAGAACGGAGAAATTATTATCTTACTGGGCTATCATCTGTTTTTATTGTATTTGTGCCACAAGTTGAAGTACATATGAGGCTGAGAAGTAACAGACCCCAGTCACATAATGACAGCTGGTAATGGTTGGGAAAGAATAATTTTCATCGACAGAAAGTGGGATCTAAATGTGTTTCAGGTTAATGTGTTTTTGCAATGCAATGATGAATGTGTGTTATATTTTTAGACTGATTTGTAACTGATGTATTTATAGTGCTCTGGGAAAATGCTTTGAGTTTTGTAGGTAGGTCAACCTCGTGAGGTTTTCTTGACATGTTGTAAGTATTTTGCTCGTCCATTAAGGTTTCTGGGGAGATCAATCTTCATTTTCATCGAACCTTTTTCAACTTTAGACAATACTGCATCTTTAAAATGGTGGGACATGATGACATTGCAATGACATCATGCTTGTTTTTCAGGAAGGAAGTGTCCTGCTGTTTTAGTTGGGATAGCTGTGTGTCAGTTTGGACCAAACGTTTAGTGTCCATATTATATTAGAGATTAAAGGTGATTGGCTAATCATAGCTAAATCTCTAAACAGGGCCAGCTACAGTTAAATTGCAGCCTAAAATATTGCATGAAAACCATAAATACTTCAAGAAGAAAAGACTGCAAAGAGAAAGAGTGCATGTTAGTAAGCTAATATTGATAGTTCCTTGTTATTGTAGTGAAAGCTTCATGAATTTTATAGATACTTCTGCTAGCTTTGTTATAAGAGTATTTTTTTAATTATTCTAAAGAAATAGCCCGAACTAATAACAGATCCCTTGCATGACCCTCAAGTTGTTTTCTTTGTTTCTGTTGTTGCTGGTCGGGACAGGACAGGATTGTCCTAATTTGCATATTCATGACCTTGTGTCTCATTCTTTGCTTTCTGATTGGCTCACAACCCCAGGAGGACCTACTATTCATACTCTTATTACCTGTAAGTAAACAACCAATCAACAATCAGCTCACCCAGCTGTTGTTATCTTACTGGGCTAATTAGTGGCTAGTTGTTGTTTTTAAAGATGCAGTATACTTTTTTCAAGACAAAACACATCTTCAGCTCTGACCAACCAGCCAAAGCCATCCTCATTGACGCCCTGCCAGGGTGGGGGGCAGTTCACTTTCATATCAGTCAGTTCAGGATTCTCTGTCATTGTTTTCTTCAAACTTTGAATATTGAAACAGATGAAATTTCTTGTTATTTCAGTCATTCTTCCAGATACTGTTCAAACTCATTTGGCAAAAGACGGTTGTCATGTCATCCGCGGTAATATGTGAGTGCTCGTTCATTAAGCAAATTAAGTGTCAGTTTCTATCCGCACACTGAATCTATTGAATTGAAAGTGAATTGACCTCAGCCCTGGCGTCCTCTACATGCTCCAAAGTCGCTCTGAAGCAGGCTTCTATAGGCCCAAGTCGGCCATAACGGGCCAAGGTAGACTAAAGCAGGCCTAAGAGACCAAAGTGGGATGACACAGGCCTCAGCGTGTTATTTGAAAAAAGAATGCTGCACTTGTGACTTGTAGCTCTTTGTGTGCATGTAGTCATGTGATCATCCATCCGCCCATCAAGTCACAGGTATCATGGTAACTCTGCTACACGTTTCTTTCCTGTGGGTGGATCTGGTCTGCTTCATGTGTTGGACACACGGCCTCTTTATTGAGCTCTTATTCTGGTGGACAGTTATGGCTCTGCTCTGTCTGTCTATGGCTCTGACCCTATGACCTGAATGAATCTTTATTCCCCCATTTGGACTTCAAGAAGTAGCGGGACAACTATTTAGAGTTCAGAGTTTGTACTGTCTGTACTATGGCGTTTACAGTACAGGCACAAAGAAATGTAATTACAATAATTATAGAGATCCATTCTGGTTGAAGCTTCTCTCTCTCTCTCTCTCTCTCTCTCTCTCTCTCTCTCTCTCTCTCTCGCTCTCTCATGTAAGTTACACACCTACTTTTCAATCTTTCTATCAGACAAACACTGAAACACTATGTTGACCTGGTTAGTCCTTTCAGCTGTTTTCCTTCTGGGTATTGGAGTGTGTGTCTATTCTGTGTGCTCATGGTCTTCAGAGGTGGAGTTGGGTGTGATTTGGGGTGAAGAGGTTATATATATACATGCTCTCTCTTGTCTACTGGGACAAAGTCAGAGCTGCACGTTTTGGCAACAGTTTGGCAACAGTCAAATATTGTCTTTTGTTTTTTTTGTAAATCAATCTTCTGCTTTCATTATCATTGCTTCATCTGCAGTCATTTTGTGTCCCAGCTAGAGAGAATTGTTGACATTCATGTCGGGACACAAAATGTTATGCAAGTGATGGGATCTTCCTGAGCAGGTGCTGCACAAACACGGTTTGGTTGTTCACCTGTGGAGATGTTGTCCTACCCGGTCTACATCTACAGCTACAGTCCTCCTGCATGCTCTGCCATGCCAGTTACCTTCCCTGGGAATTTACAGACTGCACATGCTCAGAGATGTCCTCAGGCTACACCTTAAAAGGATACCTTCAATATTCATAGGATGAAGCTGTTGCTCTCTTCATCAGGCACTGGTGTTATTCTTGAAAAAATATTTTGTATGCTTTTTGCTATTGATTTGAAATTAAAGTAGAAGCCCTATCCACAATATGTCCTCTGTTGATGAAGAACAATAGCTTAACAGTAAAAAATCTGGTATCCCTTAAAGGTATCATTCCTTAAAATGGTGTCCCGTGCTTTCTTAATGCTGCACCGGCTATGACATGATCTGAAGCTTTGTGGTACTGTGGTCAGTAAATGGTTTCCCCCTACCGTAGTTTTCAGAGGACTGTTTCCCATTTTAAGCTGTCAGATGAAACCCAAACATTTCATATATTGGTGGAGGTGTTTTGTTTCTGCTTTGTGCATTTCTGGGGCTTTCATCTGACAGCACCTGTAGGCCATGTTCCTTGTTCTGAATTAGTCACTATTTTCCTCATGCTCCTATAGCTGAGCCTGCTGTCTTACATGTTGCCAATTACAAACGACTCTCCCGTCTCTCCCTACTTGCTTGCTCTCTTCTCTTTCCTTTCTCCCTCTCTTTTCTCCTCTCCCCACTTTTCTGTCTTGACGGTTCTAACTCCCTGTCTTCAATCAGCAGCCTGCAGCCCGCAGCCATGCTAACGTTGCCAGCCCGACAGCACCTTTGTGCTTAATCATTCTCCGCGTGGAGAATTGAGAGACTCTCCAAGGCAAAGCAAAGTGTGGTCTGCAGGCCAGCTGATGTTTGTGAATTTGTCTTTGTTGCCTAATTGTCTTTCTCTCTGCCTCTTTCAGGAAACTGGCAAAGAAACGTAAAGACGCCATCGGAACGACACGACAGGAAATGACACACATGGTGAATGCCATGGATCGCAGCTATGCCGACCAGAGCACTCTGCATGGAGAAGACCCCATGGCTGTCACCTTTATGGACTCCCACAACTTCAGCAGCAACAGATGTAGGTTCACCTGGGTTTATTTTGATTTTTTAGACGTGTCAGCAGTTTCAGCAGTAACATTATTGAATTATAACTCTGGAAGCTCTCAAAAAACTGCATGTCTCTGTCAGTTTTCTCTACAACAACTATCCATAAGGAATGATTTAGAAATCTAATATTATATTTCTTTCTCGTCCGTTCTAACACATCATATTCCTAAAATGTCATAGATATATTTTTTACCTGCTTTTCTGCTCCACTGTCCTCAACAATTCCATTCAGTGAGTGTTCTAAAAATTGATTTAGCTCAGACACATACATCCCAGACCAATCAGCAAAGGTGATGATGTGACTCTCCTTCTATTTTACTTTTCTCTTTCACTTACACACCTCATGAACAAGGAACTCGATGTGGCCCTGCAAATCCACGGCCTATTTCACAGCTTTATTGGAGTTTAGGAACAATTTATTATTTGCGGAACGATTGTCAATTTTTTTTTAAAGCACAGCAATTGGAAGCGAGGAACAGAGGCAGCCCAGTAAGTGGAATGCTCCAGTCAAGTGTAGTAAGGTATTATATTTGTGTCAGATTAAAGGAAAGAGCTGTCAGTCATCTCTTCCGCAGCCTACTTAAAACGATATTTGTATCACGTTGACGTCCATGGCCTAGCCAGAGCTCAATGAGCAAATTGGAAACCGTGAGATGACTTCGCCGGGGTTAAGTGATACTTATGTTGTTCTTTTTTGCAGAATGATTTATGTGAGACATAAAATCCTTTACGCTATATTTAACCAAGCAAATACGTCCTTGTTTGGATTCTCCTCCGGATCGCCATGTACAGTTGAAGTAAAACGCTGAAATTTAGACTTGTCGCTCACCGTGTCTCCTCCCACAGTGCCCAACGATCCTCTGGTTCCTACTGCAGTGCTAGGTGAGACTTGGCATGGATAGATATCGTTTGTCACCCTTATCACCACCGCTGTAGTGATCCCACCTCCCATCATCATCATCACACAATCCTGAAGCCCTTGTGCTTGTAGCCCTGCCCGTCGTGTGTCTTGTGTGTCAGTATTTACCATAGCTCCCAGTTTTAAATAAATTGTCCATCTATATGACTTCATTGTTATGTTAAACTAAATCACCAGCTGCTTTGCAACAGCCCATTCCCATAAACGACTCAGCATACATCACTATCAGCTCCGAATCTGCATAAATTGATGTTAGTGTGACCTCATGTTGATTCTTTGATACCATTATGGGATTTTAAGTAGATTTACCCAGTCATATAAACATTTCATTGACCTCAAGGAATAAGTCTGCGCCTCTCGTAAGCCCACTTAGCAACAGGTCTTGTATATGCCGCAAAATGAATCCTATTAATTCCATCCAGGTGTAGATCTTCCGTAAAAAAGTTTCTTAAGTGCAATGTTGACAAAACGACAAACTAGATGTTAACATTTGGCTCACCAGCACTGGATGGGAATCATTGCATAGGCATCACCGTATGCTCGTCTCGTCTCGTCTCTTCCGCACTGTGCCAACACCAACAGCCATAGACTCATCACCAAACTGTTTTTCTTGGGTCTAATGTCTCCCAGTCCCAGCCATGGTTTCTGTTTCCTTATATTCATAGTAATTGCCATCATTCTCCCTTAGAGACCTCATTATTTCCTCAGTTAAGAATTGTTTGAAGTCATGCCATTTTCGTGCCTCCGAAATGACAGTAAGTGACGGTTTAAAGGAGGAAGGCAATTTGTTGTATCATCATTGTGAAATGACAGGCGGATGAAAACTGTGACATCAAGAGACAGCGAACAGCTTAGTACCTACAGCCCTGCTTCTGTGTGTGTTTGTGCATTGCATTCAGAAGTCTGTTTAAGTACTTACCATCTGTGTTTTCATAGAAATGATCCTCATTCCCTTGACATGGTTTGCTGATGCCTTAGTATGATTGCCTGTATAAACAAAAATGTATTTTTTGCCAAGTTGGATGAACTATGAGTCGAACTCCAGTGTTCACTGCCGTGTGTTTGCGCTAAGTTTAGGTCAGTGTTGACACTGCAGCTCAATGTAGAGTTCCAACATGCCCTCAAGGCTTGAATCACCCCCCCACTATGCTCAACACCCACCAAACTGTGTTAATTAACTTCCTGTTCCTCAGCCTCTAATTTGGAATGAAGGCTGCAGTTACAATCTGTCTTAGCCAATCACATCACAGAACAGGAAGAAGTAGTGGGAAGTAGTGAATTAAGAGGCAGTGTCGGGTCAAGTTTGCTGATAATTGGCCTGATGAGAGTTTAACGAACCTTTAACAATCCGTAATGAGCTAACATGTCCTCGGAGCAGAGAAAAGCATCAGCTGGACGGAATAAACAGTGTCAGTTAATAAACAGTGTGGAAGATGAAATCAGTCGGTTGTACCGCAACCCCGAGCTAGTCTATTATTCAGCCTGTCAGTCTGTGCATTACGACTGCCAACTCGCATTATCCCCCACAGCACAGAAATGTCCACCTAGAAGTTCTGTAACGATTTGGCTCTTTCATTACCTAGAACACAAATATGCTTTCAATGCGGGTTTACTCAAAAATGCAAAGATATGATGATGCCGTAGCTTATTTTCACACACTAAGCCCCACAAGAGCCAATTAAAATCTGCAAGTATGGATGCCTCACTCAACTGTAGCTCAGATGAAGTGAGATTATACTTTCTGCATGGATCACGTTTGTGTGATTATTTCATTTGAAGTTACTGAATCAAATAGATCCGTTTGTTTGCAGTGGCAGATGGCAAGCTTAGCAGTCCAGTGTGTTTTATGTTGTTACGTTTTTTAGTTAATGGCAACATCGACTTGGTATTTAACATTTTATTTATTTAATTCACACCATTTTGTTGGATTCACTCCAGTCACCCACTGTTATATTATTTTCTTCATTCCTTTTATCATACATTATTTGTCAACCTTTGAGCTCCTTGTAAACTGAACAAGCTGTCAAACTAAGCTGTATTCCACATATAGGGTCTGACTAACAAACCTTTGCTCTCCCTTTTTTCTGCTGCTTTGATCTGTAGTTCCAATCACAGGTAGGTGTCGACAGACGGAGCATCTTGGTATATTTGATTTGTTGTGTATATGATTCAAAGGCAGCTATTTTACTTTGAAAAAGGCGTACTCAAGTCTTATGTTGCTTTTTTTATTGACCCTACCAAAGTCCAAGTCTGTTTCTTGGGTACGAATAACAAGTATACTTTCTTAATGAATACTCTTAACTGTTACAGATGAGAACCACAGTGCCTCTGCAGCAGAGAACAGCAGACTGCTGGATGTTCCTCGGTATCACTGTGAAGGAACCGAGTCTCCATATCAGACAGGACAACTCCACCCTGCCATCAGAGTGGCCGACCTCCTACAGCACATCAACCTAATGAAAACGTCGGACAGCTACGGCTTCAAGGAGGAGTATGAAGTAGGTTCATTGTTAAGAGGGAAAAGTTGCTTGTACAAGAAACAAAGCTGCACATTCAGAGGTTCTGCCCTGTAGTAAGGAATGCATGTCAAGTCACCAATGCACCACCATACAGTACATCAATGGCTCCCAACCTAACCTAAGCTCTCTGAGGAGGATATATGGCCTTAAAACCGTAACATGTACAGGGAAAAGAGGAGAAACCTTGTGAGTGGCAATTCAGAGAGATAAGAACATGAAAATCAGTGTAGTACTTACCCCCCTTTAAGTTGATCAAAACTCTTACACTTTGAAATTCAATAACTCTCGACTCAAGTTTCTCTTTTCTCTGAATACTTTTTCTCCATGATGGAGTTTTCACTTGCCTTATTTTCTCTATTGGTGTTGATGCAGAGTTTCTTCGAAGGCCAGTCGGCCTCCTGGGATGTGGCCAAGAAGGAGCAGAACCGTACCAAGAACCGCTATGGGAACATAATAGCATGTAAGAGCTGTACAATAGGTGGACGCACTCCTATAACCTGCACTGGAACCCCGCTGTAACTCTTAATAAGATTATTCAAACATGAACCAATGATGTCATGATATAAGTAACTTGTCCCTAACATTCAATAGATAGGTGTAAAACAAAGATTGTTTTGATGCATGTATGTATTGACATTAACGTCATCTGTAGCCCTAAACCCATTTTCTCTGTATATCTCTCGTTCCCTCTCTCTCTCTCTGTTTGTCTCTGTTTGTCCCTTGTCCCCTTCTCTCCTTCACTGTCTCTCTCCTCAGATGACCATTCAAGGGTTATTCTCCAGCCCATAGAAGACGATCCCTCCTCCGACTACATCAACGCCAACTACATCGATGTAAGTGGAAACGCATCGAATGCTACTATTGGCTCCCAACGAAACCAACGAAACCACACTCCCTCGCTCGTATGTCAGGCCTCTATACCTTTATTGCGTCTTCCAGTCATCCATCTTGTCGTTCAGTGCATCCAGCCATCGTGCCCGTTCACTCCCATCAAGTTGACCCATCCCCCGATATTATGAAGTGAACTTGTGTGATGCTTGTGTTTTGTCAGCGTGTTTGCTTATCCTGCATTACAGACAGATTGTATTTAGACAAAGGAAATAACTACAAGTGTTGATTTAAACCTAATTTAGAGTTGGAGTTGTTTAGCAATGCATGAATATAAGTTATAATGTAATAGAACAAAGAGCTGAGAGGATTTGTCATTTTTCATATTTCCACTGTCATAGCTTTTACTCCACTCAAAGCTCCTCTGCCCATCCATCATCTAACTGGGCCATACACACATTCATCACATTTATCTGTGTCCCATCCTTCATCCATC
Organism: Genypterus blacodes; assembly: GCF_046128005.1. Classification (NCBI taxonomy): domain Eukaryota; kingdom Metazoa; phylum Chordata; class Actinopteri; order Ophidiiformes; family Ophidiidae; genus Genypterus; species Genypterus blacodes. The sequence goes on from NW_027466827.1 coordinate 400,076, forward strand.
CCCTAGCTTCAGCTGTTGTTTGTTTGCTTCTCTGGCCGTTGGCTCCATCAACGCGCCCATCTCTCCATCCATCTATTCACCTTTACCACGATCACCTTCAATGTCACTCTCTCACATTGTGCTGTTTTAAATGCTAATGACGCTCACAGAATGCCCTGCTTTATTGCATTAGCTGCCATTACAGCGTTTACATGCATGCTTTGGCTTACATTAACTTTGATCTTGCGATGGATAGAAAGCACACGTGCATGTGTGCCGAGCTGAGATGACGGCTATCACAGATCTTCAGCTGTACGGAAAGGAAATGAGGCTGAGCTCTCAACATTATCACTCAAATGTTGAATGAAATGACACGGCTGACCTCTCCGGGTTAGAGACAATATATCGAGTGAGGTGTCCGAATGATGTCCAAATTGACACAAGACATCTGGGCGTGTCCTTTCTATCCATCCTGATTCGAAGCTTCATGTTTTTTTTTCTGCATGCGCTGTTCAAACTTCCATTTTGTCAATGCAGCTTTTCTTTTTCTGATTGACACTCACTGACATTGTTGTGCTTTCTTTCTTTCTTTCTTTCTTCCACCCGTTCTTTCTCGTTTCGCCTATGGCTTGGCCTATAGATTTGGCTGTACAGGGATGTAAGTATCACTGTGGATTCTTCATGGCCCCTCAAATCTGCCACCCGCTCATCTATATGTCCATTCATGCACACGTCCGCACAAGCATCCTGTTGTGTGTCCATTCATGCATTCGCGTGTATGCGTTGACTTGCTGCATGGAAGATTCGAGCTCTGCCACTTTCATCTCACTGCGTGCTGTACATTTGCATATGTGTGCTGCCTATGTTGATCATGTCACCATCAGCAAATTCCATATGTGTCTAATGGTTGTCATAGCAATGGTCATGTGTCATAGTTCTCTGTATAAGCAAGAAGAAAGCTTGAAGGTTAAGATCAGTGTGACACATTTGCTGTCTTTATATTTACTATGTTTTGATAGCTACACATTGTTAATACCAAATAATATGTAGTAATAATTGGAGTTTTTGCAGTTGAGGGCGAGCTTATGAATTTGTTCTAACAGTTGTAATATTACTGAAATGATGTTATTGATGTCTCCAAATAGGAAAGAGACATATTCACTTCATGTGGACGTGTTGCGATTGTTTATTAATGGTGCTGTGCTCTTTTCTCAGGGCTACCAGAGACCAAGTCACTACATCGCTACTCAGGGTGAGATGCTGCAGCACTTTGACACACACTTTCATACAACCTTACCAATACAGACATAAACATTGAAGTGGTATATACATTAATTCCCAAAAAATACTGAATATGTCTCTGTGTGTGTGTGTGTAGGGCCCGTCCATGAGACAGTGTATGATTTCTGGAGGATGGTGTGGCAGGAACAGTCAGCCTGCATCGTCATGGTTACCAATCTGGTTGAGGTTGGACGGGTACGTTGTTCTTTTGCTATTATCTGAACGAAGTTGTGGTCTTGTCTCATCTTCAGTTCTGTTAGATCGCAAATATCATCCTGACCCTTTGACATTTTCTATTTTTTATTATGAATGTTTATTTTTAATATGTTAAATTACAGTGGTGTGCTATCAGGTGAGGAAGAATTGATGTTCTATGTTGTGTTTAACAGGTTAAGTGCTATAAGTACTGGCCGGACGATGCAGAGGTGTATGGAGATTTCAAAGTGACGTTTGTGGAAGTTGAACCTCTGGCTGAATACGTGGTTCGGACATTTACGCTGGAGAGGGTACGTGTGTTTATGTGTGTTTACGCGTGTTTGCGCGTGTATTCCTGGTTGCAGATCTGTATCAATGTGAGAAAACACTGAAATCTGGTATCAAACATTTTTGATGCAGAGTTGTGGTTCTTAATCTCTGTGGTTGATTTAAATGTTTCCTTTGTTCCCCTCAGCGTGGTTTTAACGAGGTGCGGGAAGTCAAGCAGTTCCATTTCACCGGCTGGCCCGATCACGGAGTGCCATATCACGCCACAGGACTACTTTCCTTCATCCGCAGAGTTAAAATCTCCAACCCTCCCTCTGCCGGGCCAGTCGTGGTCCACTGCAGGTATAAACATGGAAACAAACCTTTGTAGCTGAAGTTATTAATATGAAGTTGTCAGCTGAGTTAACATTACAGACAAAACAGATGATTAGTAACTAAAGTCTGCGTCATGTCCCTGTCTGATTGCAGCGCCGGGGCCGGACGTACGGGCTGTTTCATCGTCATCGACATCATGTTGGACATGGCGGAGAGAGAAGGCGTGGTCGACATCTACAACTGTGTGAAGGCCCTCCGCTCCAGGAGGATCAACATGGTACAGACTGAGGTGACTACATTACCCATCATCCATCCACATCCTCACGATAGAATAGAGCAAGCGCCGATCATTAAACCCAGCCGGCGACAAGGTAGGGACTGAGGTTTACGTTCCATCCATCATCTGCTAACGCCATCTCCTCACGTCACCTCCCTGCATTAACAATGTGAAAATCAGATTTTTACATTTTATGGCTAAATTTGAATAGTTTATCACTTATTATTTCATTATCACAGTTCCATCAAGTAAGCAACTGCAACTCTTGGCTGTTTTTGCTTGGTTTGTTGCCTCTCGCTCGTTATGAGATCGTTTGGCAAACTCTTGAGTCATCAGTTAGATCAGTTATGAAAATCACCTTCATCCCATCACATTAACAGCCTTTGATTAGTTTTCTGTTCATGGAATCGAAGCAGCAAGAGCCTTAACTGTTCCGCTTCCATGACGGTCATCATCGCATCCGCAGCTCCGCCTCAAACCAGCCGTCACTCTCAGTGTCTGTGTGCTCACCCTCGACTTGTGTCACGGTCCTTCTGTTGTCTGTGTGGTCAACTATCTGTTTGGTAATATAAAGCAGTAGTGAGTCTTAACTAAGATGTGTGTCTATATAATATGCATGTCTTGAATTACATGTAAATAGGAGCAGTATATATTTATCCATGATGCCATACTGGAGGCCTGTCTGTGTGGAGAAACAGCCATACCAGTCTGCGAGTTCAAAGCTGCTTTTTATGAGCTGATCCGCATCGACTCCCAGACCAACTCGTCGCACCTGAAGGATGAATTTCAGGTAACAAACGCCCAACCATTATGTGTGTGTGTGTCGACTCGTAACCCTTTGCATTATCAGCTACATAGATTTCTCAAAACATAAATTGTGGAAATGTTTCCCCTCCCTGGGACTCTTTATCTTGGATTCATTCCTGTGTAACATGGAGCATTTTTAAGAACTCTGCGCCATTGCTTTTGATTTTAATTTGTTATACATCTGTCCCTGTGCCCAGACATTAAACTCGGTGACTCCCCAGCCTCAGCCAGAAGACTGCAGCATTGCATTATTACCTAGAAACCAAGACAAGAACCGCTTTATGGATGGCCTTCCCCCTGATAGATGCCTGCCCTTCCTCATCACCATAGATGGGGAGAGCAGCAACTACATCAACGCTGCGCTGATGGATGTAAGTCTGCCTATAATATACTTACTGTACATTCACACACAACACAAAGGGTTGTCTTATTTTCAACACATAAAGTTTGGGACATTTCCGACTCAGGCTGTAAATGATCACATGTGAAAATTGATTTACAAATGTAAAATGTAACGAGCTCCTATTGTCCCAAACAATCACCTATTTGTTGAAAATGATGCATTCTTTTCAGAAAACACACAAATACAGAAAAACATATGGACATGTACTAATTTTATGCACTTGTAACTATATGCACACACACACACACACACTCCCCACCCCGATTGTGTGTTGCTGTGTTTGTGGGTTTTAGCAGCAGAAGGCGAGAGACAAATCCAGGTGCTGTAAAAATGGCCGCTAGCTGGCGTCCACCAGCCAGGGTCTTTTACAGCCTCATTGTTTCAGAACATTGCTTACATTGGCAACAGCTGACTTTGTCTCAACGTGTTGCCCATGTACCATAACGTGAACAAGCAAAGCGATTGAATATGTAGATGTGTAAGGTAAGGCAGCGATGTGGTTTCTGGTGATTCTGTTGTATCAGAAAGTCCACATTGGAGAGGGAGCGGTGATGGTTGAAGCACAAACTGTAATGGATCCACGGTGTGTAAAAGAAAAGAAAATAGATCTTACATGTGTCATAAAACGGTGCTTCTCTCCAGTTAACTTGTTAGACTGTAAACACACAACAATCACTGTATGACGGACGAAATTCAGTCCAATTTTCAAACGTTGTCTTTAAACTTTAGCCCAGTTAAACTTACCTCTGGCCTCTCCCTAACCAAGCTGTCAGAAGAGTTCCAGGTAATGCGATTTTGTCCGATCTCCAATACTGGATTTGTTTCATGGCTTCCGTGTCTTTCTGCCACCAGGTTCATGATTAGCCGAGTCATTTAAGCTTTCCCATGGCACCTCACGTCCCTGAGCCATTCACACCCATGTCACACACGTGGCTGCATATTGTCATTGTTCAGTGTATTTGTTAGTCCCGTAGATAAGTGGACACTTTGGCATTGTGTCCAGTGCATGTACCCCCAGCCTTACATTGCATGTTCACATGATCAAATATCACTTACACAATATGACTGCTGCATCAAATTGTCCCACTCTGATCCTGTGTAAATATGTGTGTGTGTTTGAAAGAGACATATGTTTGTGTGAATGAAAAGTTTGAACGTCAACACCAAGAGTAGAAGACATGACGCCGGTGTGTGAAGGTGTTGACGTCATTCCTGTGTTTTGTTTCCCCGCAGAGCTACAGACAGCCTGCCGCCTTTATCGTTACCCAGCATCCTTTGCCCAACACTGTCAAAGACTTTTGGCGTCTGGTTTATGACTACGGCTGTACCAGTCTGGTGATGCTGAATGAGATCGACCTGGCTCAGGTACGTCATAAGTGTGTGTGGGGATTATAAAGCCCAATGTGATAATGTCAACGACCCGCTGCTCTTTGGCCTGATTCCTGAGAGGTTGACATTTTAGAAAAAGCAGGTGTGGAACATGATGAGAGCCGACGGGAAGGAAACCGGATTTGCTGTTATTACATTTTTAATAAAGCTGATACTGGCTTGATTATCAGTCAAACATCATCAAAACAAGAGCAACTTTTACCATTTATCATTTATTTTGATTTAAATAATTGTTAAATAATAACATCATTATTTATAGTTAGAAAAAATATATAAATACTGAATAAATACTGAACTAAAAAAATGTAATGTCGTAAATATTGTATTTATTTATGTATTGGTGTTTCCTCTGTGTCCAGGGTTGTCCTCAGTACTGGCCAGAAGAGGGCATGCTGCGATACGGTCCAGTGCAGGTGGAGTGTATGTCGTGTTCAATGGACTGTGACGTCATCAGTCGGCTCTTCAGAGTTTGCAACCTCACCAGGGTCAGTGCTCTTATTTACTAAGTATCCATGTCACCAACACACAGTCTGCTCATGGCAAGCACACTTCAAGTATTTGACCATTTGTCCCCTCCCCCACCCAGCCTCAGGAAGGCTACCTGATGGTCCGGCAGTTCCAGTACCTGGGGTGGGCGGGGCATAGAGACGTGCCCGCCTCCAAACGTTCCTTCCTCAAACTGATCCTCCAGGTCGACCAGTGGCAACGTGAGGGAGAGGAGGGAGAGGGAAGAACCATTGTGCATTGCCTGTGAGTATACACACAAGGACACATATGCGTGCGCACACACACACACACTCCATTAATTAGTCAGGAAAGATGAAAAGTGAGAACAAGTAGTGTGTTGTTTGTTGTAGTCAGTCAGCTTAATGAGTAGTAGGTCTAATGAGGAGAAGATGAGTGGGAAGTGATGACATTCATCCTGGGTGCATTTGGTGGTTATGTTAACATTTTTAATTGGTCCAAAATCACTCTGTGCACGTATTTCTTAATAAACTGTGTTAAAGTTCAAACACTGAGCAGCAAGAGTTTCATGCTGTAACATATATGGGCGGTCTGACTCCCTCTGCTGCACAAGTTCTTGTCATTTCCGAGTTGGAAAGAGCAGAAGTACACCTCTCTCATGTAGATTCACTCTGTCTGGTTCAGAGCATCAGCGTGGGATTTTTAAATGGCACTCCAGTCTGCATATAGGTCGTACATGACGCAAAATGTAACTCTGTTAAACTGATCAAGACCTCAGTGATGCAGGGTGGCTCAGAGAGAATCGCAGAGCTAATCGGCCTTCAGAGTTCTGTGTCAGCAAACACTGTGTGACGTGGCAAAACCTCATATCAAAAACATCCAGTCATGTACCGTCTGTTTATACGCCTGTTTGTGTGTGTGTGTGTGTTCACAGAAATGGCGGTGGGCGTAGCGGAGTATTCTGTGCCAGCAGCATTGTGTGCGAGATGGCTAAGAGACAGAGTGTCGTCGACGTCTTCCACGCCGTAAAGACGTTGAGGAACAGCAAGCCGAACATGGTGGACACTCCGGTGAGTGAGAGAGAGAGAGAGAGAGAGGGAGAGAGAGAGAGAGTTGTGTTCCAAAATGTGTTAATAGAGAAGAACACAAGTGGTGAGAACATAAATGTGACCTAAAAAATGTGACCTCATTGTGCAGAGTTAGGTCACGCTTGAAGCACCATGGCGATTATGGTAATTAGAACAAGTGGCATCTCAGTGCAAAAGCTGCTTCATGTCACAACGCAAACACTCCACCTACCTTGTGGTTCCAGCTCCTTGTGCTTATTGTGTAATTATCCCGACACAAACAACACATCATCTCACGGCCCATTTCCCAGATTAGAATCCAAATGTGTCTGACCTCTTACTGCTACCTGTGTCGCGTTTAGACCAAATCCAAGTTCAGATTCAAGTTAATGTGAGCGCTTGGAAATGGCGGTTGACCTGAGAGTTCCTGCTTGGTTCCTTCATCAAAGACTTTGATGCATCAACCAAATGATGAGGCGTCTCCTCCCAGATTTTAAAATCTGTCTGTGTGTGTGTGTGTGTCTACAGGAGCAGTATCGGTTCTGCTACGACCTTTCACTGGAGTTCATTGAGTCCTCCTAAACAAAGATGAAGACGAGGAGGAGAAGGAGGAGGAGGAGGAGGAGGAGGAGTAGAGCTGGACATCTTCACCCCCTGCGTGTTTCACCCTCTGCTTGGCTTGGTCCCACCTCCCCTTTGTTGACGGCTGTTTGGGCAGCATCCATTTCGCGTCCCTACACGTGACGTACCGTAGCGGCGCGCTCGGCTGGGGACGACAAATGGAAACGAGTGAAGACAGCTCGTCATGTAAGCGCCCAAAGGGACCTGGTAACACGGAGGAGCTGGAGAAGAGCACAGCAGGGTGTTAGATGTTTAACTCCCTTCTGTTTATTGTACAGTGTTCTGAGAGCCAGAGCTCCCCCCCCTGCCCCCCCTCGTATATTTTGGGCCCTATTCAAATGTTTAACCTCTCAAAGTCCCTCCATGGACTCGAACGCCTCACGCTGTTAAAGCTGCAGTTCTCCGTCTGCACTGTAGATGTCGCCCTCCCCCCCCTGCAAGTTGCAAACGCGGCTCCCCAGCGAACCGCAAAAGGCAAGTTACCATCGGTAGAGCCACATTTCTGAGTTACTCCTCCGCCGCTCGATCATACGACATCTGGCACGTCGCCACGGTGATGGACGGCACTGTTAATATTCACAGGAGGGGTGCAGCTGTTCCACAATTCTGCGAACGGTCCTGTTTTCTACTCCATACATCAGCAGCATCATCTTCATATCATGTTTCTGGTCATTTCAGTGGACAAAGAGAACATGGCGATTGGACGTCAGTCACATCAAATAACGGAACGGGGACAGAGATATTGTTCATGTTGATATATGTTTGCTTATTAGGTCATGTAGTGTCTTAAAAAAAAAAAGGACGTTTACACCGGGAGTATTAGCCTTGTAGACTTTTGATGATGAAGTGTCAGTTTGAAACATGTGTAGGATTTACAGTCATGTTTCTGTCCAAACTAAGTGTGATATTTTACCACTGGTTCTGTGTTCTTACAACCCTGTGGAGCTGCAGAACCCATTTCCTCTTGATTGATTGATTTTGAAGCATCACATATTGATCTACTGGATAGACACAATGAAATCTCGCATTGAATTATGCACCCAAAATAGTCTAATTGAACTTTGTTAACATTATCTCAATCATGTTGTTTCAGGGCTGGGCCCAATGCACTTTCAATTCAGCCAATTCACATATGGGGATCTTCTTCAAAAGTCCAACACAGACAGATTTTGGGTAGTTGACCTCTCGAGCCCAAGACATGACTGAGAATTAATGCTCTTTGATGAGCACAAATTTCCATTTATGAGTTTGAGTGGAATTGGAAGTGAACTGATTCCAGGCCTCAATTTGTTTTGTGCACTGGTGGCCGACACTTTTTTTTGGTTTTATTTCGTAGCTGATGTGTATTCATAAGCCAAAGACTTTGTGTAAATATGTCTATATGGATAAAGCACATTGCTTGTATTTATTGTTTGTTTACTTGCATTGCTTATGAGAACAATCATTCTTCATTCCATGTTTACTCTAACCACCAGCGTTTCTTAAACTGCGTGTCAGGACGGAAATAGCCCCCTGCCCCGCCCCCCCCAAGCCTGTTTCCTCTTTGATCCCTGCAGGTAAAGAGTGTGTGGTGGGTCCCGGCCGAAAAGACCAGTTTGGATCCATGCAGAAAAGTTTAAGAATCCCCAGATTGACGCTGTATATTAAAGCATTAGATGTAGTTTTTTCAATATTTAGGTGGAATTCAGTAGTAGTGTCTTGTTTTCACTTATGAATCTCTGTGATGTTACTGTGGTTTATTTGTGTAAAAGCCCATTGCTCTGTTCGTGGTCAGTAAAACATCAGTTCGCCTCACAAAAGGCAACATCCGAGCATTTATCTGCACAGAGTATTTTGGCTCACGTCCCTCGTCGTTGGGAGAAGCTGTTTGTCTTCATCTTCCCGATATACAAACGTGCGCAGGAGGATGAAACAAAACACATGTATTGTGCCTAATCATGTGATTTTCTTTATTATTGATACAAGCATTTTAACTGAATCATCAAACGGGCTTTGTTGAATGCGTTCTCATGGACGATCAGTGTTTGGAATACGTTTTGGATCATGTTTCAGTGTGTTTTATGAATCAGAATGCTTAGCTAGGCTTTGCAGGCTTATTGAACACCAGAACTTTATTGTATATAAAATTTCAGAGGTTCCGTTTGGTTGGAACACAAGTAGCCCAGGTATGTTACTCTAAATAGATGATGCCAGTACTATTGAAAAGCTCTATTGTTGGCAGAACAGTAGAGATTTAACGGATGGATGCAAAGTCAGAACATCAGTTCTGCTGTAGATATAAGTCAGAGATTGTACTGCTACAGGATTTGTTCAAGTTCAAAAAGTGATATTGCTTCAAAACTTAACAATATCCACTGCATACAGAAACTGAAATGGCTCTGATTCTGTTGGTGGAACCTTTTTTTTTTCTAGTTTGTCTCCAGATTTCATATTGAGTTGTGAAGTTTGATCGCTTTTAGGGAGGATTATGTTTGCCAACTGGTGCCAAGATAATGTGGAGTATCTTTAAACATTGTCAGCACTATAGCCCGGCTCCATAGCAGGCATGTAAGAGAGCGACGGAGCAAAAGGAATCGCCTGTGAAGGGAAACGACAAACTTTAATGGAAAAATGTTGAGATGCCCAATATTCCTTCTTTGTAAATCAGAACAAATGGCCCTGAAGAATAATGAATGAAGCTCTGCACCTTTAGAATGGGAGACCAATCTGAATACACAGCTGATATTCATGGATTATAATTATTCTTGTCTGTAATGTTTGGCTTCTTTGCTGTAATAAAGACCACTTCTTTAAATAAAAGGAAACTGTGTGTGCACATCTATGACTGGAGATATTGTGTCAAATATGAGTATGAATTTAAGACCTTATCCACTCCAGTTTACATGCATGTTCAAACTGACTATGCATCATTTAAGGCAGTATGTAAACACCATAAATGCATTTAAATCAGCAACAAACCTGCATGAGGATCTCTGTATTTCCTTATCTGTTACACAATCCCTCAAACTCAGATTAAAATGTACTTTTCAGAGTTCAAATCTGTAAACAAACGTCACGCGCGTGCAAACTGTTTTGTGATTGGTCAGATTTGTGCAGGAAATGACGCCCCAAACCTTTTACCTGGATAAAGTTCGCTTCTTGGCCCGGGAAAAAACCCGGAAATGGAGCATTAGTAACGTGTGTATAATTGTTTTACTTGTACAGTCTCGTTGATTTAACAACGTTAGGTACATCGACAAATACATTAACTTTGAGTGAGTGTCAAGTCTACAAACCGCGACAAAACCGGAAAGGTTCTTCTGAAGACGCACCAGGTAAGCTTGGTTTGATATTTATAATATTTATGGGCTTATATACATTATTAACAAACTGTTTCATAGCATATGGATTACAGATAAAGCTTAATGAACCGCTTTTGGTTTCAGAATAAGAGCTCCAAACGGGTCTGAATACTAGTGCCTTGACGCTCCACATGCATTTTATGGTCATTGGCCTCCACCTTGCGGTATCTTTGCGCCACTGCACCCTCTGGAGGCTCCCAGCACTTCAAGAGACTGACAAGACATTCATTTTCTTCCAAAAGTTTAATTTGCATAATTATTTACAACAGATGGTTGATAGCTGTACTTTGAAGAGGCAAAATATACCGAACCACATTGATAAAGCAGGAAAATAATAAAATGATATAAATTGTTCAGCCCCTTTTTAAATCCTTGCAGTTAGAAAAGAAAGTGTACAGTTCGTTTATAGATAAAACAAATAAATTAATGTTACAAATACAAATCGATCTGTAGAATGCTGTAATACTGAACAGCGATGAAACACCAAATAATACATTCAGTTTCACTATCCTGCATGCTATCTGAAGAGGTTTATAAAATTATGATGACAAAGGAAATTTAAACAACAAAAACATGGTCAAGAGTGGAAAATAGTTCCATTTAAATTAGGCATATATTATATATTTATATATGTATATTTCTGTACAAATACTGAATATTTGGCATTATATTTATCCTCATTATTGATATATCTAACAATTCAAAATAGTTTTTAAGCTAAACACAAACCGTTATGCTATCAAATATTTTTTTTTTCTCATGTCACATTCCAAAACCCATTCCAGGGTTTTTCTTATAATCATTTCTAGCCACAGCCACAACACAAGACATTTCTCCACCAAAGGCAAACAGAATTGTGACTGCTCTCTCCCCTCATCAAACATCTGAACCGAAGAAAAACAAACAACGCTGCAGAATTCTACTGCACAGTGCAAAACAAAATGCAAACGCAGACGGAAACGTTGTTTAATCGAGGAAAATGTGATTTGTTTTGGGGGGGGAGGGGCGAGGGTGACGACTCAAACTAAAGCCCGAATATAAAGTAACTTCACAGATATAAAGTGACAACATTAAAAGCAGTGGTGCTCATCTACATCAAACATCTTAGTTGTTAGTAGTTCTCAATCCGGTCTCGCCTCCTTCCTCGCTTATGACTCCGGTGACCCCTGTGTGACCCCTGTGTGACACAGAACTCACCGGAACCCAAAGTCTAAATGACGGTGCACCACTGCCGGATATCCTATGACCCCGAACCTTCACCAACTTCCCTGTTTCAGATGAGTTCAAACGCTTAAATAAAGCTTATTGCTAGAGGAGCAGGTCTCCTCCCGTACAGCCCCGGTGTTAAAGTGTGCGCATGACATCAAAATATGGTCCGGAACATTGATAACGGCTCCGTATTCGGTTCGTGGTCTCCGTCGTTGAACGTCACGTGTTTCATGGGAAGAGAGAGCAAAGCGTTAGAAAGACATCTTTGCAGTGCAACTGTATCAGAAACAAGGAGGAAGAAGCTTTCAGTGAAACGGCCAAGGAGCCCAACTCCAGACAAATCCTGAAAAAGTGGAACGAGATCCTGGTGATGCGTTCGTGGGGGGAATTCATGTTGAGGATAGGTGTGTGTGTGTGTGTGTGTGTGTGTGTGTGTGTGTGTGTGTGTGTGTGTGTGTGTGTGTGTGTGTGTGTGTGTGTGTGTGTGTGCTGATTGTCTGAATAAATAAAAGTTAGCAAATTTCGAAGTAGAAGGAGAGAAGTGGATTGATTCAGCACCTATTCTGACTCCTGTATCCCACAATGTTAGTCTTAAATATTGTGCTGCAAACATTGTAAATAGCATGAATTCATGTCTTAAGTGACAAACAAAGCAAGCGCAAAGAAGCGGAACACCTAGAAAAAGGGATTAATAACACCGACGTCATCTTATTACTGTCAGAGAAGTGAGTTTTCCTTCAAACGACTAGATTTGTTTTGAATCCACATACAGGATCAACGTGAGTGATTGTGGATGAGCTGCACCGTGTTTGTGTGTGCGTGTGTGTGTGTGAATGCATCATTGTTTGGTAATGGCTGTTTACCGTGGGTGTCAAATGGAGAAGTACCGCTGCATAGTACACACAGGCATGACAAAGTGTGTGAGGTTAGAAAACACTTCTGACGCCACGTTCACTAAACACTAAACTGTGAGGTAAGTAGCTGTAGCTGAGCCCGTCTTCATGTCTTCATGTCTTCATCACGTGGAGCACTATTGCACTAGTTTGGGCTGGTCAAGGTTTGTCAAGTCTCCCCCCTCCCCCTCCTTTCCGTAACTGAGAAGCCAGGAAAAAGGCGTCGTTTTAAAATGTACGAAAGCGACGCGGCTAGAATGAATCCGGGAACTCTGAGCGTGCAGCGTGTGTGTGTGTGTGTGACGGTTGGATAGATGTATACTGTGTGTGTGTGTGTGTGCTTCCATACGAAGCTGAATCGCAATGTTATTAAAATTCCGTAGCAGAAAACAACACCTATGACCAGAACTCTACGGAATCCCGACTCAACACTCGTCTCTGCTTGTATTGTGCTGATGCTTATCACATTTTCACCATCAAATATAAATGTAGATTGTTTGCTTTCAATTCTGCACTCTGACCTAAGCCCCTCCCCCCTCCCGCCCCCTCCCACTGTTCCCCAGCCCTTTGTAGTGGTTTTAAACGTTCAAACCTGCGTTCTAACAGGCGTAGCAGCAGCAGCAGCTCCTTTCATATTAAACTCAACCCCAAACATTCATTCACCATGAGAATCCGACTGTAAGGCACCTGAGGATTTGTCATGTACATAGTTACCAAACTGCAAAGCCCCCCTGGTAGGACGAAGGGGGAGTGAGAACGTATGATGGCGCCATGGTTACGCAACAGCCCCACACAACACCAGGAAACACGTCCGTATTGTATTTAGAGTTCTGCCCTCATGTTTATATATATATATATATATGATTCTACATCACATCACATGGAACGGGTGTACAAAATGTATCTGTGAGGACATCTTAGTTACTTTTCTATTTTTGCTGCAAAAATAGGCTGATTTGGAGGTTCCTTTAATGCTCAGGCTGCACGACGGCGAGATACGGCCTGAATTGCAGGTCCCTGTTACGCAACAAGCCGTCCGGTCGTTTGTGCGTTTTGTTGTTTTCTCTCTCGTCGGTCGTGTCTCAGTGTTGTTTGAATCGGGGTTTTGTCCCTGACTGGAAAATCAGAACAAAAATCTTGCAATCTGAGTGTGAGCTGTCAATCAAGCCGAGCTGGTAAAGTAAGTCACTACTACCACTTTCCGTCGCAGCTAACCTTATAGGAAGGGAGGTCAAAACAACGGAAAGCCTGAAGTTAAAAGCGACAGAAAGACGAAGGAATGGATTTTGAGTAGGTAGGGTTTGTTTGAGGCATGTCTGGTTTAGATGAGACGGGGGAACCAGAACCTGACAGAATCACAGTATGCAGTCTGTGGGAAGTAGACGAGATTTGCATGACTATCAGTCAAGTGGAAGAGCAGCTAGATTGTTTACGTCATTGGTCCGACTGAGGGCGAACAGGATCCTGCACAAAGGTATGAATGAGCTCACAGCAGATTTCAATAGATTGAAAATCGATAAAATGGGATTTTATGTGATCTAAATGGGACTGAGGGTTTTCCAGGATGTGTTTTTATGGTTTAGGAATATTTTGGGAGAGTGATCTGAATGTTTATGGGAATGTTTGCAAAAAGGTTGATTTATTTTTGAACTTTTTAATGGCAGGTAAGAGCCTTAAACTTGTAATTTGGCGTTATTGATCCGATTGTTGAGATTGATACCGATTTGGGGCAGGGCTGGGAGAGAAGGTTCAACGCGGCAAAAATAAGAATATATTAGATCGACAGTGACAAAAGGTCAAGTTTTGAGGATTATTAATACAAGACCTGCATAAGATGATTGATTTGAGTTACAGTTTGGGGCGGAGTCACATTCAGTAACCATGACGACCTTCATTTACTCAAGCTGGACGTAGTTCTTAGCAGCTATGTCAACTTTACAAACATTTGGAAACGATCATTGGTTTAATCAGTGAATCAAATAATCTAAAACTCTGATTAAAACTCATTTAATATTCATTTGAAGATGATGTATCTTTATCCTGTTAAACTTGAGCTCTGTTAAGCACAATACGAGTGAGTGTATGAGACAGAGTTACACTGAAGCTGTTTTACTTTTATATATTTATATTTTATAGACTATATACCGGGTCAGAGTCAGAAATATCTGGTGGCTGATTTTAGACTTTTGTCCTCCCACCACCCTCTGCTGTGTCTGTGTGTCCCATGGAGCCACGCTGAGTCATCACAGCAACACAAACGGCAACAGTGGGCAGGAAACAGATAACAGCAACAAATAAAATAGATTTGACCTCCTTAACATATGAAAAGATATATAAGATTTATAATAGATATTTAAACCCGCTTGCTGTTATTGCCACTTCCTAAGCTGATCTGATGCTTCAAATGTTCCCAATCCCTTTTTAAATCAGGGAAATAGAGGGAATCAATCACTCTGGGATGAGATATAAGATAAGGTGATTATTTATAAGGTTAAAGTCCTTCATATCCTCTCAGGTTCTATAGTTATGTTCATAAAATTATTCATTTATTTGTGTGATTTTAACTTAAACGGATGCTTTTCATCGTCTCTAAACTTGAACGACAGACGACAAACTGATGAAACGGCTCTGTTGTGTTGAGAAAAAATAGATTCCATAATGTACAAGTTACATTTAAAATATACAAATATACATTTATATTTATTTGTAATAAATAAAGTCATGTGATAGATTTAGATTCGTTTTAAAAATATGCAGATTAAACCTTTTTTTTGTGACGTATTTACAAAAAGCAGCTCTGAGTTTGTTCACAGCCCAAATGAGGGAGAGTTTCAAAGTAAACACTGGGTTCTTTAAAAGCATTTGGATTCAGTACAAGTGTGAGAAACAGCAGCAGCAGCAGTGGATGTGAGGTGAACTGGACTGAGCACGACCCTAAATGACCCTGTGGTCGAGTGTGTTAGAGCCCTTGTTGTTAACTCAGACCGGGTCAAGTGAGTGTGTGTGTGTGTGTGTGTGTGTGTTGGTTTCCATTAGGTTGGATTCCTGCACTTCTTGCTGCTTCATAAATCATAAACATCTGCATACACTGAATCACACGGTGGTGGGGGCCAACACACAGTCTGATTGATTACTTATTAACAACAGTGTAAGTGTGGATTTTCATTAGTTTAGCCCAGTGGTTCCCAAACTTTTTTCTTTCGCGCCCCCCTTTTTTAGATCAGAAGTTTCTTTGTTCTAGCAGCTTGTTTGCGTTCCTTCTCTTTCTGAAAGGAAGCATAGACTCTATCCAGCTGTCCTTCCTGCTTAAACCGCACTCCTTTCCTGTCAAATGCGGCGAACGGCGCCGCGTCGGCCAAGGAAACGCGACCACTTAAGGGTGCAGACGTAAAATCCGAGCCAAAAATAAATCTGTAATCTTATAAAATACAGCTGGAGACTCAAAGGACAACAGCAGGAGAATGAAAATGAAAGCTTTACGTTTTGGGAGCCTCCTCAGGTTCTAGACTGGAAGTTTGTGCTGGAGTTTTCAGCCTCTGCTCATCCTTGAATCTGATTTTTCTTTTTCTTTTTTTGCATCGTTAGGGGCTCTACATTCATGAGTTTTTGTTTCTGTTAAGGCTGTCTGGTAAAAAGCAAGGGTGTCAGATTCAGCACTGGTGTTCGAGACGACACCAAGCCAAACACGCCGGCTATGCGGTCACACAGTCGGAACGCCTCAATGCAAGCAAGAGTCCGTCTCACATCCTCATTCGAGCAAAGTTATCCAACCTCCAGGCGTTTACACAGACGCCGTCATGACAACAACATGGGGTAGCGTTACACAATTTGAATGCAGCATAATTGGTATCGGCCCTTTTTTTGGGAGATCTCTCTCTCTCTCCCTTGGCGTGGCTGTGGTTACATCAGGAAACGGGCTCGGCTCCGATGTGCATTGTCAAATGAGAATCTCTGATGTGGTATAAAATATGGTACAATTAAGTCTATTTCTCTTGATGTATGTATGCCCTTGGCTCAGGGTGGGCATATTCACTTTAAGGTGGAATGTCAAAGCCTGTCATCTCTCCCATTGATACACAAACCAAACAAACCCCTGACTGACCTCTTTGCATGTTAAGTGATGACGTAATCGGACCGCAAAAACCTCCTCATTTACATCACCGGGCGGGGGGGGGGGGGGGGGGGGGGCGACAGCATTGCAAAGATGGTCTTTACTAAAGTCACAATCTACCACAAGTCATTGGAGAGACAATGGGCACCATATTAATAAATCTCTGTTTAAAAAGTCCTTGAGTGTGTGTGTGCGTGCACATAGGACTGGGTAAAGGACAACAGTTTTTGAGTAAAAAGCAGCACCATTTACTATAGTAACTGAATATTGTTAAAGTGTCATTTGCACCTGTCTTTCCTAGACTACTTGAGCAGATCAAAAGAACAGAATCGTTTTTTTTTTCTTCTCTTGCCCTGTGATGCGCCACTAAGGGAACAAAAAGGGTTTGGATGCAGTCCCTTTTGGGTTTGTGACACATGACTTCTGTTCTTAATCAGCAGGGACAAATGCACCGTCCAATCATCAACCCACAGCCGTTCAGCTATAAACACTGATGTATATACGCTTCGGTTGTGACGTCTGTAAAAATGGTAACATTACAATATCGTAGTCAGGAGGAAGAAAAATGAAAGCAAAACGACACCAGGTGCAATTTATATGAACTATAGGTTAATGTGATGTTCTGTATAAATTCTCCATATCTGTCCTTGCAATTCAACTGCAACAATACCACATGAGCTTCATAAACTACATTTCCCTTGGAAATACAAACATGAATATTATAAGGTGCAAAAATGCATTGTTTGATACAGTCACCTCTCCCAGGCGGTGTTAAATTGTCTTTTGTTAATAATTCATATTTGCTCTGCAGCGGAAATGTATCCAGCGGCAAATATCGTACACATCTTTCAAATGTTTTTATCCTAAAAGGGGGGGAGGGGGGGAGGAGGGGGTGGCGTGATGTGGACGAGGATGGACAATGAGCAGATGGGCGACCAGTGGTTCTTAGTTTCAGATCTCATTCTCAGCAACACTGCTCGTCAGCTGCAGCAACCCTGGAGAGAGATAGAGAGAGATAGAGAGAGAGAGATAGTGTTGCTGCGCAGCCCCTTCAACCACTTTCCTCCCCTTATATTCTGGTTTGGTACCCACACACTCGGCCAGTTTTACCCGTTTCTACAGAAAAAGCCTGGTTGTGCCACAAAAACCAAACGTTCTGCCGCCGCCGCCGCCAGCGCAGCCGTTCAAGTCCTTTAACACGCAGGTTGCTTCAGCTGAAGACTGTTGTTGCTGATTCCCTTTGAATGTGGTGGAAAAGGACAGACTTACTCTTACTCACCCAGGGGCGATGGCATCAATGGAGGAGGCTGGATTGTGAGGGATAATGGCTGTTACCAAAGGGGGAACACTAAGTGTGGCTGAAATGTTAATCTGGGGGAGTATAGCGGCTCATTCTCATGATGGCGAGCCTGTAAAATAGTCCCCCTTTGCTTTAAAAGCTACACTAGGCAACTATACATGTTAGCAGCTCCATGTTGCAGAGACATGGGATTATATTTAGCAACCAGAGGGGCTAGAGAGGCAATGATCTAACGCTGGTGAGTCAAGCTTTCCCCGTATGCTCTGTGTAGAGCGTCTCACTCAGCGAAGATGCGTCTCTCCTCCCTACGGCAGTGCCACGTCGCCATTCAGGCCTGAAAACATTGACATTTCAAATCTAAACCTTGCCTAATGTAGCTTTCATTAGGGAGGAACCAGAGAATGGGCGACAGACGACGAGGTGGGCTTGGACTGAGAGATGATGTCGGCAGGAGGACGGTGTGACGGCACGAGCTGGTGTTTGGTGGGGGTGGGTGGGGGGGAGGGGGACGATGGGAGCCCAGGACGGATCTGCGGACCTCAAAGCCGCGTCTGGGCCTCGGGGATGTAGATCTCGATGCTGTCCGCCCTCTCTGTGGCCGAGTTCTGTCTGAAGGAAGCCGCTCGTTTGGCAGCCATGAGGCGTCTGCGAGCTTCCTGTCGCTGGCGGTCTTGCAGGTCCAAAGAACGCTCCCGTGTCATCCCGCCGCGACCCTTGGAGGGCCTCTTTAACAGAGGTGGCGGCCACTTCAGCTCCTTTAGTGCACAGAACGACGTTTGGTCAGTTACAGAAACGCGAGAGATGTTCTGGTAGCAGTGAAATGCTTCTAAACGTTACCTTCTTCTCTGGGGCCTCCATCGGCTGCCACCGATTGCTCTTGATCAGCTGCAGCTCATCAAACTTGGCAGTGACGTCATCGATGGAAAGCTGCAGGAGGTCCCAGAACCCGGCCAGGTCCTGAGATGTGGGTCTGGGCATGGCACTGGGGTCCTTCAGGGAAACATGTTAGCCTGTTAGCAATGTCAAACCCAATCTGTTACTATTATTACTATTTATCTGTGTGTCTGGTTGTTGGTTGTTGGTAATTTAATTAAAACATTTAAAAGACCTAATCCAGATTTGAGTGGCCATCACCTGATTTAAATGATCTTAAATAAGCTTTACTGTAATTCTAAAGACAGTCTATTGTGATCCATGTTGGACATGGTGTGGACTTGTCCACCTCAGCTGTGGCTCCACTGTGTGGCAGTAGAGCTCTGATGTTAGTTCAGTCATCACAAGGGTTTCTGGGTAAATCACTTCTATTGCCTTGAATCTCTTATGACAACAAATGAGGTCAGTTGTGCGTCTAAAATGCATTATTTATTCAATCATTCAGTGCTGTTAAGGTGTGAGTGTGTATGTGTGAGTGTATGTATGTGTGACGTGAGGTGTACGGGTCACAGCTGCTTAGAGATGCTGCTTGAACTTCTTCTTCTTCTTCTGCTTCTGTCCAGCGCAGAAAAACAAAGTCGTTCTCTCATTCAGACACATCTGAGAGATTGGGCCAATCTAAGGCTTGTCACTACCAATGTTGGACTTAATTCATCATCCCATTATCTGTGCTGAGAGAGGGGGAGCGTAGGGCACGAAACCACCCCAAAGAGAGGAACACACACACACACTCTCTCTCTCTCACACACACACACAAACATGAGAAGCCCCTCGATTAGATTTTCCGTTTCATAAAAAAATACGGTTTTGTCTGCATTTTGATGAAGTGCCTGCTTGTCTTCTTCACTTTCTCCCTCCACTGTATCTCAGGAGACACCCCCGCCCCCCTTCCCACACACACACACACACTTCCGACACCACTCATTTTTATATATGCTGACTCTGTGAATATTTAGCATTAGGAAACGTATGAATGGCTTGTCGACGTGACTGGAGGCCTAAACAGTAAAACCCTGTGACAGTCCATTACTCAGAGTCGGCACAGTCATTGAAAGTGCTGCCTCTGCGCATTAATGCATTGTCTTAACGCAGGTGCTCCCACTCTTATTGTGATTCTCCTTTCGTCTGCCGCGGGGGTCGACAGCCGCACCGGGGCTGTTTCGCTATCGATCGCAGCGGTCTATTTCTGGAAGGTGCACAGGCGCAGCATCATCCGACGCCTCCAAAGCTGTGATCCGAGCCGGAGCCCCTTCAACAAGTACCTGAACGGAGCAACATGTCCGGTCTCATTCACAGACACACATGGCCCGTTAGCTTTCACTCACCAGATTCTGCTGACACAGCCAGTAAAACTGCTGAAACTTTTGAGACATTAAGAGCTGAGCACTGCCCACTGCACTCCGGATCTTTCCTAGGACTGGTGGGGCGAGAAAAGAGAGAGAGAGACAGAGAGACTGAATTAATCATTGACAGTGATCTCCAATAACATATCTGAAGCTTCTAAAATCCTCATTATGTTATGTTCTCTGATGATTCCCACCCTCTCACACTCCACAGTGATATGATTCAGTTACCATCAACAACAAATAAAGCCAAACTAGTTTAAACTCCAACGACACAATAGCTACTGCCAGAGTGATTTGATTAGAGTGATTTGATAATCTATTAGTCAGCTGATCATTGAATTTAACCGATGACATCTGACTTGATTGAAAAATTATTTATCATGGGAAAATGCTAAACACATCCTGGTTTTTGCTGGTTCCTTTTGATTGATTAGAAATGGAATCTCTTTGGGGTTTCTAGGGCAAATTAAATGCGGGATTGTAGAAATGCTCAGTTTCAGACTAGCAGACACTCACTCTCCTCCGTCAGGTCGTGCTCCTCTGCCTCTCTCTCCATCTCTTTGCACCATCCCTCCAGTCGTTTGGTTTCATTGTGAAGGAGCTGCATGAACCAACTGCCGTCCCGGCGAAGGGGCGACACTCGACCCGTTTCGGGACCTTCCAAGCTGGGTTGAACCAGCCACTGTTCTGGCTGCGGGCTGGACGGCCCGCTGGAGGGCCGGTAGTCCTCCCTGTAGCTGAACAGGCCCTGCGTGCGCACCGTGCGGATGGCCCCGTACTGCGTGGGCGTGCTGGGCTCAGAGTGGCGGCCGAAGCCCCCTCCGAACTGCAAACCCTTGTCTTCCATGGACGGAAAGCCCTCCAGCTCCATGTCTGCTTGCACTGCCGTGGTCACACTGTTAGAGCGCTTGAACCTCCCGTGCCTAAAGCGAGGAGAGAGATGAAGAAATACCAGGAAACATGTCGCACTTACAGAAGCCTTCAGTCTGTGACCATACCTTTTACGATCCTCCACTTGGATTCCTATAGAATGGAACTGAGGAAGACCTTTACTCTCCGCCTCAGAGTCTGTCACAGTTTCAACCTGGCAAACATGAACACACTTATCGTTATCCACAAGAGGATTCTACACAGCAAGAACGAGGAAAAAGGCAACAGCATAACCGCTTCTTATCCATTGTTTCCATTAGCGAGACTAAAGTTTCACTATTTTAGTGGTCCAACTATTGTGGCATCAGGACAACCCAACAAAAGAAAATCCTCCCAACTTTTTGTTTTCACGATCACTAGCACGTTTCCTCATTTCTCTCGAGGCTGGAGCGGTGAGAAAACGTTCCCGAATGTCCAAATTTGTGTCAAAGTGTAGAAATATGTGACTGTGCTCACCATCTGCACTTTCAAACTTTTCTTTGCTGCCATTGAACATGACATGAACCTTCTCTCCAGCTTTTCATCCCAGTGAATGAGATGGCGGGGTGGTGTGTTTACCTGTATCCCGATAGAGGAGCGTGGGGTCTTAAGGTACTCCTCTGCCTTGGATACCAGCACTGCTTTGTCGCATGTCTGCACTGAGGTGTGGCTGCCCGAAGACACGTGTCTCTTGCCCGCCGCCGACTCCATGGCCATAGTGACGGCCTTAGTGCTGTCCAAGCTGTCCGTGGAGCTGTAGATGGCTCGGCCCAGGCTGTCCGTGGTCCACAGGCCTCCCCGCGGATGCCTGCCCTCCTGGTAGGCATCTTGGGTGGATTCCGTGCTGCTCTGGGCTGTCACAGAGATAAGAGGCTTGGTGGTGGCGCGCGGGGGTACGGGAGGTGGGGTCTTCTTGTAACCAGGGGTGTATGACACCACTGGGTAGCATAAGCAGGATGAGAGGAGGAAGACAAAGCAGGAAAAAAGGGTAAAGGATAAAAAATGAGAATGGAAAATGTGGCCGTACGCTGGCGAGGGCCAAGTGCTGCAGTACACCTGTATCGCCCCATGTGTGATCCAGCCTCATGGCATGATGGGAGATTAGACGCCAGGGCACTTCAGCACTTAGAGCGAAGGAAATGTCAGTGAGAGTGAAAAGCAACAGCAGCCTCCTAATATGTCTGCGTGTCTTCGGGAAGAGCGGTGAAGGATTATGGGGGAGATTTGCTATCAAGTGCAAGTGAGGAACTGATCTGTAATCCATCCAGATGGACCTCACAGCAGAGCTGGAACGCCACCAGCTTTACTCACAGGATAGCTGGGCTTTGACTAAACAGGGATGTAGATCTGAGGAGGTATTTTTGTATTTTTCAAATTATGGCCAGATAAGTAAATACGTAATAAGTAAAAAATAGTACATTTATGTCAAATAATGGCATAAATGTACTAACAGAGGCACTCCATGTACCACTGGCAGGACATGTACCACAGTTTGAGAACCCTGACAAAAAAAGGTGTTTTGTTTATTTACTGTATATCGGAATCAAATGTAAAAAAAAAGCAACATATTATGCAAATTGTACCTTGAGTTTGCCAGTAGGTGGCGTACCTAAAGAGTGAACCTTAAACCAGGCACCCTGATATTATGTAAGCTGAAAAGATTACGATAATGAAGAACAATACGGTATACCTCAGAGGTGTTCTACAGGTGTGTGTGTGTGTGTGTGTGTGTGTGTCAGACACATAACAGCATTTATAATCCTCTAAGTGTCTTTGTTTTGCCCGTTCATTAATTTATAGTCAGTATACTGGATACAACAATGCAAGTATACTCTGACTACAAACACACACACATACACACACTCACACAGCACTTTGGATTATAGTTAATGAAATGCAGTGAGAAATGCGAAACCACCGGGAAGTCTCTCTCAATTTTCATTCCAACTTGAAGGGGCTGCAGTTCCAGACACAGTGGGTGGAGACTAAAATAAATAGGAAAGGGTGACTCAAGCAATGCGCAACGTCACACACACTAGATTCTATTCTCACAAAGTCTATTTTGGATAGTCTACTCTTCTTTGAAAATTAAGAATCACAGCCATTAATTGTCGTAAACCAATTCTCCTCACTATTGTAATTATTGCAACATGCAGTACATCCATCACACATGACTTATTACTGACTAGATGTACTCCAAATCGGTGTTTCAGTTAAAAATGTTTACATTTATACACGTCATTATGTCCCTGACAGTTCAAATGAGATCCTTTATTTTTAAAAGTTGTAAATTCTACTTAAACTAGTGACATATTCATACCGATTATGGCCTGCTGATGGCGCTGTACGAAACATTACAGGGCTTCCTATATGGCCTTGGAAGCATGAATGTGCAGAGCAAACCCAGGCGCCATTCATTCTAAAGGGAATGCTGGGTAACAACGGAGACGTGAATGATCAAATAAGCTCCTGGTGAATTTTATTCCGCAGCCTCAACGGGCAAATTCTAAAGCCTGTACATCAATCTCTCATCAGCATCTAAGCTGTGACTCCATTTACACATGTCTGCTGCTAGTCATTTATGTTTCTCCAGATGATTTGACATTTGGAAGGAATATTTGTTGCCTAATATACCTGCATTTATATGTTGGGCATAAGGACACAATCATTCCCTTAGCCTAATGTGTTTTCGGAGGCGACATTTAATTTGCGGACTCCTCCTGGGCTGTCACGTCACCGCATAATAGACTTCAGAGAGAAATACTCCACTCGGGTTATAAGAAAGAAATCTCACTGTATTGCTGTAACACAGAACAGACACCAGATGTCCTCCTAGAAAATCCTACTTTTCATTCACGTTAAGATAATATAGTAGTAACTTGTGAAAGGAAAGCAACAGAACCTTTAAATGAAACAACACTCACTGTTATGTCAGAGAGCAAGCAACCCCTGATGTCTAACAGCCTGAAAATCCACTGTATTGACTCTTTTTTTGAACAGATAATGGAATTAAAATAGCTCTTACACTCTACAGGCAGGAACATGTGCATGGAAAATGATTTTAATCACTTTAACAGCTGTTGGCTTTGCACTTCTGGCTTTGTTGTGATCTAAGAGGCCAATTTCCCTCTACAGCCAAAACAGTTGCAACCTATAAACATTCCTGGATGCCTCATTTCAAATAAATAAGACAAAATAAGAGAGAATTGGCCTGGAGACACAGTGAATGTATCAGTACCACACAATCACTACGCCTTTAACTTCTAATACTACAAAATCCCAGGAGGAATCCGCCAAACCAATCACACACTGGCTCCATCTCAAACTACAAAAAGGACATGGGAAGTTCTGCAGTGTTGCCAGGTTTGTTTATTATAAGCAACTTTGGGCTTTTTTATGTTTTTTTCCCCTAAATTTGCTCATCAATATAAATAGTCAAAAGGTTTTGTTAGGGCTTGTTTCCACAGTGAAGTTGAGTTTGTTCCATTGTCTATATCTGCCTCTTCTGTTCAGGGTCCATGCATCTGAATGAAGTATGATTGAGCTCCATTTAAGCTGTCAAATATCCCCGCCTACAGTCATATCCATGTACTATTAACAATGTTAATGTCAGGGATGTTCTTGTGGACAAATCTGTCGCCGGATCTCACTGACTGCCAGGGAGTAACAACAAAGTCCCTTCATGTAACTTGGGAACATCACATTTAGGTCGTCTCTACTCTCTTGCCATTTTACCCTGAAACACACTCACACTCTCCACCTTCATGCACTGCAAATCCTGCTTCAGTAGATTGTAGATGGAGCAACGTTAGGGGGAAGTGAGCACAAGAACAAACCTGAACTAAATTGTCTGGTTCCTGTGAGTTTTGAAGCATTGTGTCCATTGGTCAGTTGTCTGAATGTGTGTGTCTGCTGTTTGTTGGCTGAGAGCTGCTGCACCGGGCACTTCAGTAAACAGACCACATGCAGTGGAAGTGCAGCCAAGCCTCAGTGAAGCTCAATGTCATAGTTTATGACTTTGCTGTTGCTCCGCTTCAGTGTATTTGTAGCCTTACCACTATAAAACACAATATCAAGTGCAGTTGTATTAATGCTGTATGTGTGAGTGCAGTGTTGCTCAGGAAAGACCCTGATGCAGCACATCTGGAAGCAAAGTTCCCATAAAGTAACAGAAGTGATTAAGTCAGACTGGCAGTTCAAGTCGATAACAATTTTGCAACTTTGTGATTAGAAACGAATACCAAGCTTCACATCTAAAGGTTTTTAACAAATAAATACACATTGATTGCTTTTCTTTTTTGTTTCTTTAAGAAAAAAAGCATCGGGAACCAACTCTGCTTCACCCATGGATGTACGATTGCAACTGAAATGCCGTTTGCAGAGGCAAAGGTGCTGGTTAGTATGGAGGTCGGGAGAGGGGATGGAGGCAGAGTGATACCTGGAGGAGGCTGAGCGCGGTCCACACTGCAGGAAGTAGGGAGGCGGAACTGAATCCCTGCAAGAGGTAAGCAGCGTCAGTTAGAGAGGAAGGTAAGTGCATTCAAAGTACAAAACTTCTCTCAATACCTACCACACCTGACTGCAAGACGTTTACATCTCATATTTACACGTACACATTCCTTTTTTGCTTGTGTTAATCAAGTGGATGAAAGACAGATATGCTGGATTTACCGTGTTCCCAAAATACTGATTGCGATTTAAAGGTACAGTGTATGTAAACAGTACAATTTGGTGGGAAACTTAGATATCCAGCAGAATCTGTGTTCCTAAATGCAGACATCCTAATGACACTGCAACATGAAGGGCAAGGCTCAAAGGCACTAAAGCGCTTCCTACGCATTTTAAAAGTAGTTTTTGATGAAGCTCTCAAAAATCTATCATGCACAATAGAAATATGTTCTCATATGAAATAGATAGTAATTTAGTATGTGCCTGTTGCCAATTTGCATTGCCTGAAAATGTTGCCTGTTTAGAATGACTGAATAGCTATAATAAGTCAATAAGTTGCTACAAAATACTATAATGTGCAGTATCTAAATCTCAAGACAAACAGTTGCAGTATAAGCAAACACATATGAGTCAGAGGTCAAAATCAATATCAACATCAAGTCAAATCAAACAAAAGGTTTTCCAGGATTTTGGGGTAAAACTGATGAAGTTATTGAAATTTCTTGTTTTAAATTGGTAGATATTTTACTTTTTTCAGATGTCAAACTAGAATAATAAAGACACAAGGTTTGGTCTTTGCTATACAATCAAGAGATAAAGAAATCAAGAAATACGAAAGAGCTTGTAATAATTTGTAAAAAATTGTAAACTATTTGAAACAGAACAAAACTTTGCCATAGCTTGAGTGTAAAATCAACAGAAAATGAACAAAGACGAGAGAAGAGACAAAGACAGACATCAGACATTAACTTTGGAGTGAGTAATCGGCTTCACCATTACTGCAGAAAAAATGCCACAAACATGATCTTAAACTTGAAACATTCTTTTTTTTTTTTTTGAGCTAAAGGCAAAGATGAAGGTTTCGACAGTGAGGAAACACAGGAAATTAGAAAGAATGGGCCAAGACAGACAACATGTTTGAAACAGAAAGAAAAACAAAGCCAGACGGTCTCTTTTTCTTTTCTTTTTTCTTCATCTCTGGACTGCCTTTGGTGACGCAACAGTCGATAAAAGCACATTGGAAATATCTGCATGCTGTGCTGCACAATGCACGTGTCTCAACATAGACTCGCTCTTAAACTCAAAGGTTATTTTTTGTCCTCTAGAGCGTGAACCAAATTACAACGGGCGCTCACAGAACTGTTCAGATTTTGTAACCACAATGAGAATTTTGGTCTCCAGTGGAGATCAAGTCACACTTTACATGAGATGTCTTTACGTTGAAACAGCTGTGGGTCCAATTTCAATCCAGCAAAAGGATCAAGAAACATTATTAGACTTTTGTTCAATATCAGCAGAACCCAGTTGAGAGCCGATTACACTGATAGATGTAAAAGCACCATCATATGTAAAATGTGACCTAATATCACTTCATGAGGCCGCGAGCAACTTTTTTCAACATGACCTCTCAAACCTTTTGCCCATTTGCGTTCAAGACTTTATTCAAGACATAATCCTCGGCCAAACGTTCTGACCGCCTCTCCTCTCCTCTCCATGCCACTCCCCTCCGTGTGCTGCGCCTCAGGTGTGGCCTCAGACTGGCCTCAGACTGGCAGAGAGGGCCGGTGCGACGCCGCTCTTACTCGGGGTCAGGATGGACTGACCGGATGACATGCAGTGATGGACAATGAGCATGGGGGCTGACGATGTAACAGAGTCGATGTGTCCTCAGGAATATGTCAGATGTAAACGGTGTGTGTGTGTGTGTGCGTGCGTGTGTGTTTTATCTGACTCCATCCAGACTGTGTTAATTCTGATACAGTACGTGGAATCCCCACAGTTACTATCTGGCTTTTTTCCCCCATCTTATCAAGGCTACCGGGGGAAATTACGCATTACATGAAATTTGCAATACAATCACCATCTCTCTCCCTCTCTCTCGCTCTCTCTATCTCCATCTCAACAATAGAAAAATGTTAATCATAATTCAAAGTAGAGATGCGGGTCAAAAACAAGTAAAATACATAATAAACATAATCTTCTCCCTCTGCGTCTTTACCTTTATGCCATGTTTCGCCACAGCAGTAAGCTGACAGCAGCAACACAGAGAAGACGCAGAAGCATAATTGTGTAATAATAATCCAATCAGCATCTCTGTGTGCGCTAATTGGCTGAAATGTCTTTATTTTTTACTTCCGTAAACTGGGCAGTCATGGTTTGGTGTCAGTGTGACCTGTGCATGGCAGTTAAGGAGCAGACAAAAAGCCATGTGGAGCTTTGGTGCTGAGTTCAGGGACTGTTGTGTTTTTAATGTTCGGGGAGTCACATTCAGTTGTTTTTAGTGAAAAGCAGGATTCAGTTTTGTTTTTGAGCCAACTATTTGATGAATAGATGCGTCACAAACTTTGTGAATGCGTGTGTCTTTGTCTGTGTGTTTGTTTGTTGGCAATTCCTTCAACCTTAAGTTTTCCTTCATTCTTTCTTCTTATTCAACATGTACGTTCTTCTATGGTGTTGTTTCTTTTCACGCCGTTATGGTAATAAAACCATAATTGCACTGAATCTGTTACAATAAACAAATTAGCCACTGCGGCACACCTGACTACGACTATCAGCTGGCAGTCTGTTTTGACCGCTAGCTGATTTGTGGACATTACATTTGACTGTCAGAGGACTCAATCATTCGGTCACTGACTCTTTAAGATCTTAGATTTGCTTGGACTTCTCTAACTGGATTGGGCCTCATTTGCTGTATTCTCTGCTTTCTTCGATTATTGTCTCTTTGTAACTTGCCTGCTTCTCCACCTGCGGCTCCTGCTGCAAATTTGGCCATTCGTCCATTATTTCTATCTCAAAAATGAATGTGGGGTGAGGGCATTTGTTTTTCCTACCAGTGTTACCTGATTGTAGGGATATGTCTTCAGGGGTGAGCTTGCATATGACATTGGTGAACTGCAAAGGTGTATGAGTGGAGGAATTGATCGTTGGATGAATGGAGGTATGGATGGATGATTTGACAGAGGACAACTAGCAGGACGTGTTGACCGTGTGTTTAGTTCAGTTACTCCAGCTGATTCTACTTGCCGTAGATATAAAGTCGGTATTTGTAGCCCTTTTTTTCCAGAGCTGTACAATAAAACAAGCATGTTGTTCGTAGCCACATACATATATACATACAGTGGTGATGCCCCCATGGATGCAATGTGGAATAACCTTTTATGTATGGCATTACAACAAACCATTACAAATCAATGGCCTGAAAGTAACATTTTCCCTGTTGTAGTGTTAAGCATCCCAAAAACATCCACAAACAAATAAATATACTGTATAACAGCCTTAATCGCCTCCAAAACAAGAAAAACAATAATGTGATCATAGCAACTTCAATAGAGAATCTCCAATGTTGTTACAACTAAAGAGTTTTGAGTTGGAACTAGAACTGTCACAATAATTGTGTGTTACATTATAAGATATAAGACATTATAAGACGCCTACAAGGTTGAAATTTTGGCCTCGGGATCGGTGTAAACAGAAGGGTTCATCCCCTTGGTAGCATGCATGTCCTCAGTAAATTTCACCGCAACCTGCTTACTAGAATTAGTTTGGTATCTCCACGTGGACGTTTGGCAGCACAGCCAGAAGAAAGACGGAGGGGTCACCAAAAGTATTAGGATTCAACCTCTGGGGACCTTGATTAGCCACAGGGGTAATAGTTGTAGAGATACTGTATCTTGCTGTGGAATCTACAACTCATTGACTGTCTGACTTCAGAATCTAGGTCCTACTGCGAACACGGGACAAGAACATCCATAATGTTTGATTCGAATGAATTTACCACAGTTAAACAGCAGCTAAACCAAAACCACGGAATAGATATTTTTTTAGACTAAAGACAACAGATAATTTCATGTTGAAGATTATCAATGCACACTGCCAAGAATAAATCGGGAACCGCGTAAACATCCCGCAGCCACCTTCGAAATCAACCTGACAGATTTTACACATCATAAATTAAGGCTGGAGCACTGCAGTGTCCAAACACCGACCATGCTATCTAACAGCAGCATTGATTTGTGGTGGTTTGTGGAACAAAGCTGTTATGTTGGTCATAACCTGCCTTGCTGCATGCCAGAAATATTTATTTGACTCTATTTCCCTCTATTAATTTTAAGAAATCATATTTACAATGGTTAAAGCAAGACGGCGATTCCATATAAATACCAAATAAATTGGAACTGAACTGTAATTGCAAAAACTAAAGGAAGAAAAAGAACAGAAAACAAAGCAAATTAATCCTCCTGTGAATGTAGGTTTTTGTCAAAGGCTACAGGTAAATCCCATGTTAAGTATGTTTGTGCAGATTTGACATGGTAAATATTGTAATGTGCCTACGCCAGTGTGTTAACACAAGGCCAACATGTCAGACAGTAGTCAACACGTTTTGTTCTTCACTGGTTTAGTTGTTGTCTTAAACATATTATCATGTAGCATTACCACTGGACTCATTGTATTTAGTGAAAAACACATGAAGACATTTAAATGTATTTTACAGACTAAGTGAGTATGACAGCATCTTAAACGTATGATATATCTTACTCTTATCAAGCAGAAAATGTTAATGAGTCAGACAAAATGTATGAAAAATGTATTACCAACATATAAAAAAAGGTATAATAAAGTGGTTCCCTACCAGACCTACCGTACTCCCTACGCCCCCCAGCTAAGCTATGGGCGCCTAAAATGAGAAAAAGAAACAAAAAAAAGGAATAACAAACAAAAAAACAAACAAAAAACATAAAAGTGATATCTTAGTACAAAAGCAATGCATATTGAGAGGGTCAAAGTACGCAACGCCTGGCCCATGCTGTGTATTCACGGAGTGTTCATGTCTATAAACTGGTATTCATGCTGGTAAGTGTACACAAACAAAACTATCAAGACTGTAAATGAGTTTTATCTTTGGATGCCTTTGTAAAGCTATGACCCCCATTTTTCCATTTAAATGATCATAAACATAAACGGCAGAAACATTTTAATCATTTTTATAAATCAATTTATGAAAAATACATAAGGATAATAAAAGTTTTAAATGAACATTCACAAGAAACACCACAATAAGCAAAAAAAAGAGAGAGAGAAAAGAAACCATTGGA
This sequence comes from Genypterus blacodes, assembly GCF_046128005.1. Taxonomy (NCBI): domain Eukaryota; kingdom Metazoa; phylum Chordata; class Actinopteri; order Ophidiiformes; family Ophidiidae; genus Genypterus; species Genypterus blacodes. The sequence goes on from NW_027466827.1 coordinate 430,966, forward strand.
TTCATTCATAGACAAACTCAAGCTAACAAATTCAGGCCAAACTATGGTTTTCAAAAATGCTTTATAACTTTGAAATAAATCTGGTTCACTTAACAGCAGTCTGAGTTCCCTGAAAAATGCAACGTAGGTTTCCTCCAGAAACTTTGAATGAACGCAGGAAGAGAACACAAGGTTAGAAAAGAATTCATATCCTGCTGATTTTTCAGTGAGATCAGATTTCATCCACAAACTTGAACTCAGAAAGCGGAACATCGCTCAGGTGACACAGTTCTCACAGATCTCTGAAGGGTGATAAAATGAAAACTGGACAGTACTTATATATACTGTATATATACGTTATATATACATACAGTATATATTATTACATAACAGTATATTAGATATACAATTCATAATTTCATACACAAGTATCTATTTCATTACACAAAATATGGTTGCATGATTCAAAAATAATTTTAGACTCCCTTTGTCTTTTTTATCCTCTGTCTTTAAGTTAAATGTACATCGATTTTCAATAATATTTCGATTCACGCTCAGCATTCTTGCTACATTTCAACTTTAAGGGAAGGTTCGTTTCTTTGGGCTAAACAATAGCATGACAATGAAACACTGGGTGAAACTTAAAGCATGGGTGAGTTCCCTGGCATCAATTCATCAGCAAAATGCATAATTGTGCCCAGTATAGAAATGGAATCAGAAAACACATAATAATAATAATAATAATAATAATAATAATAACAATAATAATAATAATATCCGAGGATGTATTTGTTAACATGACTGTTGTCATCAATATAGTGATTAATCTAGAATGCCACAAAGCACTCTGGTGCATAATGGTTTGATTATGGGTGATTTGATTGTTTGATTTGACTGTAAGAAGCAACATCCAGATGAAACCAAACCACTGAGTTGGGTTCTTACAACCAAATGAACCCATAGCCATGTTTACATGAATAAAAGCTAAATACTTTAATACTTATAATGTGATAAAGATTATAATTAACTTTTGGTTTTGTGCTACAGTACTATACTTTCAGGAATCTCACCCACTAACTCTTATATTTTAGCATGTATATATATTTATATGTATACCCTCATAAGGGAAAACTCAAACTGTTTAAGACACAATCACCAAAAGAAAAAAGTTAGTATAGCCTGAGGCTCATGCAAAAAAAAGGCCACCAAATGTTTTGTAAAAACTTCATTCTACATTAGGCATCGATGACTTGCATGAGGGATTAACATAAACACCTAATATCTGTAATTGCAAATATTAAGATGACATAAAAATAACAATAGAACAAAGGACTTGCATAGAATGAATGGATGTAGATATGAGACATCATGATTGGCCAGTCTTCATCATGGATTCAGCACCTTTAAATTAGTTTGCACCACCCACACAATGCGAGAGGATATGAGTAGGGAATGCCACTGCAGTCCCCTCGTGGTCATTCAGAAAGGAAAATATATGAAAACAGGCCTTTCGGACGTTTTTTCTTATATTATATATATCTATATATTCATATATTTTTGAAGATATTACATGATAATAGACTAATTCTTTTCACAGTTATATGCCTTCCAGTGAATTGGGCTGGTATAATGACAAACTCATAAAATGGGCTATATTATTGTATTCTGTATTGCAAATGATGGAGAATGGAAACATTTATAATCTATAATTCCTTGTACCCAAAGCTCAACGATAAACAAGTTATTAAATTTTCACCAAAGTATGTATTTTAATGCGCAAAATAAATGAAAATATGAAGGATAGCTGGACATTTCAGTTTAATGACTCACTGCAACCAGGTGTGAAGGAGGCGTAGAATAAGAACTGAGACCAAAACGTCTTTTTTTTTCCTTTTGTTTTGATTCAACCTCAAAATATCTGCCATATTTTATTGTGAGTGTTGTCTTTTGGTCATGCGAAGAAGGAAGGAGCTCCTTTTTTCCTGACAAAGTGAGAGATGTTGCCTCACCTTCATTCATTAGGGGGACTTATTCACACTTCCCATGATCCTTTGCTGCAGTGACCATCCAAATGCTGTGAAATGTGAAGGTGTTTGTTGCAGGCCTAAGCTTGATGGGCCTTGTGTTAACTTTGGTACGCCATGATGGCACAACGGGACAATGAGCGGTTGAGGGGAATACCAGTCAAAGTGAACTGTAGCAGATGATTGAGGGCTCCCACCCCTTAAGGTTTGCTTGGAGCCCAGCAAACCCATCACTAGTGAGGCGGTGTTAGTACATTCAGCAGTACTGTACTGCACCTCTGGGGACATGGTGGGAGAGGTAGAGGGCCTCAGCGCCTCTGATTGTCTACGAATACAGACTAGGGTTTCTCCTTTATCTTTCAGCAGTAATGAGTCTCGCCAGAAAAAATTAAGAACTACCATAACCAAAGAAAAAGGAAATAAATACCCCGAACTTTATGGGAAATAGGCTTGTTTGCTCCTCTTTGGGCTCCTATTGCGATTTTAGCCTGTCGCAGAGAGAATCTAATGACAGTTTAGGACAAAACTCTGACAGTTTTTTATTTAATTCATGACTCAGGTCTGTAAACCAGCACAGATGGATCACTAGTTAATGACCCCTTTCTGCTCGTGTGCATTTTTTCTCGTTTGTCTGTCCGCAAGGCATGTATTGCACAATCTGACATGCATCAACCTTAATATCACGCTGACAGGGAGAGACATGTTGCCATGCAATTAACTCACGAGATCGCTGTAATTGCACAGTTGGCGAGAGGCTTCAAAGGGCGTTGGGAGTGGGAGGTTTAACATAATTTTCACATCTGTGTGTTCAGTTAGGAGATGTTGTATCTCAGGGGGCCTGGTTAGCTTAGCTTAGCACAAAGACTGAGAGCAGGGGGAAACAGCTAGCCTCAGTCCAAGGGGGAAAAACAGCTTCTGACAACTCTAAACTGATCCTTACACATGCTGTTTTGATGTCAGCAAGCAAACTACCAATACATCCATGAGTTAAATTGGTTTAAGTGCCTTCATGTAAGCTAGTCATTAAGCCCCACTTCACAGTTCCAAACTCGCAACTCTCACTGTCACACATTCAACAGCTCTTGAACTTAAATAGACAAAAAAAAAAAAAGATTCCCAATGGAAGCTTGCGGGCTGATTATTTACAAAAGTGCATTAAGTGTTACATTTGTGTATCAACCGTTACTGACTACACTGGAAGGCAGGACTTGTTCAGTGCTACGACTTCATGCAATGCTAAAGACACCACTAAGTTCTTCACACACTGTTGTTGTTGATCATTAATTAGCTACAATATATGTCAACCACTTCCTAAACTACTGTTTTCTGTCTCTATGTGTGTTAAATATACACATAAGGAGAGTAACTATGAGAGTCTTAATGCTAAGCTAGGCTAAACATGTTGCAAAGTGTACTGAATACACAGATATATTGATATTGATCCTCTCATCTAACTCACAGAATTACAGCAAATTAGCATATTTCCCAAAATATCAAAACATTTCAAGGGTCAAATTTAGTACAAGGCCGCTGGATCTATCTGTGGTAACATTAAATTTTATCTGCAGGCTTGTCACTGGTGGCGTCACTATAGTGTTTTCAATGAGCTGTTACATTCAGTGAACAGTGTAAAGGGTCATTTATCTGACTTTATTGAGACTTTCCACCCATTCATCACGGCCTCTGGCTTTTTATTGATGGACTTGTCGACAAGAGTTACAAACAGACAGAAACTGAACATGAAAATGGTCTTTGTGCTGCACTTTGTGTGTTGCCAACATGGACATTAATATTTACCAGCTTATTTCTTTAAGTGCATTTACTTTGGAAGAACTCTGTACCTACAGGAGTTATGAGTCTTACAATCGAGACTGACTATGATGTACTATAATTGTTCATTTACTTAACATGATGAACTTAATCAGATAAAGCCTCGGTGGAAAAATGTCTGGCATGTTGTTTTTCACATAACAGCTTGTGCATCAAAATCAAACTAGTATCTGTAATCATTCAATAGTGATAAGGGGTAGCAATTTACTGGCAACACATTGAAATACTCGGGGTTCGGGTAACTTCACTGATTTATTGTTTCATTCAGCCTGACGGTGGTGCTGCGATAACCCTGTTTATGTTTAAATTTACAAACATTAACAAGTAAAAGTCATAGAACCAAAGTCTACCTTCCTTCATATAGGCCACGCCCATTTATGCAAGACAAATTTCAATTGCCTGCGATTTGATCGTGAATTGCATGTAATATGACAATAAAAGTATCTTATCTCCCATCTTATCTTATCTTATGCCTACTTGGAGTTTCTGCCATTAAAGTCTTTTTCCCCAAAAACATTTTTCTGTAAATTTTCCTACAATTGTAGTATAAGTAAACTTGGTTAATTCTACAGAAAGTGCGATATCTCATGAATTAATTTGTCTACTGTAGCCACATTTTGTGCACATTTCCACTCACTTCTTCTGCAAAAGAAGATCCGTCAACCTAATGATGACACTATAACAACAACAATGAAATGTTGTCGTAGACTTCAGAGCCACAATTGAATCACAATTATAATAGCAAAACGTGTGGCACTAGTGCAGCATATCTGTGAGTGCATGTCTAGTTTGTCTTTAAGCGCAGGAATGGTACAGGCCGGCTTGTTATGGAGCAGCTGGCAGATGAATGAAAATTGTAAAGTAAAAGTTTCGTGGTTCAGAAATCAGGATTCAAGCCTGCTGATCCGTAATAGGAGAAGAGGGAGAGGAAGACACGTGTGTGACATACTGTACGCATCCAACTGGTGATCATAAAGTGCTTTTCCAAAAAAGGTAAATGCAGCTATAATTAAAGTCACAGTGAGGTTAAATGTATAAAAATGGAAAATAATGTGTTTACTTTGAGGACTCAATGTTAAAAACTTTGTAGTATCTTTATCCAGCATCATATCATTTTATTCCTCATATAGGTTAGAGGTATGTTTTTCCTCATATGGAATCATTATAACATCGGGAGTTGTTTCATTATATTGGGTGTTCTAGTCCAACATTCTTAAAAAAAGTGAAATAGTTTTGTCAGTTGCCAAAGCTGGTAACAGCTCAAAGCTCCACACTGTCAGAGAAATATTCATACCATTATATCACTAGCAAAATACCCACAGTGCAGTTTGGATCAGTGTTAAAAGGAAAATAACGGTGCATGCTGGTTGACAGCTGTCAAACTAGCAGCCCAGTACTCACATTTACGGAATTTTTTTTAAATATTATCAGAGAGAAGTTTTCTAGAAAGACTCCATTCAATACTGCATGAAAAGCTGTCGGCGAAACACTAGTCTGGACTACCAACTTCCTATGAGGTGCACAAACAGCTGGGTGATGAACATGATGAAATAAATGGAGACAGACCTCAGAGGTCAATGCGATGGAAAAAAAGTGCTGTGTTTGGTTTAGAACCACTTTTTTTTTTTTAACCCTAACCCTTCTATGTCAGAACACAGTATGTTTATAACCGCAAACAGTACAAGTATTGAATATAACTTTCTCTATATACAAAAATGGTACACTTATATACATATACAGAGTTCAAACATGAATGCATTTTGTGCAGGAATGAATTGAAGCCAATACATTCATACTTCCTCATTGCTCTGAATCCCAGCATTCTCTCCTACTGCTTCTCTCGCTACATGCTGTTAATCACTGTTAAATCAGTCGCAAAAACAAATAATCCAGTGTAAACATTTTAGCCAGGGACTAAGTACTCTTAAATCCGCAAAGCCTTAGGATTATACCATCCATCCAGTATTGCCGAAGATTAGTCTTTTAGATTTTTACAGGGGTTATGATAAGTTTTTGCCATCAGTATTCATTGTTTATTAAATAATTACAGTTAGCGCTTTACGTTCGAGAAGGTTTGAGTTGAACAATTTCAAAATGCCCATTTCTACTGTAACTGACTACAAGATAAATAAAAGACTGTAATGTCAAAGGAATGTTTTGATTAGAAGAACTAAAAGTAAATTACAGTATGTATCAATTGTATTCATAAATTATGTGTTTGTCTTTGATGCATTCATTAAAAAACTAGGGTCTATAAAGTTATTCACAGTATTTTAGCAGTATACTCAGGTGCTTACGAGGATGTTTCTATATGAAGAGAAACTGGAATGAACATGAGCTTCAGATTCATGTGCAGAGAGACAACAACTCATGCCTCGCCTCACAATGGCTCTTTACTGAGTTTAGTTGCTTGATGACTTTTCAGACTTTTCAATCACTATTTTTATGTTCAATTGAATCGATTGTTTATGTGAGGGATCACTAAATAAGACAGGGTGGGGTCAATGAGGATGCATTTCATGGCACTTGAGGATCCTAAAATCAGCCACGTTCTTTTTCACATGTCGCCTCATTACAGTGTTCTTTTATTCCATGGCTAAACAAGACACTTATTAAGGGATTGTTCAAACGTCATTGATAACAGACTCTGTGTCTGCATAGAGTAAAGGGACATTTTTTAACAGCGCTGCCTTGACTTTTCTAGTAAACTTCAGGTTTTGGCCCTTCCTGGTCTCATGTTGTGTGTAGAATGCGAATGACTAAAATGACATAGACAGATATGACATGGGCCCACTGGTGTACTTCCTGCTCCACAGTTCTAAACTGGCGCTTCTGTGGCCACCTGTGTGGCTGCCTGAGTCTGGCTGTTTATGGGCCTTTTGCCTTTTGATGATCTCCCATGGGAAGTCCTCTATTGGAAGTGGGCTGGCAGGACTGCCTGACCCTTCCGGCGTGCTTTCAGGTGTACCCTCTATGATCTCAATGCGAGGTGGCTCCATCAAGTCTATGATGCTGAATGGGGCCGGCTCTGGTTGACACATCACCGACTTGTCCTTTGTATTCTGCCGAAAGGACCAACTGGAGCCCGCTTGGATGCCGATGGACACTCTGTCGTCTGTTTGAGTGGTGCTATCGCTGCAAGGCTCACGGCACAAAGTCCACATGTTGTAGCACTGGGTAAAGTTGAAGAAGTTGCTGTTGAAAGTTTTGAGCTCCCCGCATACATCCCTGCGTAGCTCCGCCAGCTCATAGCGCATTGCCGAGATTTCATCTTTCCACTGTAGGTTGAAGGCAGCGACCATGTTGGCGGACTCCTTGAAGGCCTGAATGGCCTGGGGGACGGGGGGCTCGGATATGGGTGAGGCAGAGGGGACCCTGTACGCAGGCGGGGACGCAGGCGGGACAGAGATGGCTGTTACGGTGGAGCTAGTACTGTGGTGGCTGCGAGCAGCAGCCGTCTCTCTCTCCAGCCTCTCGAGCTCCACATAGGCAGAGGAGCTAGCACCATCATCATCCTCTATCATGTCTTCATTTAGTAATGAGATGCCATCCACAATATCATATCCCTCTGGAAGACAGATTTAGATATGCAAAAAGAGGAAGATTCAACGTGAAAGGAACAGCTGGAGTGTGATTCAGCTTTGGATTCTAAACTAGAAAATGAACACATATCTATGGAAAACGTACAGTATGTGAGTAGAGAGCCATTCCCCAGACCTAAAATATAGGACCCAATGAATCCCTGAGACTGGATGTTTAAGGACTGGATCAAGACTAAGCACCCATCAACACAGCAAAGAGAGGTATTGGTGGTGAAACTATGACTATACTGTACAGTGCTACATACTCCTCATGTAGTTAAATGTAGTTTGTACCCTAGAATTTAAAATGGCAGGGTGAGCTCATCTCATGGTAATGGGGCTAATTCTAATTGCCATTGTAGCCTGGAACTCTCACCTAACTGCTCCTGAATGTTGTGAACTCACATACTGTAGGTATTTCACAGCATTTTTACACTGCCTTCTCAGTCATCTCAAGGTACATCAAACTTCTTTCCATCTTTTCACTGCACAGCACAGCAAAGAGTGGAATCAAACATTGGATGAAGCATTCACTGTAAAATCATAAAGTCCATGTTCTTAGAACCTCTCGCTCAAAACATATGTCAAAATGTTTTTCAGTGACTTGAAATTTGTGCCATTTTTGTGCAAAAGAAAAGATGTAAAGGAAATAGAATAGATTCACAACCCAGCGGGGCCAAGAAGCAGATATGAACCCTATTGAACATATCAGGTCCGAGCTAGCTGATTGGACCGTGTGAGGTAACCCAGTGAGGAGGGAGGGGTCGCTCCCCCCCTTTCAGGGCTGCAACAGGGAGAGGCTGCAATCCCACAGTCAAAGACAGCTGACAGACTCAATGCCAATGGTTAGACTCTGCCACATGTGACCTTTTAAGAGAAGTGGACTACCATGGAAAGAAAAAATAAGGTTCACACATGTACAGCAGACGCATGCTGCTCTCACAAATGATTGGAGACAGTGGCAATGTGATAACATTCAGTGCTATTTTATGACTGCGATATGAAAACATTACGGAACGTTTGGGAAGTACATCTGTCATACACTTACACTTACAAGGTGGTCTAAGCACACTTAAAATATAGACATGGTAAACAACTCACAAAAGCCAGCAACACATTCATCAGTGCAATCAATATTCCTCCTTTCATTGGCCGAAAGGTATGAAGGCAGAGAACAGAAACCAAATATCTGGGTTTTGTGAGTTGTTTGCTGCTCAGGATAACATAACGAGATATTCCTACTTGCTATATACATACTCTACCTTATTTTACTGAGAAGGCAGTGCAAAAACACACATATACATAGATATATGTATGCGTGTCGACATTAAAGTACCTGAAACAATCATCACTGATGCCTCCAGTTGTTCTTTTCCCCTGGTTATCCTTCAAGTGATGGATGGTCAAATGGAGAGGGGTTTGCTGCTCGTTTGCCCTATGGAGCATCATCGGATCCCTTCCCCACTCAAGGGCCCCTAGCCTCACATGGAGTTTGGTTCATGCAGATCTTAACTAGTAAACTAGCATTAGAGCGCAATTCCAAAAACCTGATTTTTCCTACCAAAGACCGCAAAGATGCTACTTTTAACGTCATTTTTAGGCCACTATTCCCTCAATAGTGTAGAGCGTAAACCAAAGGTTTCGACCAGAAATATTAACAACTTCATGGCTTGATTGGTGGGTGACAACATATAACTAATCACCCTCAGGGGAACACTCCACAACTCCATAACTGATGCTAAACCTTCGAAATCCAGCCTCATAACATTCAGTACAGTCAACTGCTTCTGTTAGCCCATTGAGAACTGGCATATTTTGAGCAGAGAGCTAACTGAATAGAGTCCAGCAAATAAGACGGTGGGATTGGAGGACACTCCTTTATCCTCAGTAGTTCTGTCACATCCAAGAAAACATAGAAGGAATCCCCGTTGAGGAGGAGAGGATTCCAAAACAAAATTCCAGATTGAACAAGAAAACAAAGCCCACAAAATGAGTTAAAATGCAAATGTCTCCAATGTTAAATTGACAGAATCAGAGTATAGAAAAATAATAATTAAGAAAAAAAGAATCCAGGGCACAATGTTTAAAAATGCACGTTATTAAAGAAAAGTGTTTCAATAGGGTTCATAGCTTTACTCTTGCAGGCAAACACCAAATGCACTTAGTGAGGGAGTTAATGCAAATGATCTGTTTGCACAAAGAACCTGATATGTTGCTTTTTGTGTTATATTGTTTGTACTGTGTCACACAAAGCCTCGGAATTCTTGCATCGTTGTATGAAAAAGCAGCATGTAGTACAAATGACATTACAAACTGCTGTTTAAAATCAATTTCACAATGTGTCAGGCAGGTTTGAGCAAGCAATACTTAGAAGCTTACACTTAAATATAAGCAATAATAAAGAGAGAACTGATGAGGAGCCCAAAGGAATGTCATGACATTTATTAGTTATTTGGTTTACGACCCAGCTCAAAAGCTATAGAGGTCCATGCAACACAATAAAACAATATTGTTAAATATAATGTTGTAGTCCTCAGAATAAATGAGTATACCATCAATGTTCCTTTGTGCAACCAGCAAATGTGTGTCATCTACTTCCTACAGCTTGTTGACTTACCTTAAATTGAGATTGTGTTTACTTTTCTGCTTTGTGTTCTGTAATCTTATCGGCTCAAACCCAAGGTCAGTTAAAAATGACCATGTGCTAATGTGTGTGTGTGTGTAGAACAGAAGAAGAGGGAGGACGGGTGAGAGGCTCGCTGAGCGTATCCTCTCAACACAAGTATGTCAACAACCTAGCGCTCCCCTACCCCTGGCCCGTCTCCTCCTTCGCCCCTCCCTAAGTAACTCACAACACATATATGACACCACGGGATAACATGCTTCGGGTAGGGCCTGTTCCTCTTAGGCATGCCGTGTCATGATACTGTGCTGTGTCGTGGTATTTGGTGTACCATGGGCGTGTGTTGCCGGTGTTTTTAGGTGCAAACCCTCCCACCCTTATTCTATCGTCTCCAGCTGGCCGAAAACCACAAGGGGAACCAACCAAGACGCTTGTCTACTGATGCATGAGTCGTGCAAAGTCACACACAAGCAAACCCGTCTTAAAAGATCGGGAGTATGCAGATGCCAAAAACAAGCACACGCACACCACAGATTCCAAAGAAAATAAGTGGAATCATTCAGCCTGGCATCTCTGACGATCAAGGGTACCCCACTGTACATATGTAGGTATGTCAGGTTTGTGCGCATGTATAGGATGTATGAGGATATGTAGTCTAAGCCCTCTCGCTTTGGGGTGGAGGGATTTTTTTTACCTGTTGTGGATCTGAGAGTTGAAGTGACAGTGGAGGATGTCATTGAAGGCAAGCAGTCGTCATCCTGGGAATAACCAGCCTGAATTGCACGGAGGTAACTGTGGCTTCGAGTGCGGAACGAACCAGGCAGGTCCAAGGCCTCCATGGCCTGGGATTCTACTTCACTAAAAACGGACTCGCAAACTGACTCAAACTGGCCATTGATCTCAGTCTCACTCACCTGAGAGACAAAAACAGGAATAGCAGTCCTTAATTTTTCCTCTTCCTTTCTCTTTCTCACTTTGATTCTTCCCCTTTGCACAGCAAATATGAAGGAGTGTTAGCATAAGGAAATGCCACTGTCAATTCCGACCTTAAACTGAATGAATGTCTAGATAAAATGACAAAAAAAAGGCAGATGACAACAAAAAAAACAATCAGCAAAAGTATTCAGTTTGTGTAATAAAGCATTCAATTTACCAGAACCCCAAAAATAAAGATGTACTACATGAAAAATAGGAAAGCAGATGTCATTCCAACCTGGTCAGAGGCAGAAAAAAGATTGAACACAGTAAGAAAACACACTGCAGGCTCAGGGTTCAAACTCTTTTCAGAAATATTGCAAAGTCTCCTAGCTGGTACACACTGATGAACTCATTGATATTTAGCTCATGCAACAAAATCTACTTCTATCATACTCACACTGTCTATAGGTTGGATAATACATGTACAGCATACAATGAGAAAATTAGAGAAAATCAATATCATATCAAGTTGTCACAGCAGGGCAGATTTCCAATTTCAGAGATCTTATTCCTGAAATTCTGATCGGATTCTAATCGGGGTGATTAAACTGAGCAACAGCAGCCACAAAGGTAAGCAACCTCAGCTGGTTCCACCTCAAGGAATCCTGTATAATTGGCAGGATGTATCCAACTGTGCAGGTCTACAGCAGACTAAGAACGGGAATGCTGCTGTGATGTGAGGTTTGTGTGTCGTCCCTACATCAGTCCGGTCTCCTGTTCTCAGATATGTCTGATTTTATGTTTCATTTAAGCATGAAACTCTACAAAAAGTTTACTGAAAACTACACAGGTATCAGTTTTTCTGGGTGATTAGACTCCTCTCAGTTGAAAACTTTGAGGAGCTGCTGAGGTCATCAAATCACCAAGTTTAGTCATCACACAAGCACGCAAGCATCTGAGAAGAAGTCTAATCAGCCAAAAGAAGTGAAAACACCTGAGTGTGTGTGTGTGTGTGTGTACAACCATGACCAGGCCTCTTAAAGAGAGTATCAGGAACTGATCGGATCTAGGCTATCAATTCTGAAATGTATCTGTTGCCTGTCAAAACCAGCAAAGAGTCTATGTGACTGAGACAGCTGAGACCTGAGCTGTGTATCATAAATGCTTTGATACTTCCAGGAAACCATACTGGATATGTGCTGATAAAACTCCACCAAACTCTTAGACTTCACACTAGTCTTCCATATTCTCTTCCATTTCCCTTTTTGCATTGCATCGTTGAACCACGTTGTCTATCAATGCATGCTCACAACTTTTCTTGTAATGAATTTCAGCCTTTTTCTAGCATGCACTACATTCTCCAAACCCAGTTCAAACTAGTGTACAATACAGAATCAGGACACAGTTTACGTTTACAATCACAGTTAGCTTTAGATCTTCAATATGGCCACCAAGACTAATCCCTAGGTATTCACATTAGCGACCATGATTCCCTGCTCTCACCCGTGTGCTGTATGTCTCCAGGTGTTGCCTCTGTGCGATGTGTGTGTGTTTGAGACTCACCTGGCTGACGCAGCTAGCCTGACTGAGGGTGCTGACGGCGCGCATGTAGCTCTGGTTGCGCGAGCGGAAAGGCGGGGGATGGAAGCTGGTGGCTGGGTCCAGTGTGACATTATGGTGGGGCCGCATATCTCTCGTGGTTTGCAAGTGGTAGCCCTGGCTGGACAAGGACACGGATTGGGGTAGGGGACAGACAGGGAGGCACAGTTGAAAAGCCACTCAAGGAACATTACCGAATATGACCTCCTACTCCTCGCGACACCAAAGGCCACAGTATGTTTCATCCAACGCATCCCGTCCGACTCGAATCAGTAGGGCTTGTTAATGCTGCGTCTTTTATGTGTTTTTGTAATGTCACCATGATTAGAAAAGGGAGTATGGAAGGTAACAGTGCACACTTTCAGTTTCCCTTTCCTGCTTGGAGCGTTAGAGAGCTTGGGAGACAAATCTGATGAGCTCACTGCAGACTTTCAATTCATTTTCTTCACCGCAGCAAAAACACGTTTCGTTCCTTTATTCTGCAGTAGAAATCGGCAACGATAAAAGATTATTACATTCTGCTCGAGGGTAAACAAAAGGGCTGATTTGTTTGTAGACAACACCAGAAGTGATCAGAACCCCACTGGGATGATGCTGCGCTTGAGTGGCAGTAGGGATGACAAATGCATGACACATCTCCAGGTTCAGGAATAAATGTGTCTGTTTGTGAAAGCTGTGCTGCATGTAAACAAAACTGCCACAAAGCCAGAGAGAGCCAGAGAGCAAGACGCTGAGGAGCAAAGCGAAGGTTAGACAATCCAATTCTCTGGGTCACCAACACACTTCAAGGGACACACAGTCCCTGCTGTTGAGTTACCAGAGAAAGATGCCGTCAGACACCAAATTACCAGAGTGTCTGTGAATGTTTGTGAATGGATTTTTATGTCACGACACATCGAAAAGTTTTGATGTTTCGTGCTAGCAGAGGACACTGTTCAACAAGTTTGAGGACCTCTGTTGTTGGGGACGCCTCACAGTACCCTTATGCTAATAGAAAGCAAAGAGGAAATTGGAAACCTCCAAAGAGCTGCTGACAAGGCTCAGTCAACCTCCAGAGTCCTTCAAAATAAGTAGAGGCCAAACAGATAAACTGCAGAATGTGTGCGGTGCAGATTTAACACAGGAAAATAGTGAATCTGATGTGTGATCTACACTAAGAGGAGCAAGTGTGATAATATAGTTTGGAAGCTCACACTAAACTTGTGCAGTGACTGGTGGTTTACTGGTTTTTGATTATGATTATAGTGTAGCACTTAAATGCAAAATACTAAACCTTATTTACACGACAGTCAGTGACTTTGAGATCAACCCTTCCATATGTAGATGTGTTTATTCATTTCTGTCCACTGACACCAAAGCGCTCCTCTCTTGAGTCTCACATTGCAGAGATGTGACAGTTTTGCTACAGATTTGTCAACAACACTGTGATAACATGAAGCCCACTGTGTGTAAGATGTTGGACAAATATTGAAGTAGCAGAGGATCGTGGTCACAACAAATATCCATTTGGTGCTGTGACACAGAGCAGAGCACTGTTGTACCTGAGCCTCTGAATCTGTCCAAGCTCAAGAAATAAGCCAACAAATGTATTTCATTCCGTAGTTATAAATGTCCGCGCTTTGGATAAAAGCCTCTCCCAAATGACAAAATGTAAAATGTAAATCAACGAGCGTAGACAACCAAACCCTGCAGTTGTGCATGTTACATGGCCCTCTTATTTTGTTGCCAAGCAACTTCACTTGGCATTATGAAATAATGCAAAATCTCTATGAATCCCACAGGGAGAGCAAAGCAAAAAAGCAGCATCAGCAAACCACAGATGCAGTCAGCAGCCATACTGGACAGTGTGTAGACAAAGCAGTGAGTCACTGTGAGATGGTTCAGATTTATGAGAATAAAAAGGCAGACGGTGAGTTATAAGTGAAGTAGGCAGATATGGATGCAGTTCCTAATCCACTTAAAAAAGAAAACCTCAGTCGCTGCACCTAATAAATAACAAAAGAAAAGGTGATTCACTTTCATTTCATTGCTCATGTATCAATAGACTGTTAAGCGTACCACACCACAGATTCCTTTATAATCAACACTACATGAGCTTTTCTCCATCTGTCCAAAAATAATTAACTGTGGTTACCACAAATTAATCTCAAAGGCTTTCCTTTCAGAGATAAGCAAACCTTAAGCAACGTTATGTAACATGTTTGTAGAATTAGATGAAATGCTCATTAAAACCTGATAGGAATCCATGAAGTGATCCAAAACGATTTTGTGTCTCTGTAGCGCCTCCTGCTGGTGGAATCTGATTTTGGAACAACATGTTAGCCCCCAAATTCCCATTATTTTAAAGCAGAATGGTTACATCACTTGACAATCATGTCTCATGTTTTGGTGTTTGAGGACTTAAGTGCAGCATGCGGGAAGGAGGAGCAGGGACTCTTTCCAATTTTCTCTGCAATTCCACAAGGTCCACAATCGGACAGACTGGTACTTTAAGCAAAACTGAACAACCTAATTGACCAGCAAATACCCATAAAAAGTGCAGAAATTGTTTTTACCCAATATAAAACCCAATTGCAATAAGGTCAATTTGCAATAAGGTTGATGCATAGCGTTGGTGTGTGTGTGTGCGTGTGTGTGCGCGTGTGTGCGTGCATGCGGGTGCGGGCCTACCTGTGGTCTATGTGGGGTCTATGCATGGCTGATTTGAGAACAAGAGCATCTGGCCTGATGGCGTTCTGTGGGGACGTCTTCGGGCTGGTGTCAGAGTCGCCGCTGTCGTCATCCACCTCGCCCATAGCTTTGACGTAACTGCTGCTACGCATCCGCCGACACGGGATCTCCTCATCTCTCTCGCCTGGGTATAAACTCCACTCGTCCTGGGGCACCTGTTAGTGAAAACACAGGTGTCAAATACTTCTCCAGACATGTTATTTGTACATCAGCCAGTGTCTGACATTATGTCAACGAGTTTACTTGAAAGTGCAATGTAGTCCAATTAGCCAAACGACTGTAAGAACTGCATCATACAAGCCCTAGTTTGATGTTTTCCCTAAACAGAAAATCAAGCTGATTCACATCCTTTTCCCTTTCATGCTCTAATTAGACAAGCTCATTACTTAACCTTATTCTACCCATGAGAACCACATCCAGCAGTTTCCTCCTCCATCTCCTCAGATTAGGTTTTGGATTCCTTTAATGTTACAGTTCTTGTCTGCAGCCACGAACAAGCATTTCATGTGTATGATGCTTATGTTGTAAAACTTCACATAACCATGTAAACAATGCTTTCTGACATTTATAGTACGTCAAGGCACTACAACAGTCCAACAAAAAAACTGTTTGCCAATATGAGAGCCCAACTGTCACTGTGGTCCACCAGTATATACAGAAAAAATATCACCTTTCACACTTTCAGAGAGTTTTAAGAGCAATTTCTCCCATCAAGATCCATCCATCCTTTCAATGGGTAGAATTGCTTGTTAGCATGAAATAAATTGTAGCAAAATGACTTTCTTTTGTGTAAGAAACAGCCCAAAATGTCACAGCTCTTTTGAATTGACAGTGCTCATGACAAGTTGTTCCAGTTTAAAGCGGCCTGGGCTGGTTTGAGACATAACATCTTTCATGGATCAGAGGGTTGTGGGTTTGTTGTTAAACTGTCATGACAGTAGGAGCAGCAGAACACAAACCCTTTCTATATACAACAACACTTTTCAACACAGATCAGGATGATCTGTGTTGAAACTGTGCTAACTTCAACATTAACAACTTACTTTACCAGGTGTGTGTGTATGATGTGTGTGTTTTTTCAAACATCCAGGAACAGAGTCTTTCAAACTCTGAACAGGCCATACAGTTGGATTGTTACAGTTTGGAAAGGATAACAGCTGCTTTCTAATGTTGGAAAACGAGGACTGAAGAGAGACTGAACTATAAAGTATAGCCATGGGGTGGAAGCAATGAGATAAAAGTTGATTAAGCACAGAATGGACATCCGGCAACTAGTAGCTACATTTCCCTCCAAGGAATTTTGTTGTCTGTGTACTTCTAGGTTCAAAAGAAACACTGAGGAAGTTGGAATAAGCAAAAAACAAATTAAGGAAGTAAAACTGAACGCCTTAAGGTGAAGAAAATATATGCATCAGTCCATTTTGTCTACCCAGTTGTCCTGGAGCGTATCCCAGCATTCATTGGACAAGAGGCAGGGATCTATCAAAGGGCTTACACAGACAAACAGAAAAACACTCACGCTTACTGCCAATGTAGCGAGTAAGTCTTTGAACTGTAGGAGAAAGCTGGAGCACCCAGGAAACACCCACTCAGTGCCAGAGAATGTGCTCACTCCACACAAAGAGGCCCCGACCAGATTCGAAGCCAGGATCTTTTCAACTTAACCCCCTTTGAGGGAAGCCTTCAATTGTGCTGCTCTACACACCTTTGCGTCACATACATCTACAGGAAGCAATGAGTTGTTGTTTTGTTGGGGCTTCTGACAGGAGCAACAGCGGTTTGTCTTTCGGTGAGCAGTGTTTATTTCTCTGATGGTGGCTGGAAGTGTGTGGGGGAGTGGAGGTGAAGGATCCGTCCCATCTACTTCTGGAAAGTGGGTGTCAATAACGAGCGCCGCGTCCTGTCAGAGGATCGCTGACGCTCTGCTGGTTTAATACTCTGAGAGCTCAGCAGTGCTGCGTAAGTCATGAGAACTTATTAAAGGAATTGTAAATTAGTTATAGGTATTGGTATTAGGACTGGTCAAAGCGAATACACGGTGCACCTCTGAGTTCCACTGTTTATACTGAGAATCAACCATCAATTGTACGGACCAGTTCCATTATTCACATGGTCTGACACCTGAGAGAGTTTCTTAAAGATGGTGATTCAGGACGGTGAGCTGTGGCACAGTATTGATCAGAGATGTAGCGAGTGCAACCTTGGGCCTGCGTGTTGGTGCAGATGTAGCAGCAATCCCAGTGGACAGGACAGCCTCGGATCTTTAAACAACAGCCTCGGGCTCAGGGCTCTCCCTAATGCTCTGCCAGTTACTCACTTCATGCACTTGTGGAGCTCGCCTATTTTCTGCTACAATCCGTGGACTTAGAGAGCGCGGAGAGGCTGATATTGTCTTTCTCCGCCTCAAGGAACAGTATCTATTTCTCCTCGTAACAGCACCCACCTACCTTCTGGTAAAGTCAGGTGAAGGCCTGCACAGAAATTAGATACTTGTTTGAAAATTATGAACATGTTTGTTCTCAACAGGTGGTAGCAAACTGGTAAAGGGCGACGAGTTTACAGATGATACCACCCAACGCTTTCCACAGTCAATAGTCATGCATTTTTAATTCAAGCAATGTTTTTGTTGAGGGTTCTGAAGCATTTAGAACCATATGCCACCAGGATTCTATATTGAATGTAAAATAAATGAATAGCAGCATGGCACAATCTGCCTCAGGAATAAATCTTTGAATGCCATTATTCAAAATGTAACATTAAACAACAGCAAAGCAGAAAAAGAAGAATGATGGCCATTGATTTGTGTTGTTGCTGGTTGTGATATACAACATTGTCTTTGTGTTTCATTTGATTTAAATAAGTAAGTCTCCTACTTTGTGAAGCAACATGACAATAAGCTGACCTGCTTCTGTGTCCCTCTGAAGACTATTCGCAAAACTATCATGGGCACCAATCTGCTGTGCATATACAGTATTTGTCATCTCCGGACAAGACTTGGAATACAATACAGGAATTGTCAGGAAAATATATTAGTCAAGCTTGAACACAGCAACATAGAGAAGGAATCATTTTTCCTCCTAATGCTAAACCATTGCTAGTCTCTGGGGGCAATGAACAAGGCATTCGTCACTCATAGCGTTATTGCGGTTGGCTAATATCATTACCTTAGTTCTGTGCCTCAGGGCCAAGGAGACGAGCAGTGTTGCACCATCATTAATTACTGCTAAACTCAGAATACTTCATTTGAAAATTACCTTGGGACAAATCGTCCTCTCTGTGCAGGTGAGTTGACATTGAAAGACTGTGCGTCATAGCAGAAAAGACAAACGCTGAATTGTAAGATGTGGCAGAACAAATGGCGGAGCCTTCAAAAGTTTTCAGATGATGTATACACAGCCATTATGACAAACTTACCTTCACTGGCCCTATAGCTACATTCAAAAGCTACGGGAGTAATGCTTCTATAAAGGAGATTTATTTAATGTACCTGAAATCATCGCTTATGTCTGTTTCTCCGATTGAGACCAATTTTATTTACTGAATATAGTCTAGCTGCACATGCAAGGAGGCAACACTACGTATCATAATCCTGGACTGATTCTCAGGGAATTCTAACACTTGCTAAGACAGCTGAACATCATGGTGACCCATTCATGAGATTGCATGTCAATGTCAGGTATGCAAAGAGACAAAACCCAAACATGATCCAAATTTTAATGAATCTTTATCTGTAAAATCAAACCCTGTATCTGAAAAAGCAGCCGAAGTTTGATGGTCATAAGCAAACGCAGTCCTGTGGCCCGCTACACATCGGGACCACAAGGGGGCAGCAATGTCTGCAGTGCTGGACTCAGTGCTGCCTCTGGTGTCTGGAAGTTGCATTGTACTGATAGTAAAGGAAGAGGATTAAACAGATCAGTCTAGAGCGGAGACACTACATTCTCTATGCACAAGATCACTCAGGTGATGAAAATGACATAGTTTATTGCAACAGCTCCTTCATATCATAGAGAGGACAGCAGTTCAACCTTCAGAGGTGTTGCTGTAGATACCTAAATAGAGACATCAAGGAGACACAAAGATTTTCACCAGACAACCCTGTCATATTCACTGCCATCTCCAGGGAGATCGTCCCATTACACTAAACGAGTAGGACTGCACTGACTACATTTCAGACAGAGAAGGACAATAGCATATGAATTATGAATTATCTGTGTACTGTAGAAGACACAGGACACTCAAAATAGTTTCTCTCATTCAGAAGATGCTTCAGGAGCGACAGACAAGGCCTAACTTAATTGTTTACTTGTTTATCGGTCTGAACTTACAGACCTTGCTCTACAGAATTGCCTAATATCAATACTCGCAGTGTATATCTCTCAGCCTGGAATCTAAATAAGATTATACTAATGTTCATTCTCATGTATTTATGTATTCAATCTACAATATCCATAATCCTGTTACACACAGGCGTCGCCCCCCAATCAATGGTGGTCTGGTGTAAGAGGGGAACCTGTTGATTTGCCACTCTGCTGCAACTAGATATTGTCCAACACAACCTGCCCGTCAAAGACCGCTTTACCTCACAGATCTGGATATCTGAAGGCACCAGCCACATCACACAGATAAAATCAGGTGAATGGACAGAATGTTGACCGCTTACCGATCTCCCCATGCTCAATAAAGCAACCGCACCCCCTGGCCCCTCCAGCAGCTGGAGCTCGTGAAATGCCTTCACAATGCCGCTGAATAAGCCTCAGTATTGACAGTCTATCAGTGGCATTGGCACATAAGCAACTGCTGTGTGTGTCTTTGGTGGGTAGCTTTGGACTCAGCTAGAGCATGCATCCATTCAACCTGTTGGATAGCAACATGAGTAGGCAGATAGCTAAATCATTCCAACCTGTGCACCTCCCCTCAGAAGGTTGTCAAGTATGTCAACCCACAAGGCTCCCAGGATCCCATCCACCATCATGCAACACGTCCTCCGTTTCCTTGTACATTAAACAGGTTTTTGGGAGATCCTTGTTTTCCTCGAGAGCTCTGGGCTGGGTCGAGAACTGTCTGAGTGTTGTTGTGGGCCTGTAAAGCCCTTTGAGACATTGTATGTGATATAAGGCTGTAGAAATAAATTACACTTGACTTGAATCCAGCTGAATCATCCACACACACAAACAGAATTATTCATGCTCAAGCAGCACAGGTTGGGTTATAGTGGGAGTGCAGCACTACTAAAACCCACCATCACTACCAAACATGCTCTTACTCAGGAGGTGCAAATTCCACAACACAAATACAGCAAATGATGTCACATTTAAAACATATAATCTCCATTTAAATTGAATTTAGAGGAATTCAGAGGAAAATATCTCTTGTGTGTTGTTGTACAAGAATGTACATTAAATCAATACACAAAAGACATGTCCACTTTGTCTACAACTACACTAGCCAGTCAAACTACACTATAAACTACACTCAAGTCTAATTCGTTACCTACCTGTGTATCTTTAATGCCACTGCTAGAAATACATGTGTTAATATGATCACTTCAATATGAGCTCTCTGTTCAGCGAGATGTCAGATGTTTTGTGGAAATATTCTGTATAATCATATCATTTGACGCTTCCCCCCCACATAAACAATGTAATATTCCTACTATTGGACGTAATGTACCCGCAATGTGGGGCGTAGTTAAGCTGATTGTGACAGCTGAACATGATTGATAATTACACCTCAGCTGCAACTGGTTGGTAATCAAAGCTTCAACCTATTTATCGTCGTTTCAGTGAGGCTCAGGTTTGACATACTGAGAGACCAGAGCTGTAAAACAAGTTTATGTTGTTGAGAGATCTGAGTCTTAGTAGCACCGTACTGTAGCTCTATTTACCTGTAGTGCCCCTGTCCCCTGTGTGTATGTGTGTGTGAGAGAGCCTGTGGCTATGAGCAATGATCCCAGCACAGTAATAATATCCCTCACTTCTCTCATCTTCTAACTGTTGCTTGTATGTCTCCCGAACAAAAAAAAGAGAAAACTGATGGAAATAAAATGCAGATTGATCAAAATAAATGATCACAAACAATCAATCATGAATAAATGTTTACAGCTATTTCTCTCTATCTAAAATCCGATTGTGATCTTGTAAACGTGAAGTCATTTTGTGTTCCAGTATCAGAGACATGTCAGCATAGCAGGCTGGCGAACACGCTGAAGATTACAAATATTTGTAATAAATACAACATAAGGAAACACTGTCTCGTAGTGGCAGTGTTGTTGCCTGAGTGTGTGTTATGCTGGGATCAAGGATGATTTTTCAGGCAGTAAGAAGTGTTTTCCAGCACAAATCAGACAACAACAGCTACATTGGGGTTACTGCAGCTCTTTCCTGTTAAGATCCTTGCATAAAGAAAAATATCTTGAATTCTCTGAATCATAGAACTATGCAGAAACTCCACTTTGCCTGCAGGACTCACCTGGGAGGTGCTTAGCTCCTCAGGTAATTCTGATGTATGAATATGGAGGAGCACAATTTTGTTATCAACTCCGACTTATGTGCATGTAATTTAACTTTGAATCGAGCCCATAGTCAGCAAACAAATGATAATTTAAGTACAGGCACTTCAATAGAAGAACATCTCTTCAATAAATGTGCTTATTATTCATTCAAGGCTGACAGCTCCTGCTGATTTCATGCTGCTACAAGGCCGAGAGAGGCAACAGCATCTCCATCGAAGCCAACTATTCATAGCTGCTATGCACAGTGACAATGAAGCAGAAACACTTAAGTATTAGGACAGCAATTTCTAATAATTTTAATATAGATAAGCAAGTTACACGGATTGTGAATTTCTAAACCAGTACCTGTGGCTAAAGTAGTTCTGCCACTAATGTGAGGAAGAAGTTACAGAGGTCTATAATCTGTGTGTAACATTATTTTTGCAATTTTAGTGCACAACCTCCTAAAACAGCTCCAGGTTAGCAAAGCACTGTACACCGAAGCTGTGTGTTCCCTGCTGTCCTTCCTCATTCAAGCAGCCTTTTATTCTCCGTGTCTTCCACCAGGACATTGATTCACTCAATTGATCTCCATGTCCTAATAGACAATAGCTCCCCGAGGTGACCACACAAAAGGGAATCCCGATTAAATATATAGGCCTCTCTCACACTCATGGACACTGCGATTGCCCCCAGGAGACGCGGAAAAAGAAAGAGGAATCCAATCTGTGTTTCTAGCAGATTCTCCAGTCAATCCATCAATCAGTGCATTTTATTCAGGGGGAACCAATGGGGAGGAGAGGATATTGATTAAATTGTAACTTTTTCAGATATTTAATGCAGAGTCTATGCATCTATTTCCCTTTTGTAAGTTAATGCTAAGATATCAGCCTTGACATATTATCTTGACCACACACACACACACACACACACACACACACACACACACACACACACACACACACACACACACAGTGGCTGACAGACACCTAATGGAGCGCGTTCTCTCTCTCAGACTGAAGAACTAATAATAAATCAATCTGATAAGAAGAATACATTTGATGACATATACTAGCAGTAACAGTACTGTAGTTCTCTATTTCTTGTATTTGTTACTATTTTGTCCGATGTGTTTCTAAATACAGTCACACTTACCTGCAGGTAGTGACAAGTCCGCAATGCAGACTTGAGGTCTGTGTGCATCATGGGCTTGTCCAGATTAAGGGAAGACTTCCTGTAGGCCTCCTTGGCTTGGCTGACAGTCAGCGTGGACCAGGAGCTCCTCTTCATGAATTTGCCCTCGGGTGCCATGGCGATGCTTTCACAGGCCGAGCACTTGACGTCGTTGTTACTCTTTGAGGTCTTGAGTGACAGATCTCCAAAATGGTGGCTGTGCATGGAATCTGGGTAGCAATGGCCGACGTGTTCTCCGTGGTGCCGTGACATGACGCTGGGCGTGCGGTAGGTGCTGTCGCTGTCCAGGTTGTCATCGGAGCTCCACCATCCGCCCGAGCGGTGCTTCCGTTCTTTGCTCTTGCTCCTCTTGCTACCATGTTTGGTGCCATGGTAGCCGTGATGATGGTAGCCTGCTCCTCCTCCGCCTCCTCCCATGTCGCCTTTTGTGCCATTCATCTTGGACGAGCCCTCCAGCGAGTGGGACTTAGTGAAGAGCTTTTGGACGGAATGAACAAGGTGTCGGATGCGGCCTGGACTCTCACTGCGTTGCTCTGTGGTGGTGGAAGTGCGTTGGTACTGCAATGTGTGGAAGCCATCGCGGTGTAGTGGCAGTTGTTTCTCAAACTGGTCTAACAGGTTAGCAGGGAGGCGGTTGCTCTTGGTGCCGGCGTGGTGAGAGGAGGCCGCAGCCGCCGCAGCTGCCGCGGCAACAACAGCCGGGGAGGTTGCAGAGGCTGTGATGGCGGCGCAGTCGTCCCGTGTGGCGGAGTCGTAGAACTGAGTGCTGTAGTGCATTCTTGGGAACGTGCTGCTTGAGATGTGTTCAGGGGCAGCGACCGGGGGCATCATGACCGGGGACATCATCATGCAGTCAGAGTGGATGGAGCTGCGCGGCGAGTAGCGGTGGTGGAAATCCATGGGGCAGCTCTCTGTGGGGCTGAGCAGGTAAGAGGTGTGGCGGGAGTCGGCGCCATGGTGGGAGTGGAGGTCATGGGGGTGGGGGTCATAGTCCAAGCCGTGGGGTAAAGGGATCTGGTGCTGGGAACGGCTGCCCGATAAGCCCTTCATGTTCCTGGCTGGAGGGAGGCGTCTGCCTTCATCGAAGTGCTGAGATGAGGACCAAGGTGAACACTTCTGGTCGGTTTCTGAGGAGGGGGGGGGGGGGAGAGAAAGACAGCATGAGGAGAAGCACAGTGAGGAACAGTCAGGCTGTATCTTATCTTCATGAAGTTCATCCAACACAGAGATGAATACCCTCATGAAAACCTTTGCATCCATCCTATTCTCCAATGGCATTGAAGGTATTCTATACCATGATTATATAGACGTTACCTAAACATTAGCCACGATTGTACTGTGCGAATATGTAAATAATTCTCTCATCATTTTCTTTTGTGTATCCAGTGATAACCACACACATTGTGATGAGAGTGAGGAAGAAACCAGAGTAAGAGAGAAACTACAATAAGTACAGCCTGTCATCAGATGAGGTTATTACAATATAACAATTCTTAAATCTCAGATGATGACTATGATGTCCCCCTATCAGGCAGTCAATCAGGAAACAGGGTCGACTAAGAAATAAAATCTGTATTTGAAGACACAATCAGGCTGTAACTAGGTGAATCTGCAGTATATACAGCTGGGACTCCAGTGTTGGCTCAGAGACCAGGCAACAGGTTTGTGCTCCAATTTAGTGACAGTGACAGTAAAGCTGTGACATCTGGGTGAGAGACCGTTCATTTTAGTGCAAAATTGGTTTTATTGGCTAAGAGAGGAAAAAGAATGCTAAGTCAGGCTGCGACGGGAGCTAAATGAGACGACAGCATCTTCATACGTTGCCCCTGACGTCAAACGTGCACACACACACCTCCACCTTCTCCATCTGCACAATCAACCAGTAGATTGTCTTGCAGTCGGTCCAGAACCACCTCATCAAAACCTACTCTTTGCTGTTGTTCTGGTTCTGACCCTGGTGTGATTTCTGAGTTCAGACCTGCTCAAATGAAATGGAAAACGCTGTCCAGACTGAATCCCGAACAGTGAGAAAACCCCATTCTTCACACTGTTGGTCACGTGTCGTGTCCTCCTGCTGTCATTTACACTAAACACCTCCCTCCTGTAGCACGCCTCCATGAACCCTCTCCTCTTTCTTTGTATCTCTTCTGACGTACAGTACATGTCTAATCTCTGACACTCAACTGCAAAGCACAACAAAAGGAAAGGAGTTTGCTTGACAACTGGCATTAGAAAAGTGAAGTCCATGGATTTATTGAGAAAATGCAAGACGAAGTGCCAGGTTTCTATCTAAAAGTTGTCTAAGAGATAGTGTTATACTTTTATCTTTTCCCTATATTCCCTTTCTTTGACATACATCCTGGCAACACGTTCAAAGCGTTGACAAGAGCCAAATACCTCTTCAATAATTGATATCATGGCAGCAGATTAGAATAACAGTTGGCTTCGGTTCAATCCTTTCCTTAAGGGAATAGGGTTGCATCCCTGCAGCTGGAAGTTATTCATTGTGATGATTCCAGCTCGACATTATATGTGATCTAATCCCTCCATCTGCTTTTGAACAGCTCCCCCTCCCCTCAATCCTGTTTCCACTATATAACCGCTGTCCGCAAACACAGTCGAGGGATCGTCAGAACACTTTTTACTTTCATAATCAAGTTAGCTTGTCATATGCTAGAATGCTAACAAGCACCAACCAGGGCCGGAACTAACAGTTTGGGGGCCGAAAGCATTTTGACATTGGGCCTCCTCCTAATTCCAGTGGAATCAAAGTAGACTACTACGGCTGGATCCCCCCCGTGCAAGTATTGGAAAACTTCAGTATGTTGGTATTCCAGTAAAAATGTACACAGTTCGTCTTTACAGAGACAAAACAACCAAACAACCAATAGAGCCCTCAGGTTTGGAAGGGCTTGTTGTAGTTTTGGCAGCTGAATATTTCAATGCTCATTTAGAGAGACCAGCAAATACTACGATCCTTAAAACGGTACTTAGGGGCCACCCTAAAGATGCCTTTGTCCTATTAAACTTTTAACAAATATCTGGGAATTCAACTCTCTGAGCACATGACGTATAAATGAACACTCCGAGCAGAAGGGGTTTTATTTCTGACACCATTAAATTGAGTTTTTGGGTTGCTGAACAGAACCCTGGGTGGGGGGCACCCTGCCAGTCTCAGGCCTCAAGCAGTCGCTCATGTAGCTGGTGTCAGACCACTCGTGTTCACTTGTAATCCATCTGTTCCGTGCCGTGCTTTAGGGCATGTCGCTTGATTGCTTCCTCCCTTACGCCCTCTTCCACTCTCTCTAAATATAGATTCCATTTGAAGTGCTGAGCTTTCTTCCGGGCCCACCTTGGCCCTTGCCCACCTTACCGATTGGCCTGTGATCGGGGCCCAGCATCCAAGCCACAAAGACAAAAGAGAGCCAATTTGTTCTTGACTTTTGTGAGACAGCTTCATGCTGGAGCTCTTAGACATCGCAAAGGAGACCAGGAAATATCTGGGACGGGACATTTCACACACTGCGGCCCAGCTGTGTTTTGTCTGATCGGTTTTTGTATTTGTAAAGTTATAGGTGTCTCGTTTTGATCGTTTTATCGATTTTGGCACCAGCTGATGTGTGCACTACCATTCTATGTTGTGTCTTTGGGCCTTGTCTGTTAGGGGGTCACAACATGTCAAGGATCATCTGGGATCTTCCTGTTTCTCATTTGTGTTTGTGTCAGGGTGTCATTGTCAGAACGAGGCAATATGTTTAATATGCATAGTCCGAGCTTTGGACACAGTCACATGCTGTGAAGATGGTTTGCTCATTATTACAGCTCACCTTGTTTCCTTGTCAAGGCATTTACTTGTACATGTACAAAAACAATTTGCCTGACCATGTAGTTGTTCCTGTATTAAGTCCTTTAGTCTTGGTTTGAATTTAGAAAGGAACCCATTTTCTCAGACAATTGCTGGAAGACAATGTTTAAATTCACCCCACCATTAAACTGCTTATGATATTCTCATAAGTAATAATTTGTTTATAAAATGCACAGCTGTATAAAAGCAGACGTTGTCGCTTCCGTGCTGTTACAGACGATTGCTCTATTTTGACATCATTAGTTAGAGGAATAAGCTATTCAACAAGGCAGAAAATTCCTTGAAATCTTCATATTGGAATGATGTCCAGTCACCTTTTGTCTCAAGTTTGTCTTCCCATTCTTTAGCACATGGGCCCAGAAATCGCCACACAGCTGATATGAAGCTTAAGCAGGATTGTAAATTTGACGGGGGACGAAACTACGGGCTCCCCAGAAATATCCTCCACCCTATGCTGCGTCTCCCTTGTTCATCTCCAAGGATTAAACACGGAAGAGGAAACAGATGAGTGACGCTTATGAAAGAAGGCAATCATCACTTTAATATCTGCTCGTTAGAAATGTCGGCCAGCAGTGCGTGATTTCTGATTGTGTAGCCCGTAAGTACAGAGGCATCATACGACGCAGCCCTTCACACTCTCACTCTGTCCCTCTCTCATTAATCCTTTGAGCAATATAATCTGTGACAAATGAGCGAGTGACTTTCACTGATGAAGCTCTGTGGACAGAATAGCCATGCATGTAACACAGGAGTTTTATAATTAGTATCTGAGAGCGGCTTTGTGCCAACAGGATCAGTTCTGTGTGCGTGATATTCACCGTTAATCCTCGGAAACCACTCGTGTGTGAGCCCAATGTTTCCTCTTTGCTCTGTTCTTAAACACAAAATAAAGTCTCCACCCAACATCTGTCCTCAAATATCATTCCCAGTTTTATTTATTCAGTCACAATGCCCAGTTGGCTTCATTATGTACCAAACTAAGACAAAGTACAGATTTTGTGTTGTATTTTTACAAGGATATTGTGTAACATCTTCCCAGCCCTGATCAGTGACTATATTTTTAAACAGTCCCACCATTACCTCATCATTCTCTCTGAGCGTCTCGCAAACACACACACACACACACACACACACACACAGCAGGCACACTCGTTTTGATCATGAATTTTTGTCTGAGACAGAGACAGTTAGAACCAAAAACGTGTCAAAATGAGCCACATTATTAAAAGCATCTGACGCTATCCACCCATCCCCATCCCCCCCCCCCACCCTAAGGCCCTGATAATGGCTGCAAGGTAAAGAGGGAGACAATGGTTAAGCGGCACCCTGAGTGTGTGTGTCATCCCCTTGTAATTAATTGCTGTAACTTCTCTGCAGCAGGATACCCCAGTCATGAACGCTGCACATCGCCTTACATAACGCTTGGAATCTTTGATCTCGCACACACACACACACACACATACACACACACACACACACACACACACCATTTCAAAGGAGCCAGAAATAAATGCACAGTTGTCATGGCAACCACTGCTGAAAAACCAGGGAAATGAAATAGGATTTTCAAGGTTATTTGGGGTGGATCCCGATCTGGGGGAGAAAAAATAACTATCGAAAGAAAATAACAACAACAATCATTTGATACACACACTTGTGTTGTCGCTGGTGTTTGCTGCATTGTTACAAACGGTGTCACATTAATAATTTAAGTGTCATCTTGAAGACAAACAATCGGAAATGACCTGTGTTCATTGACCCAAACTGAGAGTCGACTGTTACAGGAAACATGTCTAATCATGTGTTGTGCAAATTTACAACGTCTCCACAATGTGTCCATGACCTCCGTCTGGAAGGATCACAAGCACAATCAATGAATCCAACCTGCTCAAATCCTCCATCAATGTGATCTTGCAGGATTTGACTGATTTGACTTTCTTATACCATCACCAAGTGCATAATCAATGTTTTTGATTTGATATTTGTCAATGTTTTGCCTCACATTTAGTTTGGAGTGCGAGTGAGGACTGCTTAACAGCTTCTGTTGTTCTTAATGGGTGTAATCAGCTCCGGCTACATAATTCATTTTCCTCTATTTTTTCCTCTATCTTCCTTTTGGCAATAGTGCCTATTTTCAATCTGCTCGATGGTGGAACCCCACTGCTGAATATTTATAGGTTAACATTTAAACGCTGTGGGTGACCATGGCAGGTGTTAGATCTTGAACAAATATCACTCCTACCATTCTCCTCGTTTTGCACCACCATAATATCTCTCTGTTTTGTCCATAAGGTCCCTCTCTCTGCCTTTCAAACTCCCCACCATGAAGTAGACCACATGGGCCGGTTGCTGAGGCAACAAAATGTGTCAAATTAAAGCTAACAATAGTAGTGCATGCACAAAGAGCCACTGTGTCTGTGTACAGTACACAGGCTCAATTCTGTGTCAGAAGCAGTTCTGTTTACACACTGTTTTGATGACTGCTTGGCTCCACACAGCTCCTGATTTGCAGCGCAGGGTCGCGGGAAGCTAAAGCCAATCGCTTATTTAATTGTTAACGAGGCGATAACACACAGGCGCCTCAAACATTCAGGCAATTTAAAGTTTCCAGTTCGCCTAACCTGGATGTGTTTGGACTGTGGGAGGAAACCACAGTCCTGCTTTTTAATGAAGCCACACAGCAGCCAAATGTGGAAACAGACCTTTTTCTCCTTTCGCTTCTTTGCTTCTCCCTGCATCCGTTTTCATCCATCTATCCTATTTCCCATTTGCTGTGGGTAATCAAAAGTGTAGTTTGTGGTCATCACACACCCCTCTGTGGTCCTTCACGATCGATAGCTGCAGTCACACTCCAGGCCTAAATGCTCAATCGCTTTTTAGACATTTTTGAGTCCGATCTGATCCTTTTCTCTTGACGCTCATCAATCATATTCGTAGAGTGACATGTGTCCAACACACACACACGCACATTCTGCATTCGCTCATGAACAATAACAAAACACAATTTGCGGGACAATGGAACAATGAAAACCGAGCCGATGCGACCTTTTGAAGAGCAATTACTTTAAAAACTGCTACATTGTGATCGGATCCCTTCAGCATCATACTGAGTCATGTCACAGGCACATATGTAAGCGCTTCTTCGTGGTTGTTCTCTTAACACAGATTAAGAAGGGGAAAAAATCATCAATAAGCAACTGCTCCACTAAGCATAGCAGTAAAAAAAAAAAGGTTTATTGAATCTTTCGTAAATTTTATTTGAGTAGTAGTAGCAGCAGAAGATAAAGCAAGTTTATTCACCATTCAGTCACAAAGGGAATGCAAAGTGCTTCCCAAAGGAATGAAAGGACGAAAAATCAAAATATATCAAATGGAATAAAAGCAAAGTGCTTAATCGTGCTGATATTGGGAATTTCGTCGTGTTTTATATTAAAATTTTAGAGCTTCTGTGCCTAAAATGAAACATTTGATCCTCTTAAGCCAGGATTCTGCTTATTGCACACCAGATCAGACTCAGACCGAAACTGAAAACAACAACGCCAAACAAAAGGAAACTCTGTATATAATATATGTGTCATGCAGAAGTAAAGAGGAGGAAACTGTCTCGCCTGTGTGACTAAACAAATCATAAACATCAGGTACAGGACACTCATCGCTCCTTGGTGGGCTAACATTGGCGTCTTCCTCCTCACCAGCCTGCACTGTAATCGCCAGGAGAGTCAAGCTGAGCACCTAGTGTCACCCGTATATAAATATAGCATATGTACCAGACAGAAGGGCGTCGGATGGAGACTTGACAACTTGAACAGTATGCAGCAGAATCAGCCAACATAACACCGGAGCTTCAAAGTTACACTGTGCACATTTCTATCAGGCATCTGTAAGGCCAGCCCTGGCAAAGTAGAGGTAGTAAATAGAGCACAAAAATCTAATATTCGCTATGTTTGCAGAAAAAGATTTTTCATCTAAATGTTTTTTATGGAGTTTGATGACATCATCAGATTTCACCCCACATAACCTGAAGAGTGGCTCTGCATAAATCAGCATAATGTTTAAGGTTTTACATTAGAGTGGCCTCAGTCCTGCATGGTGGTCACGTAGCGTCTCTCCCATTACACACACACACACACACACACACACACTGTCTTGGTTTCAGTTTGCATCACCTGTTACCTGTTATTGAATCACAATGAAAACGAAACGCCGCTTTTTTAAGAAAGAGCCGGAATCACTTTGCTCCGGCGTATCCCTGTCAGCCCGATCTGCATTTTCTCCTTACAAACACACCAGGATTCTGATTACATTAACTCTTCTGCGGTGGTTTGATTACAGCGTAATCAGCTGTTCAAAGATCGGTCCCTTCAGTTATCAACCAATTCATTTCAGGAAGAGTCAATTCGATATAAACCATTTAGCACAGAGGGAAGGAAGGCTGAAACTAACTGCAGAGGGGCTGATAGAGGCTGATAGAGGATCAGAGGAGGAACGTGTCCATCAAAATGTAGTGCGTGTGTGTGTGTGTGTGTGTGGTAAAGATGTGGAGGTGGTGCAGGTAACTTATGGTAAGCTGATTAGATAACTACCAGCACAAACACATACTACCTAAGTAGATGAGTGCCATCCAAAATTCAGCACTGGACCTCTCATATTCTCCTTATCCATAGCGTCCAGTGTGTTGTTGGTGTTGCGGGGCGGCGGGGGTGGGGGTGGGGGTGACATCAAGGCTGGATCCACAAAGCGATAATAAAAGAAGCCGTGTCAGAGGTCTGAGTTTGGACGCCCTGCAGGCAGAGGCACACGAGAAGATAGAACTTCTTCGTCGTGCCATCCATCGTACCTTCTTCATCCAACTCCCACTCCTCCTACGATGAGCTCGTTCAAATAACCAAAGCACCTTTAGTCTGAGGCTCATCCACCTGAGCTAAACCAAATGCTTATTTTAGCATTTAGCCTTCATCTGGCAACGCAACACCCACTTGCGATTCCACAAGACCCGCCCCCCTTCAGACTCTGTGGGAGAGTTCTAAAGCTCGACACCTTGCGAGACTCACCAACGAACCAGTTTGAACTCCCCCCTGTGTGAAATTGATTTAATCTGTATTTTTGCACGTATTTATTTTTTACTCAATTCATGGAAGGATGCTACAATGGGTACAATCTCCAAGTCTCCAAATGTGTAGAGAATAGCCTCTGTTAGCGTGTTTACTCAATGACCAAAGATGAAAACTGACGCCAGCTGAACTCTATTACACTGCAGTAGATTATCTGACCTCATTCCCATTGAAAAGCTGTTGAGACGATGCCTCAAACGCTCCGTGAAATCAAGTCTTACTATGTAAAGTAACACACAAACATCAGATAAATAAAGATGCATTTTAGCAGATTGGTTTGATGACGCATTAAGCAATTTTTTTATAGCAGGAAGGAAAGATTTAAGAAGATTCCTGTACAGTTGTAAACACAGGAAGGGATGAATCAGCTGTGGTGTGAATGTTTCAGCCTGAATAATGAAGCCAAACCGCCGGAATTTAGAAACCTTCGCACATAAACGACAACTAATATAGCAGCGGAAATAAAGGAGATATTTTAGCTGCTGTGGTTGTTTTCCACATGTGGCTCTCCTGTAAGAATAGAAACGTAAAAAAAATAAATCTCCCCGGCGGCGGCTCTCCAACTGCTCACATTGCAAATCCATGAAACATTGATGAGAGCCGTCCTGTATCACAGATTACACAACAGCTATTGTGGTGCATGATCAACAGGCGGCTTCCTCTCTGACACCGGCATGCTTCTGTCAGCATCTGATGCAGCCCGTAAACTGTTATTCCAGAGAGAGAAAACACACTCAAGGGGAGAAATTAATGCCAGAGAGTGTGTGTGTGTGTGTGCGGGGGAGAGGGAGGGAGGGAGAGAGAGAGGGAGAGAAGGGAAAGCCTCTGCTCTCTGCTCACCCTGAGCTGCTATGTTAAAGCCGCTGCTGCTGCTGCTGCCATGCTACAGTCAGAGCTAGGCCAGCATCTACCAAGATGGTTGCATAACTTCCTCCTCCACACCAAATCAGAGCGAGCCGACGCCGCAGGGGGGGAAAGGACGGAGCAACAGGCAGACAAACTGTACAGTATGAATCACACGGTTAAAAAAAAACATCATCCGTGAGACTGTTTATCGATCGACACGTAGCAATGGACATCCGTTCTTAAACCAATGATCGTTACCCCCGGTGGCGGTGTGTGTGAATGACAAACCGCCGTCCGCTCGGAGCCAAACAAATCAGGCTCAACGACGGCGGCCACAAAGTTGTCAGAAAGCATCATGATCACATTACAGAGGTGGTAGCTGGAGGGTGGAAAGCACGTAGGGGGCTGATATGAACATCACGCTGCCACTGAGGAAAGACATTTTCCGCAGAATAGATAATCTGATATGAAGTGTGTAGAAGAACTAAAATCTCGCTGACAGCAAATGTCCAAACCAAAGACGCGGAAACCAGTTTTGACATTTCACGTGACATTCAGCTGATGTAACCAAATCTCGTGACGCCTGGAAATAGAAAACTGGAGTGGAGATTTTACACACACACACACGAGAACACATATGCACACCTGCCCTCGTTGCTGTAGCTGTGTAGCACTTTGTGGCAGTTCAGTCCACTTCATGGCAGATATCCGGGACCGTTTGACTTCAGATTAATTGAAATGAACCATTGTGGGTCCACTCCTGGTTTTCACATGTGCAGAGTAGCCGTCTCTACATTTGATAGCCTGCGATTTGGTCTCACTGTTTCCATGAATAAGGCCATTAAAGAGCGCGTAAAAAGGAAAAGCCTCAGTCGCCTCTGTGCTTTTCACAATAAAGGATAATTGTTTGAACCTTTTCTGCTATTGAGCTGTTTTCTCACACTGGGAAGGAAATGCTACCGACAAAGAAAGATCATGATACAGACGGCATGCGTGATTATGTGATTTATGGACAAATCATATCTTTATTGTGTACATGTTCTGGTATTGATTGATAATGAGCACCAATAGCAGCTGTGTTTCATTGTGGTGTTCTTTTGTGCCGCATTTCCCAGACACCACTTATCACTTAGTGCATGATTCCGGTGATAAGATGTTCTATTTCTTGGATTTTCTGTTCTGAAGCTTCAGAATTTTGGAAGTCGGCTCTCTTTGTTCTGGCTTTTCTTTTTTTTTTTGGGGGGGGGGGGGGGGGGGGGGGGGACAATCACAGCTTAAGATCAATTCCCCACAGAACAGAAACTCTATCAGTTCATAAGTAAGCAGGGGCTTTTCCCAGAGAAGACTCATACAGTTTGAAACAGCAGCTGCGAAGTAAAAGATAGCATGAAATGGACGAAAGGTTGATTCATACTAACCAGAGAGCAGTGAAACGGCATGAAAGAGCCACAGCTTATTACTTTAATTCAATGTTTTGTCGTGGTAGCAGCACCGCAGACAGCAGGAAGGAGACGGTTCCTTTTTTAGTAACATATTTGAGCTCACAGGCGCAGCAGTGAACATTATATAAATGGAAAGAGTGCTGGACCTTGCAAGTGAGATGAAATCATATTCAGTTGAATATAGCTTTGCGGCAAAGGCTGCATTTCACCTTTTTAATTCTCGCCCACTCCCCTCCCACTGCTGCTTGCTCTTCTCTCCACACCAGCAGACACCGGCTGAGCTTGTGGTGATGCACACACACACCCAGGATGCAACCTCAGTCTCTTTACACACCCTTCAGCAGATGTTCTAGTCCATCAGTGTTCCCTTTGCAGCAGCATTGAAAGCCTCTGATATGATTTTCACCTCAAAAACTGCAACATACCCTTCATTTAGTGCTCAGGTGTAAATATGTGTGGACGCCTGCATGGATCTGTGCTCTATAAATATAACCTGTGATCATTCATGACCAGGGAAAAGGAGAAAAGGGAAGGGTGCCGTGACAATCTCATCAATTGTGGGTCAGATGTACTGGCAGGGGGGCTGAACCATTATTTAATTAATCAGTTTAGTACTGAAACTCAAATCACAAAGGCTACAATCTTAATCATTGCCTTCATTATGGAAAAGGGTTTTTGAATCATTTTTCGAGAGGTGTAATAACCTATACAAAGCTCAAGCTGTCACAGAAACAGTGGCAGTCAGAGAAGCAAGAAAGACAAATGTACAATAAAAAGCGAGTAGTGTGTAAGACGTGTCAAGCACTTTGTCAGAAAAGGGAAAAGAAACGGCGTCAAATCCTAAAGTCTGCAGAGAGTGAGACTACGACTAGACTATTAATAAATCAAAACATATCACTCCTGAGCACACGTCCTGAAAAAACGAAGACCGCGTGTGAAGGTGAAGAGGGACGTTTTGCTGCTCGCCGCCCCTTATGGCAAATATTGACGGATCACCATGGAAACTGCTCGTATGTACAGTCACTTTGAACTAATTGCAGAAGTCTCACTGTCGGCAGCTTCTTTGAGCCTCCGATTACTCAGACAACAGGTGCACCAAAGCCTCCGCATGTGCTTGGAATGTCCACCGTTGTTAATAGTATTCATCCCGTGGTTAGATACATAACATCAATCTATATGGAAGCACAGTGGCGCCACCCAACACGCACTTAAGCGCCATCATCCAGACAACATGACTGTATCATCCATTTGTTGTCTTTACACACTTACTGTGCGTTCACTCAGCAACAAAGGTCACATACTGTAAAGGTTTCCCATCTATGACACAGAGACAAACACAATTACAATCAAATTAACACCTACAAACAATTTTACAGAGTTTCCAACCCTGATCTTGACCACAACTTCAGCGTCTTCTCCCACATGGAAGTTGAGACCTGGCGCCCTAAACAGGAAGCTCATTTTTGCCCGCTTGTTTTCCACGTACACCGTCACTATGGACACCACACCGACCCGCCAAACCGTCTCACGTTCCTTGGCCCACAGAGTATCACGGCCTCCGATCCCACGCCCCTGTGCATGCTGGGAGTCTATCTTTAGCCGTGTGTGCATCTGTATTTGGATTCACATTGGATGCAGGCATGAATATTCAAGACTAAACTATGTATTTTTATCCAATTATACTTTTAAGTGGTTCGGCTCTATATTATTGGAAAGCCGGTAATTTACACTTTATTTTTTTAACGCATATGACAACAAAGAGAACTGAGTAAGAATGAAATGAGCTTTTGGCAAAGAACGCACTCTTTGTTGTTGATTGCATTGCATCATTAAAACGTATCTCTAAACGTCTCGTGAAACTGCTCCTATATGGTTGCGGCAATGGAACAAGAGTAGTTTTGAAGTACTCTCCATTATTTCTTATGTGCACTGTAATGCAGAAATGTAAACATCACAGTGTAGCGTCTTCTGGGCGCCAAACAAATACTATTCTGAATATCATGACGCACATTAACCAAAATGCTTACTTGTGATATAAAATGGCCGCAGCATGAAAGCAACAAAAATAAAAATAAATACATCATAAAACATTCATGTAGCTTTGACATTTTTGGTGAAGGAGAGGGTTTCAATTTTGATCTTTTTTTTCAACTTTTTCACAAAGAAGCTGTCTAGCTTCAGTCAGCACCTCTACATCAAGGGAAGACTCCACCTTTCCCAGCGTGCAAGGCCCCATTTGCCATTTTTTTATCCATATTTTTCTTATCTTTCGAATGAATTCTGCCGCAGAAAGCACATATTTTAATGGCCTATTTGTTGGACCCTGTTGCAAGGTATTGCAGGCAGCAGTTAAAGCCAGGGACAAGGATGGATGACACAAATTGCAAAATGTTTTTCCTTGTTCACCGGCGCCAAGATGCTCTATCATGGTCCTACCCAGGGTTTCTACACATGGGAATTTCAAAGGTGCAACACTCTCTTAATTAGGCTGCTTTATCGTGCACGGCTCCGTCTGTCTCTCTTCTGCAATGGATGTGAGACAGATGGAGAGGCACGCAACACAGAGAGACAGAGGAGGTTTCAGAGAGTGGGAGTGGGAGTGGGACCGGTTTGACAGAGTGGAGCTGTCGTGACGGCTAGCCAAATGGGACCGGCGTGAAATTCTGACCACGGGGGCCTCGTGTTCCCGGTGGCTGTGCGGAAAACAGATGAGAAGACGCTGTGTGCCGCTCCAGCAGGCACAGAGAGGAAACCACAGGGAGAGCAGCCTTTCAACAGCATATAAAAAGAAGGCGACACTGCTGTTTCGCAACTAAACAACCGGAAACAGCAGGATTGCCCCACCCACCAATGTGTGGTCACTTGTGTTTGATAAACAGTACGACATGATCCGACGATAGATGATTGACATGATCAGAACAAACAGGGACTCCGCCATAAGACATATGGACAGACCCCAGACGTCCAGGCACTAAAACGGGACCCGACACAGATAGACTGACTTTAATTCAGATAGACGGCTCAGGTCTCAGCTCAGGGACCAAGCAGACCAGTAACCTCTACTTGGCGAGACAAGAAGCCCTTGAGTCCATATATTCCAAATAAAAGTAGACCAGATGGTGTTGAGTGTCTTAATTTGTCTCAATATCAATCATAATATCAGCATTACCAAAGAAGTGGCACAAGAAATTCCAAAATAAAAGCAGAATCCTGTCAAACTGGGAGCACGGTTGGAATATTATACTTCAAACCTCCCTGTGAGCTCCCACACTGGGTCATTTGTTAAACATTTGTTTTTCCTGTTCTTCTTTTTTCAATTAATTTGCTTAAAAAAAGGCCAGGTCACGGAGGTCACGGAGATCACAGCAGGGCGCTGCTGAGACGCTGCCAGACCAGGTCACAGCGTTTGTCCAACACTCCAGAAGATGGTAGGATAGAGACTTGTTGCTGTGGCAACCTCCTCTCCAATGACTCACTGATGAAGGGCTGCATTGTAAAGGCAAACAGAATGACAAAGGAGGGATTTGGATGAACATAAATTAGAAAGGGTTAAGAACAAATTTAATAGAAATCACAGTGATTCCAATCTTACACTGTTGACCACGAGGTCGAGCCGTCCGAGGCTTCATTTGCTGCCATGTTTCATTCGTCCATCTGTCACATGCAATATCACACCATCATCATCATCATCCTCATCATCATCCTAATCAAAATGATTTGATACATCTTGGGGAAATTTGCATCTTATATTGTAAATTGGTCACACACCCCACTGCATTCACTATCCACCCTAACACACTATTCCCTCACACACACAACTACACTCCCTCTCCCTCGCCCTGTAACACATATTCATGCAACTATTCTCATTCACACACACAAACCTCTCACTGACGCACTCACTCACACACTGACTCACTCACACAACTATTCCCCCTCACACACACACACACACTAAACTCTCTCACACACATTCACTACACAGCTATTCTTCTATTGTCCCTAACGTACACCCCATGTTCACTCAAGCACAGCCATTATGTCTGTCACACACAGCTACTCTCTCACACCCAACAGCTCTCACTGGCATATAGTCTGATTCTGTCTGACACACACTCTCATTCTATTCATCACTCTTACATATGTTACAATTATGTCTAACATGTACAGTTCTAAGTGAATCATTGCATTTCTTAGAGATAATAGTGTTGTACTGTATGTAACTCGCTGTGATGATAGCATAAAATAGTGTAATTGTATATTTAAGAGTATAGTAGTGTGTGTGTGTGTGTGTGTGTGTGTGTGTGTGTGTGTGTGTGAGCATAGTGTAGTATATGTCTCTCATATCTCAGGATTCACGCTGGTTTGGTCTCTGTGGCCTTTGCCAGCTGATCCGCTGTGGTGGTTTACGCTGCCAAGTGGCTTCACGTGACGGTGGCCATTTTTTTGCAAAGCCGCGCTACTGTGACTCTTTGTGGCTCCGTCTGCCACTCGGGTGACAGCTCAGACCACCAGAGACCTGGCCGAGTACAACATGTAACCACCAGGTCCCAAGATTCATTACTCATGCTGTGTAATGACCTTGAGTGTGCACATAGTGGTTTGAACAACGACAAAACAAAAGCCAAAACACACACACACACACACACACATACGTCCCATTTGTCCAACTCGTGTTGAAAATTAAGTTGAGATCACAACACTGACATCTAGGCTAAAGCTCAGCCAGATCACCATCAATCAGATGCCAGAATACCAGTAAACACACACCGTCTGCTCCCGACAATACATTAATTCACTGTCAGCAACTCTCACTCACCTGTTCACTCACACACTCATTAAGATCACACTTCCTTTTTTCAATTCACAGTATGAAAAAACTCCTGACACGGTCACAGCGGGGAAGCCAAAATGCAATGACGTGTGTAGTTCTGCTAATGGCCACAAGGGGGTGGCTACAGATGACTCCAACTAAATTAAGGCAAAGTAGAACTACAGGGGATCATTTGATCATTTATTTCTAAAGAGAGAGGGGTTTTGAGAATGAAAAGAGGGGTAATTAATTCTTAGAAGAATAAAGAGAATTCAAACAAAACAGTCAAGCTGTTGTTGTAATATTTACACACGCTAATAATATTTCTACTTCATTCTTGTAACACTTGACAGGCACATTAGTGTTACTGTTTCAGATAACCTGTGCATCTACAGGGGGGGGGAACACACATGAACATGGTAAGAACACGCAATCTCCACATAGGAAGAATAAAATAACTAGGATCTGGAAAATAGGATATGCAAGTAAAACTCAGGATGCAAACTGTGTCAAAGACCTTGAGACCACTACTGCTATGTTGTTTTCAGTGAATTGATTTAGTCTGTTAAATTATTCACACTCCTACTCATTGATTTGTTAATGTATTTACTGAGGGCTTGAGATATGAGTGTGACATCACAGCCAAATGCAGGTGCTGGTTCTTTTCTCTGGGCGTTAACTGTACTCTCACTAACCGTGTTCACTCAGAGGTAACGCCGCCGCAGCTGCAGAAGCACGTCAGTTTCCAATGAGCTCCTATTCACCATTCTGTGCTTGCCTGCCAGTACGGAATCTTATTCATTGATTTGCAGCATCTTTTGATCGACGGACAGTGGATAACGATGCATTCTCTCTCTGTGAGCCAGGGCAGCGAGTCAGCAGGGCATTGGTCACACTTACCTGGTGTTTAAATGAAAGAGTGCGACAGAGCAAGACACATTTCAAAGTGTTTTGGTATTTCTTTGCTTATTTTGAACAATTACACATAAAGCACAACAGCAGATTGAATCACACAGCCATGATATTTTCTCATTTCCATGTCGGGTAAGCTATTGATACAACAAATGTCCAAACCTGTTAAGTGCCAGCAAATTATAGTGGTAGATTCTAGGTGATGTTTTGAACAATATTTTGTTCCCATGTGTTATTAGTCAGGAAATGTAATATCTAAGCCAGCTCAGTTGATTAGTCAGTTTATGTAAATGGCAAGTTTTGATCTGAAGCCATCACACATTCTAGTGGAGCTGCGCCTCTTCCAAACTCAGCAATCTGCCTCTCTCTCTTTCACTCACAGACACACACACACAGACATACACACCACACACCCCGCAACGTCAGTGTGGCAGGACTCAGACAGAGGAACAGACAGAGACACATGCCACCTCCCTTAAAGTGAAGAGCTCCAAGCAGAGAATTAAAGTTTCCCTTCCTGATGTGATGTGATGTTCATTTGCTTTTACACCACAGAAAGCAATATGAAGAGCAGTTCCTAAATGTGCAGCACCTCATTAACATGACAGTTTGCCAGTCAACTGATGCCACTCAATGTACCTGGACATGCATTCGGTTCTCTTATGGCCCGAAGTCTTGCCCTTGGCTTTTAGGATTCTTCAATCATACCATTATGTCACAATTATAATGTCAAAAATGTCCATGAAATGTCTGTTTAGTAACTGAGCTGAAATTTTGTAGGGTCTTGATCTAACTGTGAACACAGATAAGCACTAAACTACAGGAAATCCCTCTGGACTTCTCCCTTTTACTACTGCAGCATCTGTGTGACTGACAGTGTGTACCTGTAAATCTTCAGCTCTGTCCATTCCACTTGAAGGAACAGACAGCTGTTACACAACTCTCTGTTCCCTTTTTGCAGCTTGACATCCACCATGCCGCTGTCAGTCCATGATAAATACCATAAACTACCATGTAGATTTTTAAGAACAATGCACTTCTGTCTCAATTTCTGAACTCTAAAGCTGATCTAAATAAAAAAGCTTGAATTGTACACAAAAACCTAATTATTTGTAAGGTTTTGCAAGCATCTATGTTTCACCATATACAATAAGCATTTCAGGAGGTGTTCCTTAACAAGACAGTACCTTCAAAGGACTGTTTACACTCAGTGTGCACAAATAATTAAAAGTCTAAAAGGACTACAAGTGGATCAGCATGGGGTTTCTACAAGCCAAATGAAAGGAGGGCATGGAAATCTGTGTATGTCCCCTTTAAATTCCAGACAATGCAGATTCACACAGGATTTTAGTCATCAATGATCTATGTAATTAAGTACAAATTACCAAGTATCCAGAGCAAATAAGGTTTTTATTATTATTAGCTCTGTGTACATAGGACATTAGTTGTTGTTTAATCATAATGAAATGCAAGACATTTCCAAAATGATGCTCTTTATGTGGCCACTTACCCACTCCAAATGACATATTTTATGATTTTAAAAAGCAAAGGGCACACTTCTTCATCTAATCTGAAATTTAGGGAGATAATAATGAGCTCACATGAATCGGAGTAGAAAGGAAAGGAAAGGAACATAAACTCCTGGTTCACCGATGGGTAAAATCTCATAATAACATGTTGAGAGAAGCGCAGCACTTTAACCTGCTGAGAGGAAGAGCAGCTAAAAATATATCAAACAAGCGGGAACCAGTGAAGCAGCAAAGACAGTTTTCAGTAAACAGAGGAGAAAAAATTACATCCAAGCGTTGATCAAGTTTTCGAGTCTTCATCTGAGTCGATGCGATCTTTGAATTAACAGACTGTATTCTTAATTAATTAGAGAGATCAATAATAACCGTCGTGTAAGTGATGTTGATGTGAGGTTAGAGTAATCAAGGATACATACACAACCAAACACCTGGACCTTTCTACATAAACAATTCAATCATGTTCAGTACATGTGCTTGAGTACAGTAAGTGTGTGATAAAGAAAACATCCAGCGTGGTGCAGGAGGGGGAAAAAGAAGAGAAGCATCCATTATTGATTTTTTTTCTTTGCAGTCTCTTTCCAGTTGGCTGACGAAGACCACCTTTAGATTATTTAGTAGAATTGTCTATTTGTCATGACGTCTATTCTGAGAAGTGTTTGGAAAGAAAGCGACTGGAATGGAATACTGCAGATGTGACATGTGCGTAGCAGCGCTCCTGGAGAGGGTTTAAGGTTTCTGGAGAGGTTTTGAGGCATTTGATCACAGCTTTCTCTCCAGGCTGCGTCAAATTCTCAACGCTGTGATGCCAGAGACTGAGAAATCCTTTTTCTCTGTGAGTGGGAGAGATGTGGTGGAGGTGGAGGTTGACTGGGTGGGGGATGGAAGCTTTTCATTATGTTGCATTATGGGTGATGACAATGTGATGCTGCAGCTTAAACTGCTGTAGTTTGATTCAGGAGGTGTGTGGGAATCACTTGGACGGCTAATGTTTCAGGAGGGACACACCATGTAGTGCAATATTGGATTAACATAAAAACACACGGCATCACTTCTTCCTCATGCTTCGCTGTGCTCTTTAACACGTACAGGCACCTCAACATGTTTCAATCAGAAGTAATTATACTACTGAGGTCAATTATGGATTCATTAGCCCGTTCATTTCCCGTTCACATACATAT
This sequence comes from Genypterus blacodes, assembly GCF_046128005.1. Classification (NCBI taxonomy): domain Eukaryota; kingdom Metazoa; phylum Chordata; class Actinopteri; order Ophidiiformes; family Ophidiidae; genus Genypterus; species Genypterus blacodes. The sequence continues at coordinate 473,633 of NW_027466827.1, forward strand.
GCATATGTTAAGTGGCTTTTTGCATAGCAACATGTCAGTGTAGGATGGCACACGCTTTGCACTAAGCTTTATAGTCCCATTGTACAAATCTGACTAAGTAAAGGATTAACTGACTCATTTTATGTATCCAACATTTCCACTTCATGGTCTTCATCAGAGCATAATGAACCCTCACAGCAGTTGAGGCACCTAGCTGCTGACATTTTACATTTAGTTTACTTCATTGAATGTACAAATAAGACTGTTACACACTGCCAATGGAGTACAAAGTGTATTCTTGATCTAGGATTATGTTTTAAGGAAGATGATTTTCAATGGTTTACTGCTGCTCAGAGTAATGGAAAGCCACCTTAGAAATGGATGCATCATGACGCAGCTTTGCAACACTTTAATAATACACACTTCAAATACTAAAACAGGGTCTAAACTCACAAGTGAGAAACACTATGAATAAGATCAAGGGTTGCATGTAACATAATTCAGAAAAAAAATATCTTCAAAGGCAGTGCAGACAGAACGAGGCAATTATGTTTGACATATTTATGAATAGAGGCACGGCTGTAAATGATGTGGGAATTCTAAGTGGGTGTGTTGGGGCTGCAGCTGTCACTCAAATGAGCTCCACTCGTCCCCTTTCCACTCCTTTATACTCGACTATCTCAGTCCACTGACATCTTTAAGAAACAAAACATTGAGGTTTTTTGTACTGTATGTGATGTTTTGCTGTGAAGGATGAGTGTGATCGCTGTGTTATATTCATTTCCTCCATCAGCTTTTTAGATGACCTGTGTTGTATCTGAAGTGCTATATAAATAAAGCTTTACAGCACCGCCCTCCCTTTCATGGTGTGCTCACAGTTTCATTATACAGAGAAAAGACTCTCTCTAAGTTCTCTTTGCAGAAGTGGATTTGCAAGAAACCAATAAGTGGCATCCTAAATGCCTCTAAGGGCAAATGATGGATGAATGTTTCAGGAGATACTGAAGGCTCACCATGTTTTCCCTGTGCAATAATCTACAATATTCCCCAAAACACAATGATTCACATTATAATTTCATCTGAAAGAAAATTAAAATGACTACAGTATCATTTTGCCGAATGAATTTACTGTATTGAATTCAAAAGAGCATTAACCAGCATGTTATTATATTATATAACACAGAGTCAAATTGCTCTGTAAATCTCGGGTTATACTTAACATAAACTAAGCTTGTGTGTATGCAGGATCGCTGCCACACCTCTCCTGCATTTGTCTGTGTATGACCTTAAGAAACACTGCTACGTGCTTTCTAACATGCAGTACCTGTAAGAATCTCGGGGGCAGTAATGTCAACTTTTCTAAAGTGATGTCAGCTGTGGAGCAACAGTGACAAACAGGAAAAATGGCGGAAACTTTGGAGGAGAAGCTGAACTTTGTGAATAATCTACCTGATCCCTGCTGCTGCTGTTTCTTTCATTTCTGATGTGCACAATGGCCGAGCTCCGGTCCAAACAGTGATGATGTTTCGCTCCTCACAACTGTAATAGTCTTCAATCATACAGACTGATGTAATCTATGTAACGGCAACGTTGCTTGCATAGAAAGTGAGTGGACAAATGCGTCTCTGCGGAGCTCAGCTGCATTTCACTCCCTGATTTGGTATTGAGGTCTCCAAATACACTTCACGTTTGATTCTTAGCAGTTCTCACTAATCAGACATATGATTATATATATGATATGATATAAATAAAGGTGATTACCAGCAAAGCTCATTGCATAAACACTTCTGTGCCTTGTTTTTTGGTTAAACTCTTGACCTGGTCAGAGCAGGCAGGCAGCAGATGGCACAAAGATTACAGAGAACCGCAAATGACACGCCCCCTCTCCTCCCACTTCAGCACTCGGTGAGTCACCGACATAGAAAACAGTCCTCACTGCACTCCAGTAAAATATCACTTCACGCAATCCAGACCTTGTTGTCCGGATAATTTTTGCGAATAATTTATCCGGACAATGAGGTCTGGATTGAGTGAAGTGATATTTTGACACTTGTCATGTTAATGCAAGGTGTAAATGCTTGCAGAATTCATTGTGATCAGAACACAATCCCATCTGGCTGACCGCACGCACGTCACAATGTGATCGGATCTCTGTCACAAGTCGGCAGGTGTAAATGTAAAACGTACGTAAAGTTCAGTTGGGAGTTGTGAGATGCCGTAAATAAGGATCTGTTACAGGAACGCAGACAGGGAAAGCCCAAGCATTATTACCTATGAGTTATCTTATAAATGGATGATGAAGCCCACCCACTGAGAGCCAATCCCAATGCAGGCAGCATCCAAGGTCTACATCTAAGTCCAGTCATCATTTGCTATTATCCAGGTAATGTACCCAGGAAACTGAGGGCAAATGTTAATGCAAGGTGTAAGAGTGGCCTAAAAGCCCACAGTGTTAATCAGAGGGGTGTCTGTCCACACACAACGATATGTCACCATGACAACATCGAGCTCTCTCTGCCATGAATACATAAACATAAAGTGAACAGGACATGCTGAATGCTTTTTGGTTATTGGAAATGGAGTGGGCAAGGAGGAACAAATACATAACTACACCCTCTACACAAAGTCTGTATAATAACCAATCAAATCACATTCAAAAGTAGCCATAATGTCCTGTATTCTTCAATCATGGTGGTGAGATGGAAATTATCATAGCAGCAGATCAAAATGTGAAATTCCTTACATTTACATTTTGTGTAGGAATCAGTCAGAACAGGCTCCATTTCTCTCTTAGTTGTCAGGCTCTTGTAGACCTGCGATGTGCTTATTGCGATTTCCACACGTTCAGCCACTGATTCACAGTGACATTTAAACATCTAGGGGTCATAGAGGCGACTGTACTGAATTTCAACTCTGTGAATTGCCAAAAGGGAGCTGACCCCAACTTTCATGATGGAAAAAGGAGATGAGTCTGCTCCTCTAGGATTGACTAGGCATTAGTTTCCAAACACAGCAACTGAGATTACTAAAATATGAAATCAGAATTCCGGCATCTCTTTTGCAGTCTTTTGGGTGTAGATGGAGACTAGCAGCAAACTTCCCAAAGGCAAACAACCTAATTAATCTTATGATCTGATTTTGTAATATCTCAAACAGCCACATTGTTCCCAAACATAAAGGTATTTCATTAAAATTAAGTTTGAGTTCGATGCAGGTTATCTGACTGGATGAAGGTGGAGGACCGACATCATATTAAAATCTGAAACCTTAAGATATCCCCTTTACAGCTAAGGAAAATTGCTGATTCAGCCATTTTTTGTTGGATTTATCTGAATATATTTCATATGTGCAAATACAAATTCCCTTTCTTCTCACTTGTCATGTTCTCTGGTCATGTACCACAACATTTTCTTGTTCAAGTATCAATGAAAATGGTATTAAATCCCCTGATGATTGTTAGTCATTAAACTGATAAACATTGTCATTTTGTCATTTCAGCCTCACATGCTGACCTTAGCAGACGACAGGATTATGTTCTATTCTGTTTAATACAATTAGGGCCAAAGTGAGAAATTAAAAAGCAGCCTAATTGCAGGAATAAACAAACAACCCATAACCTCTTATGCATTATTGATAGAGTGAATATCAGCCTATCAGAGGGAAAACACAGCTTCCATATCTGGGGTATTATCTGGGTTTGTTTTGGGTCGAGGTGCTGTGTGTGCAACACATATTGATTTAACCGCAGGGAGAGTGATTTATCAGAATTACTCAAGGACACCATGTGAATAAATAATAAGGCGGTGCACCCTTCATTTAATTGGAGAGATCTCTTCTATCTGCCTTTACGACTGCACATACACACTCATTCACAAACAAGTCGGAGTGAGTGATTACTCCCCCCACGCTCGTCCCCCCTCCACACACACACACACACACACACACACACACATTCAACATCACTTTCCCGGTTAATAGCTTCTGTTTTTGTTTGTTTTGTTCATTACAATGCAACTCAGTTTGTCTCAAGAGCAAGATAATTGTATTGATAGTTGTGAGTATTCTGGGTCAAGTCAAAATTGATTAAAACCCATTGGCATTGACATTTAAGTGCACACATACTTGTCAAACATACACATTCACACACACACGTCTTCTAATTGATGCTACTGTATGTGTTCGCCCCTACAAATGTCCGATCAAAGGATTTAGCATTGTCCTTTCCAGGGAAAAAAGCCACAGGACACACTGGCAGATTTATTTCTCACACAATGTAACAATCGTGGTCATTCTCCACAGTAACTCCTCTAAGAGAGTTGGGACAGTTCCAGTTCCTTATTAATTTATTCTCATTTGGCGGCTTCATAGTTAGCACAGTATGTAGACAGGCTGCTAATGAAAGTAAAAGCGGGATGTAGAGATAATTACAGTTACAGGCAGATCAGCTGCTGTTGTGAATCTATTAGCATATCATTTGGCTGTGGAGGTGGCTTCCTGCAAATGTTCCACCTGACAAAGTAAAGAAGTTATCAATATGGCTGCAGTCTGTTTTCACCACTCAACTCGGTTAGATATATGAATTCTTCATTAAGTTTATTTCTTTCAGAACTTAAGAAATAGGAGTGTAGTTCTGTGAGTATTTCATCCACTTTGTCTTGAATGTGACATCATTTGGTTGGTAATACATTCAGTGCACTATATTGTGTTATTTATGGACACCTCCAGCCCAGTTTATAATTAAATGTCATTATAAATCAGTGAGAAATATATATTATACTAGAGGTAACCATGATAACAACAGCTGAGCATAAATAGATAGCAAATTGGATATTGGCCCTGGCATAAGCATGACATTTCACCTATTTTTTTTCGTATAGAATAATACGTGCAAAACAATGTCCTGATATTGATACTGACACATTGTGTTGTTTCCAGTTACAATTGTGACATTTGCAAATTACACTCACACAGCAGAGACAAATGTGCTCATTCCTGTGGAAAATGAAGCGCTACATCACCAGGCAGGCCAGTAAAGACCATAACAAAGCAACTACCCCAGCCTCTCACTGCCAGAGAGTTGTAGCTATAATGTTAAACCTACTGAATGAGTCACTGAACAATCGAAAAGTGTAGATTAGATTGCGGAGAGATTGAAGTCGCTGCCCTCCCGGAGTGACGGAGGGAGACTCAGTGGGAACTGTGGTGTCAGCCATAAAGAAGCGGTTCTGCAAGCAATCCAGGCGACCACATGTCAAACCATATGGCAAAAGACCTGCAGCAGCAGTTTCTCCATTGCTTAGGACGTTTTTTGGTTTTCACGAAAAGCCATCGAAATTAGCCATTAAAAATAGATGATGCTCTACTCTGGCAGAGGTGCAAGGCCACACAAGTTTACATTAATATCCCTATAGAAGCACACCATGAACACCCTTCCAAGTCAACCGTATATAGCCCAAGGTCCCAGTAAGACATGGAGAGGTTAACAAGACTGACCTCCTACGCACAGCTGCACAGCACAATTCAACACAGCATCAAATCGGTGACATAACACAGAAATAACAAACACAGAAGAACCTTATATGCTATTCATTCTCAACAATGTCAAGCACATAATGACTACATGAGACCAAGTGTGTTTCTGCCAGTTGCAGATTTCTCTGATAAAATGTGAAGATAATAAAAGTCCCGTGTTACAGCCGGAGTCCCACAGGCTCTTTGAGGAACTACTCAAGTCAAGACAATGGGTGACCTTGCAGTTACGCAGCAGCCAATTGATTCCATTCAAGTACAAACCGCATTGTCAAACCAACCCGAGGCAATATAGCCTATTGATCCCTGGCGAAAAGTGTATCTGTGTAACCGTGCGCAACCTCATTGTTCTGTTTCGCGTCAAGAATGCGCCTGCACTTCTCCTCCTGGTGTTTGCTGAGAATCATCATGTATTCAGCACACAAGCATCCACAGTAGGAGTTCATGGAACGTCACAGTGCCTTTTTTTTTTTAAAGAGATATACAAACATCCTTCATAAAAATGCTAAATGGTTACCAGGCAACAACAGATATGCCAGTGGGAGGTGGTTTGCAAGGTAGAGCTCACTTACAACTTTGCACTTATCCTAAGAGCAGAATGAAAAACCCATGAATTAGAGTGAGGGATATGAATATAAATACAATATCCATCACATTAGAGCAATGGATTTTAGTTACAGCCTCCAGACTCCAAATATATCCGGGGAGAGGAGCACATGTCAGAATCAGTCATCTTGACACATTATCCTGCCCTGCAATAATTTAACCACATGCTGCTCCAGTGTTCAGGGAGCAGTTTGGCACATTAATGAGCCGTAAAAACATGCTAAAGACGCAATAAAGGGTGACACCGGCGTTTATGATCAAACTCTACTCACATCATATCTTCATTTAGGCTAACAACTGCCCTTGACTTTGGCTATCAGTATTTCAGACACGCTATCGATCCTGGTTGCATAGATTTGTCAGTCAAATAGAGTTTCATGCTGTGGCTTCTTCATAATGTTTGTCCTCCTACATAGTGCTATTTGTCAAATGTAAATCAGTAAATACAGTTTTTTTGCCTTATAAAGTTCAAGTTGCAGTAAAACTTCTTCTCCCTAGATCTTGATGACTCATCCGGCTCTCAGGGCTGCACAATGAATTTAAATCAGTTAAGTCTGATTCAGGGACAAGCAGCTAACACCTTCCATCGCATCAAACCACTCAACTTTGGTGTGTATGGTCACACTCGCTGCTGCAGGTATTCATCATTCATTCAGGTATAGTTTGAATTTCTACTGACATGTGCCTGACTGAGAATGCAGCCATTCACTGTGACTGCGTGCTCAATAGGCCACGCCCACTATCTGCGCCTCGACGGACGTTTCCCATCAGCATTTGAGAGTGAGATGTCAACTTTTTGGAAATGCAGGTCCGGAAAGTCTTTCCACATCCAACAATGAATAACATGACGTCATATTACATTACATTACGATCATTTTGGCAGACGCTTTTATCCAAAGCGACTTACATTACATTACCACCCTTCGAACCGGCGACCCTCCGCTTGGGTAGTGCTTCCCAAGCGGAAGCACTACCCACTGAGCCACTGCCTTCATATCCTGCCCAACTTAAGTATGTGTGAAGTGTGTGTGTGTGTGTGTGTTTTCTTAGTCACTCTTCAGAAGAACAAGCCTGTCACAGAACCGAGCCAGCTAAAAACAGCTCTGATGACCTCAGCTGTCAGTGCGCAGCCCTCCTCTGCCATTGCCGAGACAAATATTCACTCTGGAAGCTCAGAGACAGTGGGGATGGACACTGAGATTACACTCAGGCAGCACTATAACCGCTCCAGAGATATAAAACGCAGCTGTTTGCTAAGGTGACACCTTTTGTCCCAGTTGCCGTGGCAAGGGAGAGAGCGCATCATTCCAGGGACAGATTGAAGGATGGTGGCTGGAACATGTTTGCACATCATTGTGTAATGCAAATGATCGTCCTAATATCGTTTTTAATGTGCATTTATGCTTAATTAGTCAACAAACAGTACAGAAATGTCTTGGACTCCTATAAGAAAGTACTAACTGCAAGTAATGTGTAATTTTAAAGCATTAGTGTGTTTGTTTGAGTGATTGGGTGACAACATTTCAGGAGAATCTACTTTTATTACACTACATTTAAGGTGAAGTTGCAGTTATTAGCACATTTAGATGATGTGTCTTACTTCCAAAGACAAACACAGTCTCGGAAACTGTGTGCTAAGTACTATAAAGTTCTTCTTATGCCACTCCATGCCAGCAGGGGGTGCTGGTTGAGGTGGAAGCACTACTACATCTCTCTACAGCGGCTTGAGTTCAGAGTTTAGCTGCAATACGCCAACAGCAGAGAAAGTAGTGAAAGAACTTAAAACAAAAAGTCAAGAAAAAGAAAAGTAGAAAAAGTCACTTTTACCATTGGAGGGTTTTTAAAATGGCTTTTCAAAAACTCAAGATGACAAACAGCCCCTACAAGTGAGTCACCCAGTGTCACATCACACTTTGCCTACACGAGCTAATGAGCCACAAACACACAAACAAAGCCCACAAACTGTTTTACTATTCCAATATTTTGCAAATTGGTGATACGTCATCTCTTTACCGGATGTTTCTTTCTGTTATAGTTAATTATCTTTGGATGTCAGTTTCCGTCATTTCTTGTTGTTTGTTTGGCTTGTTGACCTCAGGTGCATTTCCTCCACATTTCACGTTTGTTGTGAAGGCGGCCCTTCCGCTTTGGGCAGATTTGAAGAGTCGGATATATTTACACTTTATTAAATCTGGCCAACATAAGAAATCGGAAGACTTACTTATTTTTACTTTTGTTCTTTAAGTTGCTTGGTCACATCCGGATATTATCCAGATTCTCAAAAAGGATTAAATGTGTACAAGTAACCTGTTAGGGGGTAAACCTCCCATTTTGAACCGCATAACAAAGACTTAATCACATCTTGGGTGTATCAAACCAAGATACAATCCTTCTGTGACCAATCTGCTAAACCTGTGTCAACATGAAACTAAGCTGAGCAGCGGTAATGTGATGTGAATCAATTAATCAGTCTAATGTAATGTTGTGGCATTTTAAAAGCCAGAGTGATACCGTGAGGCATCAGTTACACGGAGGAGCATGATGGTTTCAGAGCCCATCACTATCCATCTGCAGTGTAACTTGTTTAACAATGGCAGCTGTTTGTTTGAAGGTTTTGCTCTATGAAGGCGGAAGATGGAATTGTAACAAGCTCTACGTTTAGTTTTGAAATCCAGCAATGTCATGCAGCGCTTAAAATGCCAACCTACTGAAACTCGCAGGACTGAACCATCACAGCTAATCTTCTCCATCTCTTCTCCATCTCTTTGCCACATACCGTCTAATGAGGCAGAAAGCGCTCGAAATAAAATGAAGAAATGAAGAAAATGCACGATGATAGACGATGTACCAGTAGATGCAGCAATTGGCGAGGCATCACTGACTCATCACGCAGCTTTTCTCCAGAATTGATGGACAGCTGGCAGCTAGAGTCCATGTCATGCAGACGGGCCCAGCCAGCTCTGCCTCCCCCCCAAGGTCACAGCCAGTCTCTCAGAGAGCACTGGCACCAGAGCAGCAGATGGCGGCTAAATGATGGCCCGTCGTCACACATCCAGCAGGAAAGATGGCTGCTCTTTGCCTAAAAAGGCTTGTGGGGAGTCTTGGTGTGAGTTTGATGTTAAGTTTGTTACATAAAGATTACTATTTCCCGTGGGGCATATATACTTCATATCTAAGCTCCCATCCACCACACTTCACACTTCAACAAAACTTTAGTGCCACCAAAGTTTCAAGGTTTAATTGCTATGGCAACCCGTGGGTTGAAATGAGCTCTGCTGAGCTAAAAACAGAATGGAGATGCATTACAACACAGAGGCAACAGCTTAGTCACTGGCTCCCGGTAAAGCAAACACACACACACACACACACACACAAACACACACACAAACACGCACACACGCAAGCACACACACACACACACACACACACACTGGTTCACTGACAAACATGTTGACCTGCATCTCAGCAGGCTGTTGGTCTTCCCCTTCTAGCTGTGGGGCATCTGTGCTAGTGGGGGGGCTGAAGAAGATGGAGCAGTACTAGTGGTGGATGAAGAAGGACACAAATAAGCTTATAGTGTAAAATTATGATAGCAATGGAAAAATTAGCTGGAAAACGTTCTGAAGTAAAAGTACTGTCGGTGTGAACATGGTAATAATAATAATAATGAAAAACCTTTACCTTCCCCACACTGACTGATGAAGAGGGATTGATTATTGTAATGGAGGAAAAGTACCTTGAAATTGTACTTTGGTGCAGTATTTGAGTACTCTAATCTTAGATGAGAGATGCTTGAAGCAGAGACTTACACTGCTTCAAATCTGAGAGAGTTAGAATGTTATTTCCTTATCTTCTTTGTGATATCCTGGCTAAATGCAGGAAGCTTCTGATTTGACAGGCGCACACAGTCCCGGGGGTCTTGGTGACACAAACAGTAAGAACTGACTGTGTGTTTTAGCTACTGTCTCTGTATCTAAGCAACAGCAAACCATCGCCGTGCTTATTACATCATCTGGTAGAGTGGCCCTCCCATGTATTCATCTGGAAGCATCACTTATCTGATCCTAGTGGGCTATGAGTGGGAGGCAAGGAGGACGCATCACTACTGGACAGATGGAAGGATGGACGTAAGAAGATGTTTAGGTTTCCTTCAGAATACACAGATTTCTTCAGCGTTCTGGTTGATTACAGGGACTCGGGCATTCTCTGGAATCCATAACTGAGGCTTGCTGTGCAGCTTGTGCATGCGTTTGCCTTTGTGTGCTAACCTTTCATTGGGTACTCACTTAGCACGGCTGTGGAAATGCTACCGACTCCGGATGCAGCCAGTGTCCAAACAGAGCTGAACTGAACTGAACTACAATGATAATCCAGCCAAACGTGTTCAGAGTCCTTCTGTTACAAACAAATGCAATAAAGTCACATGCACGAAATTGGCCTTCACACATGTCTACCTTAATAAGGACACACACACAGCTGCGACATCTTTATAGGCAACATGTCACACTTGGACAATTTGACGTCTTTGCAGCAGAGTGTATAAATGCTTTTCTGTATTTATGGTCTGTGTTACCCTCCTGCAAATAATTAAAGCGATTTAACCTCCTCATTTATTGTTGAAGGTTTAATCACGCTTAATCAACGCTTTACCTTTAGTCATCTAAAGCAGATCTGTTGGCTCTCTGCTTATGGCTGTAAACAGTTAAAACTTTATTTGTCATTGCATCATGCCAGTGCATGAAAAGGGTACAGGAAGGGTTGTGATGTTTTTCAAAACAATGATGTAACTTTATAAAGTACATTTGACATCTTTCAATTTCAATTTCGTCAATCCCTGCAATCTTGGTGTCCTGCTGAAGTGTTTCCATCAGCTGTGTTTCCCTGCACGCAAGCAGCAATGTGCTTCGCTCACTCAGCTGTGTTTTGTCAAAGCATTCCGACATTCAACAGAGGCTGCGTCTGCTTAAGTTCCAGCACAATGCAGTGACAGAATATTTTAATAAAGATTGTGCCAAGAGCGATTACAGGGAGAAAAACTGGAGTATTTCAACGTGTGTTATTCCTTATTATGCCCATCTGCAGTCACAATAGCAGCTTTTGTCCTGGTTGCAGAGTGTCTTGGGTGGAAGTGTTTGCTGTTGCAGTTGAAGTGTTTTGTGCAGAGATAGTAGGTTGAAGATTTCCAAAAGAAGAAAAAATACGAAAAATGAATCCAGTTGCAAGTACATGTACAAGTACGGGAATGATTCAAATTCCATGGTTCCAAACTTGCTGTATCACGTTTCAACCCTCGTGATGAGATTTCCGCATTGTGAAGGAACACAGGCTTTGGTACTGATGAGCACAAAAACACCCCATTTTGTGTTGTTCCAAGAGCGCAGAGAGCTTTGACTTTGGGTTAACAGGCCGGCTGGATAATGGCTTGGAGGGGAGATGCAAGCTTTTACCCAATTCTCCCTTTTCTCAGCACACAGCGTGACACACAGCACACACATGCTCAGTCTCTAAACCAGCCAATCTGAAAGCCTCGAGGATAGACAAATGCTCTTCATGACTAAATCTATAGTTTCCTTAAGAAGGAAGCTGAAATGAAATCACTAGACTGGACTAGAGACGTTTTGCTGGGATACTGGACTCGGGGGAGGTTCTTCAGTTCTAAACAGTTTGGGAAATTCGGCGCCATTTATTCCCAGCGATCGGTGAGACAGTCACGATGTGGTTCGAGCACTGAACTCACCCACGTTCGCATCCCCTACCATGCCCGTCTGGGGGGTGCGGCAGATGGTTTGGGGGAAAAAAGGCTGGTGGACTGACATCAGAGCAGCATTGTAAACAAGCACACAAGTGGCGTCGCAAAAAGCCTCCTCCCGTGTTGTCTCCAGTTTGACCAGTTTGAAGAGCCTCTTCTCGCCTCTCCTCCACCATCTGTCTTCTCTGTTTCAGACAGGGGGGCGGAAGGAGGAGGAGGGGGCGCTTCTGGGCCGAGATATGAACATTCTGATCTCAAAGCTGCAATTTAAAGATCTTCAAGATGTCGTAATGGGCTCGACTTTTTTCTCCCTAAATCCTCTCACTGAAACTATTTACAAGACATCTCCTTTCTTCCATCTTCCATCCATTTTTATGTTTCAGGTTTTCGATAATTTACTAATGGAAATCTTATCTGAATGATTATTCTTATTTTATTTATTCGATATTCCTATTGTATCACTCTGGAGCATGAAACATTCACAATCCTGACGTAATCCTGATCAATGACATCATGGTTTATGCAGTATTAATCATGCTGTCTGTAATCAAATGAAATGTGTCAGGTTTTGTTTGATTGTTTGTTGGGTTTCTTTAAGTAATTAGATTCATTTCCAAGTATTTGATGGTGCAAACAGGTCAGTCTTTATAGTGAAAGAACATTGAATACACAGAGACATAAATACAAATCTTTCCTGTTGAATTCCCCTCAGCCATAAAAGGACATAATCTGTTCTGTGTATCTGTAATGCATTCTGTAGGGGATAAACACTCGGGCAGACGCAGATGGGCTGCAGGCCAGGATGGTTCAGCAGGGAACATTTTCCACCTGGTTTCATCTGTGTTGCATAAATAATAACTGGAACAGTGTTTAAATTTGATTTGACAGTTATTGATTATGAAAACGTAAGTAATGAGAAATCAAATAAAGTAGCGTTCCTGTGGGATCTAGCTTTTCTCTTTATGTAGGCGTTTCGATGGCACAGTACAATTAACAGGAATGAAGTTGTGGAGTCCTTATTCCCATGAAACTGCAGTTGTTGGGACACGGTGAGGTAAAGATTCTTTGTAAATTACCTCAGGTTTCCTCTCTCAATCACAGAAAAGGACAAATTAATAATGTCTTAGTTATTCCAAACTATCATTTATACTAAACAGGGTGAGATTTGGGTGAATTCACAGAAAATATATATATGCTCAGGTATTCAGATAAAGTGTGATAAAGGTGCCGTGTGCAAAAGTGACAATCACTATTAAAAAAAAAAGTCCAAGTTACTGGCAGCTGTGGTTGCCAGAATTGAACCGTAAAGAATACGATGTAAACATTAAAGATATTACCCTACAAATTTTGAATTATTGTACATTTTATGGTTTAAAACTGTCAATCAATGAAAGTGAATCACAGTAAATGTAACAGGATGTGTGATTTCTTTTGAGCCTGGCTGTGCTTGTTTCTATACAAAAAAAGGCAGAAAGTCACAAATCAACAACTATGATGAGATGTCAACTATAAAACTAATACGCTATACTGTTAAGCAGTATAAGTACAAGTTAAGTATTGCAACAATGGAAGGCGCTGGTTAACACTGTCCTTCCCCTAAAGCCTCGTTGGAAAAACAGAACTCCAGAAGTTCCTTTAATTAGTTTTGAATGACAGTAGATGGTAGACTATGTTGTCGGTGCCCTCACAGTGACCCATCAAAGTCCAGGCCACACTCTGTAAGTCTCTTGTGTCTCTGTGGTGACAACAGATCTATCTAATCCCACGCAATTAAAATGATTAGAGCATGCTGAGACCGCTGAAAGGGCTCTGATCTTTTGCTTTCATTCACATGTCAACGGTCATTTGGGAAATCTCTGAAATCTTCGTCAGGGCATTTCAGAAAATACTGAACGCACAGTATTAATCTCTACAGAGCAGTGAGGCTTGACTTTATTGATCCTGGGTCTGGGATCACTATTTGCATGCAGTATTTTTGTATAAGAGAGACTAACAACGACCCCGGGGAAGCATTCCTTGTCCAATCGCAGCCAAACTGTTTTCTCCCCTTGTTAAAAGGATTAAGATCTTAATAACCACACTTGGAAAATTAAGCCGCTCAACTGCTTCAAAAGGTGAACTGAAGACTGTCATCCATGAAAGGGTGGAAGGAGCCCTGTTAACTGGAGCACCAGAGGTTTTTAATATCCCACTTCCATGCTCAAGCTGTGCTCATGAGCCAAGGGTTTGCTGTTGAAGCCAGGCTGAGGGTGCTGCATGCCAACAGACAGCCAGAGTCCAGCAAAAACCTCCTGCATAGGCTGTTTCTAAGAAGGTTAAGCCTTCTGATTTGGCGCTTGTTAGGGAAGTGCAAGAGTGAACTGAACATTGAAATAATGGCTAATTAATTGTGAGGTCAGCTGTAATATAGAAGGCAGGTTTTAGTAGTTCCATCTTCCATGCATGTATTCATACCACCTTCTATCAGCAACATTGTGACATTGGGTGGGTGGTTTGGAGTGTCTGCTTGGATAGTGGACAGTCTAGTTGGCAACTGGATGCAGCTGCGCCTAATGGTGACAGGTGCAGCTGATTTGTCAATCAAGCAGTGACCTATTTATGCTTCTTTCAGAGAGACGACAGTGTGGCCTGCTGGGTGGAGACGGGCAGATACACCAGAAAGCTGAGTGACCAGGGTTTGGTTAGAAAAAGATTACGTAAGGGAGCTACAAAGCTGTTCAGGTGTTAAGAAAGCTGGAAAGCTGCACCTTTGCTTGGTTCGGAAAGCTTAAATGCTGTTTGTGTGTTTAGTTAGGAAGGCTAACAAGCTGTTCCTCTCTAACAAGAATGCTTAATTAGACATTCAGTCTGTTGCACCATTGATCCCTAATATAAAATGATATGTATAAATTACTGGCATGTATCCTTGCCCTCCCTTGCGCCCCTGGGGTTCTAACAAAAATCGAACCTGTTAAAAACACATTTCTACGTCTTGGTTAAAAGAAGAAAGTGTAAATGGTTTTTCTGGAAGTGACCATCCTCAATGTTAATAAGAATCTGTGCTTAACACCGTACAAAGAGGAAAAGTGTGTATTTCCAACTGCAGCTCATTGGTCCTGGCTGAGGTGGTCACGCTTCCTCTATCTAAACTGCTAATGTGCTAGCCTAGCACATTAGCACTCTTAATTCCTAGAGTGGACATGTACCACCTGGCAGGCACCACCGCCCTGCTTGAGTCTGAACACTTTGGCCATTAACGCGCGGCAGGTACGCTGGCACGGGCCAAGACTCCAGCCTGTGCGGCCATGTTAACCTTATTGTGCCCGCTCGCACACAAACACAGCTTCTCTCTCTCTCTCTCCCGCCGTACGGATTGGTAGTGAGCCTATTAACGCTCCCAAGAGTGCGACCGTGTGAGACGACCGTTACCGCCCTGCTTCGCTACTGGTTATAGCCCTGCGCACAGCCTATCCCATTATCTGCTACGGAGATGTTCACTTTAGCTGCTGCCGGGGGAGAACACACACAATCTTACACACACACACACAAATCAATTTCATGCTTGATGGCAAACCAATTAAAAGTACATCAGTCAGTAAAGTTGATTCAGATCTCTTTTTATGTAACATGTGAATTTCTAGTGTGAAATCAATGATCAAATCGTAGACAATGTGATTCTAATTTTTGACATACTTGTTCTTTATCCAGAGTTTTTATGGTATAGATGTAAACCTGCTTGGTCAGATGTAGGCGCTGGTGTATGTTGGGATGGAACAGTTTTCACATGTGTATATTGGCCAGTGGTTGGTTAGTTTTGGGATGATTTTGATGAAAATGAATGGAACGGGTGGAGCATATCACAGAGAAGAACCCTGACTCTGAGATCAATATCAATCAAAAAGATCAGGCATCTATATCCTATGATAATCAATCAATAGCTATAAATAAGTGCAATTCTGCTCTGCTCTGCAAGGATGTTGTGGGTTCAAAGCACCATGCTGGCACTGGTCCATTCTATGTGTGTCAGATCAACAAGAAATGATTTTTTTCTTGGCTTGCTCATCCTTGGTAGAGGTATGTGACCCTAGGAGCACCCTAGAGGAAAAGTATGAAGAAAGTATGTGGTTTCATTCATGCAATATGCCAATTGTTATTTTTATTTATCATGCAAAGCGACGGGATCCTCGTTTGAGCAATGTACATTCAGTAAAAACATGATTTTCTTTCGACCCTCCACGCAGAATGATCACACCTTGAACAGCGTGCCGCCCGTACGCCGCCGGCAGGTGATCAGTAAATCCTGTTGCTGCAGGGGTTGCCCTGGCTTCCATACAGGGACTCTCAGTTGAGGTCTGCACTGCATCATTCTGCCAAAACAGAAAGGTCCCTTTCACAGCTATTTTCAACCTATTTCAGACACATCCTTCCCCTGGTGGCCTCTTTGTATGCCAAGAAATCACTTGTCACCTTAGTCACCTTGTAAGCACGAACAGCAGTAGTCAGAGTTTCTTTTACAGCCTTGGGGAAATGTGTGCAGTAAACTTCCGAGATAAATCTGCACCCAAGTAGCGCAGGAGGAATTGTGCAACATGATTATACTGTTTAAAGACTGCAGTTACTATCAGCTTCTGCATTCATTAGATCACCATCCTATTCCATGATCTATTTCTCTGTGTCTCTCTCTTTCTAACCTCTTTCACCCTCTCGCTCCTCTCTCTCTACGTCTCTTCATCCCTCTCTCACTGACTCACTATCTCACATTCATAACATGCACACGCACACTCACGCAGGACAGAGGCTTTCATATCACACACACACACACACACACACACATGCACACACACACACACACGCCATCACTGACCACTCAGAATATCACAGATAATAGCTGCTGTAGCTTTCGTGTCACACTCACACACAAAAACAAGCACATATACACACTTGCACATTCACTGCAGCAGCTACTACGGCCATGACACACTGTTAAAGCACACACACACCAGAGGGTTCGCTTCATACGCAATCACGCATTTGCATATTCATTCTGAAGCAGAGATCTTGAACATCTGATGTTAAAACGACTACAATGCACGATAAGATGCCGTTATGTGTGTGTTGCTCTGGCCCAGATCCCGCCTATGAACCGCACTGTTTGCAGGAATGTACAGCAGAAGGGGGGGGGAATGCTACAGCTCCTGAGTATCTCCATGGAAACAGGCTGGAGAGCAGCATATCCCACTCGACGTACTGTCAGAGACGGAGGATGAATCCAGTCCTCATTAGGGAAACCAAACCGCACCACACACCAAGCGGCTGATTCCATTATTAATTGCAGCAGCTTTTTTTTCGGGAGGAAACACACGCAAACAAACACACACTTTCACCTGGATGAGGGGTTTCCTCACACTGAAACCCATCAATAGCTGAATTCTCTGCCTCCAACTGGCTTGTTGCAATTGGATAACAGTTTCTCTGCCCCGGCTGATCAATGCAGATTGTATGATTTTCATTCACACTGACGCATTGTCATCGTTGCTCATCGTTGCTTCCCAGCAGAACCCTTTGCTTCAAGCAGTCTGTTTTTCTGGATTTTGTACAGTAACTGCCAGCTGACATGGAAAATAAAAATCATTCTTCACCTGACACCATGCCAAGCTGTTGATGCTGCAGTGTGGTGGTGGGGGTTTGTTACCGTTTTGATTAAATTCACATTTCTGAGTTTGCTGCTGGGTGCTGCAACCTCACACTCGTACAGTACAAAGAAAATGACCTGAGTGTGAGTCTAAGTGGCTCTTATTGTAGGTCATGTGCTGCCCGATGTGCTGTAGTGCACTAAGAAGGATATTATTTCCCAGTGAAAGAGCTCACACTTCCCACCAAATAATGTTTTATACCAACAGCAACCACATGAGAGACTGTAACATGATTACCAAAAGAGCATGGATGCCTTGACACAAGTGTTCTGAGCACAAAACTAATTGCATCAACCATACACTCTCTTTATAAAAATCCAGTTTGTCGGCGTAAAAGGCTGCCTGTGAATGCTCTCCATATTCAAACTCGCATTCATTCCACTCACTCATACACCCACACAGCCTCGCTCGCTACCTAAAATGGTGTTGTGCCAAGCATCACTAGGAGGCACTGACTAGAAACACTCGGATTCTGCTCATTTCCATTCGTCTTTTACAAGTGATTACCTCGTGTCCAGGATACATGAAAATAACAAAGATGAGATGAAATTTTAATGATCCCTGCAGACGGTGTCAGATCACTGCAACAAGCCGAGGAACGAGGAGGAACAAGGAGCAGAACGCAACTGATGGAGCATATTGCTGTTTGACACGGAGGCCAACACGGGTCTGCACATGTACAGCACATACTGTATGTTCACGCTGCTCCGTGGAAACTATGCATGATGGGAACTTTTCAGAGCACAAACAAAAACAACCTATTCTTAGCTTGACAACAGGTTTTTGTTGACATAACGTAGGAGTTTTGTGATATAAAGCGTTAGGCACAGAAACATTTGTAGGTTTATCAATCTCTCAACATATTCTGTATATACTGTATGTACTGGTTTGAATGCTGAGCTATTTTCTGAATTACAGTCTATTCTTGAATGGTTCAAAACTGTACATCTGCATATGGAGAAAGGGCTATAGTTGCTGCAGTCATTTTTAATTTCAGCGACTTGACGCTACCTGACTTGATTTCACTCCCATGAATGTAGCGTTGGCAGTCATACCTTCATTGGCATTACTTTAAATGGAATTTAAGAGCCTTTTGTAATGTAGATAGATGAATGGAGCAGGGGGAAATGCCAAGGTGCCACTGGAAAGGCAGGAGGTGGGTGACAAGAGGGAGAATAGATGGGATATTGTAACAGTCAGGAATCTAATTTAGGTAAGCTGCTAAAAAAGACCCAATCCAGAGTCATTAAAATGTAAATGCATTGTGGGATCCCGGGATCACCGGCAAACAAAGTGTCATTCACTCAGGTTGGAGCGAAGAAAAAAGGGATTGTATATCCGAGTTGAATATTTGATAGTTTAGAATGGATGTATTTTATTGAGACAATTTTACCAAGGAACAACAACTATAATGATCACTGTGGTTGATCAATCTTCATCAATCGAGCTGTGCCACCACGGTTTGACTGACAGCGGTGTCTGAGACGTGCGCCGCAGAAACCCCCCCCCCCAGTAATGACTTTTTAATACCAACAATCAGACGACATCAATAAATCAAACAAGCACGCTGTGGATTAGCACTTTTAACAATTTAACACTGCTCTCTGGCATTTCTAGTGTTGTTCTGCATTACACACGGCAATGAATCAACTCAACCATCCTGACCTCCTACACCCCTCTCCCCCCTCCGCAGTAAAACAAACAAGAGGAGATGCCATCAGCAGACAGATGTACTGCAGTTTGTTCATCCTCAAATCAAACACAGGTTTTCTGTGACTAACGCTAAGCCTGATAGGTTACATAAACAAATCAGATATCTAATAAGTCTAGAAGTGATTGACAGACCCGTTCAACTGCTGCTATCTGCTGCGTAAAAGTAGACGATGACGATATGTTTGCACAAAGACGAATGTTCCAGCTCAACTAAAACACTTCAATCCACTGCTATGTTTCAACAATACAGAAGCCTGAGGGGGAAAAAAGTTTTCTCAGTTTTCCAACTATCCAGTATTTACAGCTACAGTCTGTCTGCCTCTACGACACGTTAGTCTGGAGCAAAATATCTTGTTTTTGATTTCATACATTGTTTGTGAAGCTTGAAACTTTCCTCTAGCCCCACTATTACTTCAGAGATTTTACATTCCAAATAAAATTCAAGTGAATGTTTTGAATATTGTAAACAATGCCGTTAACATCTCTGGCAACGTCACGTCTGTGGAAACAATTGAATCAGAAACATGACATCATCGCTGGGCAACCACTCCTCACTCTTTAAAAAAAAATGTAATTGCAGTACGTAACGCCAAGAGCACAAGATGCAGTTGTCACAAAAATGATTTTGGTAATGGCTGCAGCCGTTCTCTAATTTTAAGATGTTTCTCTTTTATATGACCTATCAGAATATCACATATCGGTTTTGATTTCGTCCTCAGTCCACTGACCAGCAGATGGAGCTGAAATCACACATTTCCCACGTTATGTCCAAAACAGAAACATCTGAGATAAAAAAACGACATGACATCACTATATTCACATTACATTTCTTTGTCGGGTCTTATTTTATTTCATCCAACTACAAATGTATCCAGCTTAGGTAAACATACAAACTTTGTGCACATTTTTGTATACTTGCTGTTTCCGTGAAGCATTTTCTGTATGATGTGTAGGTAAACATAGCTAATGACAGGCATGTTTCTGATATCCAGGTTCCTGACATCCAGGTACCCAAATATAGATCCCGATGTATTTACCTAATTCCCACTTGAACCCAATAATTCTCAAAATTTAATGGGCAGATTGAAATGTACTTCACAAATGCAAGATCACCAGAGGATGGACCCCTTCTATTTTGGGCACTTGAGCTTATACCACCATCTATCCATATTATGAACTTTACCCACAAACTATCTCATATTTTAATAGAAAATATTGTCATGTTCATAAGAGGTTAAACCCTTTGGAATTCATTCTGTTGGCACCTTCAGGACAAACGTAACATTTGAGTCACCCAGGTGGTTTTACTTACCACCTACTTTCTTTCACCTTCGTCTTCTTTCTGTCCTATGCTTTTGTATTGCATGACGAAATACACATTGCGACCTCTGGGGGCTGCTAGTGGGGCTTTAGCCTGGGAGTTTTGATGGGATCTGGCTAAGATGCTAGTGTAGCTGCTGGAGAATCAGAGCAGTAAAAAGCCGCCTGGGAGGAAGATGAACCTTGGCCCCTCTGAGATCCTCTGAGATTCCGGTGCCGTACATGACAAACGACATCCTCATCCCGCCGTTGTGCTACACATGTACGCAGCCTGTTTCTGCCTGTGTGTCACTATGCAAAACGCCAATTAGGCAGTGGTATTTAATAACCCTGCACGGCTCTATTTCCATGCTGCTGTTTTTTCCACAAAAAGGTCAAAGACGACTATAATGGACTGATGACTCATAAAAAATTTGTAGGCAACTAGTAGAAATCAGTCATCCGTGCAAACACAGATAAATAACAACACACGCAAAAACAATCATCAAGGTTCATGGCAGCTGAAAGTGACACTCTGACATGCCAGCAAATGCAGTTCCTTCCCCGTACAAACTACATGGCCATAAGCACAAATCTCTCTCTCTCTCTCCCTCACACACGCACGCACACACACACACATGCACACATAACACACTCAATCTAAGATTCATACCCAAACTCAGAAAAGCCTCAAAGCCCTGTCAAAATAGCAGAATGCAGGATTTAGCTGCAGTACCAGCTAGCCTCCATCTCTTTTTATAGACTCAAGGTACTTGTGCCCGTGTGTGTGTGTGTGTGAGCGCATGTGTGTGGTAGAAGTGATGAATCTTCATTGGGTCACAAAGGTTCGGGGCTTGCAGGCATCAAACCCAACATGCGATTGAGAGATTGAAGGATTTCAGAGGGATCACCCCGCTCAGCTGTTGGCCACAGAGATGAAGTTCTCGTACTACCTCTGAGGACCCCCCTAACCCCCCCACCCCTCCCCCACCCCATTCCCACTCCTCCCATCCATACATCGGCACCCGTATTCCCATAGAAGGCACCATCACGTACAGAAAATGACACTCGAACTGAATCAATAAAACCATTACAAAACGATTCATTCCTTGGATAATTAATGAAAAGGGTCTCTTAGTTAATTATAAAAAAATTTAACCTCCCTCTGGCATCTCCGTTATATGCCCCAGTATGTCTATATATGAATAACAATTAGAGCTGAGGTGGCGGACGTCTACGTTATTTGAGAGCCAGTGATCCTGCAGGACTCGTAAGATTGATGCAAAGATGCTGGTCACACTGACAAGATGAAAATCCTCTTGTTGCCCATCAAGAGGACTGGGGTGAGAAGCAGCCTCCCTCCCATCCTGCCGTATCCTCTCTCACACACATATGAAGACACACACACACACACCTGCAAAAATCTCTATGATTGAGAGTGAGAAAAAGGAGCCTTTCCTCCAAAAACCTGAAGCCATTCTGCACATTTGGCGAAGGTGTCCTCCATGTCTCTTGCTGTCTCTGATTTCTACCCACTGTGAGGAATACCAATGACCTAATCTGCTGTGGGAACTTCTCATCTACCTGTTAAATTCACATGCACAAGGCTGGAGCAGCTCCAGCAAAAAATGTCTGTAGCTCATAATAAAAACCAGAAGAAAGACGAGTGATGTATTTTTCCGGATGAGTTGAAATCTTCTTACCTTGCAGCGAGCCTATGTTCCAGAGACATTGGAGCACATATGCGGTGCGTCTTCACACGATGACAGGAGAAGCGGCGGACAGTGATGCAGATGCAGAAGCACAGAGGTGTTTCACATCTGAGAGGAGCGGAGGGGGAAAGCAGGATTTCTCCTCTGTTTTGCTGTTCCTTTCTTGTTGTTTTTTTCAAAGCCCTCAGTGGAACGAAGTGCTGACAGAGGAGGACGATGAGGAGGAGGAGGAGGAGGAGGAGGTGGAGGAAGAGAAGGAAAAGGAAGAAGAGGAGGAGAAGGAGGAGGAGGAGGAGGAGAGGGGAAGGCTGAGGAGGGAGCAGTCTGCCAGGCTGGGCTGCTCTGGATCACCTGGAGCAGTGTTGGGCTCCGCATTTACTCCTCCACTGCAGCAGTGCGAGGCAGCGGCGCGGGCTGCATGTTGCACAGGCTCCCACGGATCACCGCAAAACAAGGACACGGAGTCTCCATCTGCTGGATTCAGGATTCTGCAGCTCTGTACCTCCACGCTCTGGTATCCCCATCAGCATGCACACTCATGCTGTCCCTCTGTCTCTCTGGGTTAATGTCTGCATCTCTCTCTGTCTGCCTCTTTTGTCCCTGATGCTTTTCCTTTTTTTTTAGGATTGAAATGTGTCATAAATATGTCGCCGTATGATATGTCCTCATCTGTGTGTTTGGTGTGTGTCCTCCTAGTGACTGGTGTGTGTGTGTGTGTGTGTGTGGTCATATGTCTGGTGCTCTTGGTAATAAAACGTCAAGCTCAACAAAGCCTCAGCCAACCTCACGCTCTCCCTACAATGACATCACTCCTCCGGCTGAATGGGAGGGAGTCAATTCCTGGCCTGTTTGGAACTCTGCTTAAATCACAGAAGTCCCAGATATCAGACTCTCAAACCACGTTAAAGTACTTTAACGGCATACAAACCATAGAGAAAGTAAAATAAAAGGTTGTACAGAGAAGCACATTTATATTTAGTCTATTTGTACTGTAGGCACATAGTTTTGCAATGCCAATGTCCCAAACTAAGCCTGTTCGGGCATCACCTCATCGAATTAGAACAGCAAAGCCTACAAACCCGCAGCACATTCCGCTCAAATTCGCCTCACGTCCTCCCTCCCTTACCGGCCGCTTCCCTATCCTACAGCAGAGCAAAGCTTCTAGGTTGAGGCAATCCGGGGAAAGGAATAAAAATACAGATTTGGAAAGAACCATATTGACTGGGGCATAATGTGCCAGTCATTGGTATTCAGATGGAGTCGATGTGCTACTCATGAGTGTTACTCCAGATGGAAAAGACATATCAGCAAATTTACACCTTAAGGTTAAACTTAAGGTGTTTAAATCTTCAAACCTGAAAGGAAAACTGGAAATCTATCCATCCATCCGTCCGTCCATCCATCCATCCATCATCCATACATCCATCCATTCATCACTCCGTCTAAAGTACTTTGTCACTTCTCCCAGGCTTCGCTACAAAAAGCTTCACTTACCAAAACAGACCTCAAGTCTTTGGAGATCAGACAAATATTGAATAAACTTCATCTCCTAACTCACACAAAAACAAATAAAGCAAAAACTCAAACAACCAAATAACCAAATAACCAAAAACAAACAAAAATGTCAGTCCCTTATCATGAAATATAATTCCTATAGGAACCCGACAGCTCAGATGCTTATTTCACATTACATCCATCATCAAAGGTGAGCAGGTGAACAAAGTGCGATACTGTGTCTGCCACTTGTTAGAAGTGGTAGAAGCATCTATCACTATTATCGACATTTCCAAAGGAGCAGTAGAGCCTTTTAAGCTCAGCAACTTAAAACTAATTTCCCCCGTTACAGTTGCTCACTCAAACTGTTCAGCAGCACAAGCAAGTAAAGCTCAGTAATGAAAGTTTCCAAAGTCACGCAGAAAACAGTGTAGTGAATACACCAGCAGTGAGGCCACGGCATCATCTAGACATGTTATTTAAGTAAACAGTCCCACCTAGTGGTGATGCCGAGCTCAACTATACAGTATATTATATATTACTCTAATAATGGCATAGTAATAACATAGTTAATAGTTTCATATTCAATTCAGTTATTACACTAACTGGAGTGTGTGCTGGTCCATTAGAGTGCCTAACTGCATCAATGCTCCTTGTACTCTGGACTGTTTGCTTTGTATTCCTCATAATGAGCCAGTCTGCAAACACTCATTAACATTCTGCTTCAACCTTGAGAAAACGATGAGTAAGGAGCGATCAAGTTCTGCGGCAGGCTGATAGAACATTTTTTTATGAATTCTTTAGGTTATAAGCATCAAACACATAGAGTTTCTTGTGCCCATGTTCACTTCCGCAGGAGAATTTGTGCTGATAAAGCCTATAAAGACACAGTTACACATGATTAACTCCCAGATAATCTCCTAAATGTGCTTAGACTAGATCTCCACTGTCAGCCTGTTCACAATTAAATAGACATTTTCAAAACATATGCATGATGACGCATGTACGCATATGTTACAGCATGATGAATGCTGTCAAACACCACATCCTGCTGGCATGTTAATGGTCTCTAAGCTTGAAAGACACATCAACACGTCAAATACAAGAGAACAATCTGTGAAGGGATTAACAAGAAAAATGTGCACTATAGTAGATATAGTCAACTGAATGAGGGTTCAGCTTCAAAGTAAAAATAGACAAAGCTGACCTGAAAATCTTGGGAAATAAACATTAAAAACAATTGGACTTATACACAAACAGAGGCCATCTTAGTGTCATGCTGCGGTGTGTGTTTTTACTGTACAATACACTAAATGAATAAATTAACAATAAACTGAATTCTGAATCCAGGTCGACAGCAGCTGAGGGTTTGGAGCATTTGATCATCATGGCTGCCCAACAGAGCAGCCAGAGAGCCCTGCAGTGCAGGGATGGTACACTGCGCTCAGGCCTCTGTTGGCAGATGCAGTCCTGCCAGGTTACTGAGCTTATATCTTATAACTTCTATCTCTCTCTGTCGTACTCTGTGCCACATCACAACAGCCACAGCTCAGTCACATTATCTAGGCCACAGCGTCATCCGTTCACTGCCTGTACACGCCCTGTTGTTCTTCTTATTTTCTATTAGGTTGTGAGCAGAAAACACTGATTCGCACACAATCTGAGAAGTACTCAGATTGTGTGTACTTAGGTAAAGTGGTACATTATCCATCCAGTCTATCCTTGCGTTCATTATCTGTGACGCAAGAAGTAGAATAATACTCTCAAATGCAAAACTATTAGCAGTAAAAAATAAAAAATTATCCAGAATCAAAGTACTCATAGTGATGAATTGACCCTGTCCAGAGTGTTAAATTATGAATATGTTCTTTTATTAATCTGTACCTGATGCATCATAATGTCTCAATAATGAATAGATCCAAAACTGGAGGTACTAAGTTTCTCATGTGACAGTTTTGGGGGATTTGAACTCTGCTCCTTCATTTACACAATGCCTCAAATAAGTTCATATATAACACAACATTACCAATTTATCACGCGCTCAATGTAAAATCTGGATCTGGAACGGAACCGAAATCCCAAAGTTTCCCAAAAAGTAGGAGTAGATTCCTCCTAAATTGTCATTTTAGCTACAATACTTGAGTAAATGTACTTACTGTCTTCTTCCATAGACCTGGTCCTTTAGGTCAAAAGCACATTAAGAAACATTTCAGTTCTTTCTTATGTTCTTATATTCCTGAGCACCAAACCTGACACCTCCACATTCACATTCCTCCCGCCTCTTACCTGAGTCCTTCTCAAAGAAAAGACAGCAGTGAGTCCGTAGTAGCCATGGCAACACCTGTGACAGATGAAAAGATGGATGATAGATATCGTACAATAAAGCTGAGTCACAGGCTGCTGTGTTTGTTGAATGGAGGGGAAGGAGTACAGTGGGAGGATGTAAGCAATGGAGTGTGGACAAATCTAAGGATGAATGTGTGTACCCGACCCCCCCCCCCCCACACACACACACACACACACACCTCCATCCTTCACCACACATCCACTCACACACACCCACAGCATGCATCATTCTGCCCTATTGATTGGAAACACCCCAACATGCTGATCACTCACTCAGTGCGTGGTGCATTCACGCTCTGCAGAACTTTTGACAGTTTCTGCATCATAATGGACCAGCAGTGACCCACACTACTGAACTACGTCACAATAACCCCCCCCCCCCCCCCCCCCCCCAACACACACACACAACAACAACAACAACAATAACAGGTATAATAGTGAGTTGGCACCCATTAACGTCCCCGAGCCTCTTCTTCCTCACCTTTTTCAGCGCTGACATCTTCCTCCTCTAAGAAGGTCACGTTCATGAAGCCAAAAGATGAGGATGGTGATGAAGATCGGGCGAACAACATAAAAGGCGATCATGTCCCCCGGTTGCCATACGAGCGTCCATTGCGTTTCCCCTCACAAACATCTGCAGCACAGCAGCCGCGGTCTCCCATGATGAAGACTCGGATGAATCCTGTCCGACGCTGTAGCACCGCACTTCATTTTTCGCTCATGACTTAACTGGCACAGCTGTTGTGGCCGCCGATGTCACAGCTCCTCTGGCGTAGGCAGCCGATATCAGACGCCATTTTTTTGTAAGAAAGTCTGCACCTTGAAGACGCCGACAGAGCTGAAATAAGACACGAAATCCCTCAGGAGACAAAACTTTAACAGAGTTCAAAAGTTAAAGAGTTTAAAAGTCACTCACTGTGGGTGTTTACATTGTTAACATGCGTCATTCACTGTATTCATTTAGACTGAAATGTATCACAACATGGCGAAAATAAATCGATGAGTGGAAACGTTAATGGAATGAGTTTGAATGAAAAGTACCTGAACTGTGTCTCAACTACTGCCGCTTAGTGCCCTTAGGCAAGGCAGTTTGTCAATAAATGCTCTAGGGGAGCTCTAGATAAGATTTCAGCAAAGACTAGAAGATCAAGCACATAGCTGAATATAGAAATCTAACTCTGTCAGTGATTTAGACTGTTATTTTCTTTTTTAGATCATACAAAATGTTTTTACTTGACATTGGGGCTCGAAAATTATCATATTTCGCAATGATTGTTAATATTTATACATTTACACCTATGTACGGTGCTTTTGGTTTGTATTCCTGCCACACAGTTTACAAACAAATGGAAAAGATGTAGAAGAAGCAACCATTTTCTTATTGGAAAGTGTTTTGAGCTTTCGGAGGCAGAAGTGAGTGGGATGATGCTGGTTAGGAGGACGGGGAGATTTAATGCTAAGAGAATCATTCTGCAGTGAGGCTCAGGTCACAAGTGCACTGCATTAAAAAGTCAGCAGATGGAAATTGTTTGTATCTCTTCACCTTTTGCCCACATTAGAGAGAATATTTACACTGTGTTTGATGACAGAAAGTGTGTGATGCATGCACACACCAAAGAAGACAAGTCGGTTCAGTGCAGATGCTCGGTACTGCCACACATTGTGATGTAACGCCTCAATCAAGCAGGGTTCAAGTGGGTACTCATACTTCTCATACTCTGAAATACAAGATATCTGAATATATGAAACACTGCAGCAAAACACAATGAAGGACTGTGAATGGGCCTTATTTTGATATGTAAAGTTAAGTGTTGAGATTATCATTATTTTGATAGAAATATCTGACCTACATGATTCTAGCTATGACTACATTTGGACACTGAGAGGCAGCAGAGACAAACAGGACCATCGGTTTTTACTGTGCTCTGTCCATTGTGCTGAAATACATAATTCCACAGACGATGAATGAAAAAGGGGGTAAGCCATATAAGGCTATACTATACTTTCAGACAAAACGAATTTAAAAAGGGCCAAAGCTGCACGGATAGAAGACCTCCACTGACACGGATGCTTTACAGTTCATGCTGGGGGGGATCAAACTCAAACAACAACAAAACGATTACCAATACATCATGTTAAATATTCCTTCAATGTGTGTTTTGTTTTACATAGTTATGGAGTTCTTTTTATAATATGGATTCTACTTATGAAGGTATGAAAGTAACAATGATGTTTAATTGTCCTGGCAGCCAAACCTGACCCCTCAGACAGGTGACACATAAACATCATTACAAACAATATCTCTGACTGACATTATGGTGTCTTATTAATTTCCTACAAGTTACTGTTTTGTGTTGCATTACTATCCAGGTACGTCTGAAAGATTATTGCTGTTTGTTATTTGTTAATTATTATATGTGTTTGTCCCAGCCCCACATCGTTATTTAGGTGATGTCATAACGGTAACTGTTGTGTAAAAAAAAAATAGCCTGAGTAAGACACATAAATGTTAAATAAAAAGAAATAAGAAATGACCATAAAACTGAACTATTGGAAAAGTTAAATGACCAAATCAGAACCCAACTAAATATTTACCAGAACATAGTTTGATTCTGCTCTTTATTTTATTTCCAGGAAATGAATAGAATGGAATAGAAACTTTATTGGGTCAAATTACACGTTATCATGCAAACAGGTCTTCGGAAATTGGTCTTGCGTGCCCCCCTTACATATCACAACACAAACACACATGCATTACCGAGGGGTCAACACAGGGCTGGAGCAGTTTGGGGGTTCGGTGCCTTGCTCAAGGGCAGCTCGGCATAAAAAATACATACAATTTTACAATCGTATTTCTATAGAACACTCAGAAAAGGATTTGATAGTAATTCTTTTATTGAAAAGGCAAGAAAAGAATTCCCCAAAACAAAACAGTTTGTGAAATTTGCTTCCAACATATCAATAACATTTTCAATAAAAAAATGTAAGTGATCTCCAGTCTGGTTATGAAAATTGCAAAACAAGTACCTCCGCTGGTCCACGTCTTACATTTTGGGAACCACTACTTTATTGCAAAACATGGACCAGTGGGATAGAATCTCGTCTGAAATGAGTCCAGGCTCCAAATTGGAGACCTGTACTTAGCCCTCTAACACCCACTGGGCGAGCCTGCAAACAATGACGACTTGTGTTGTTTTATTCAAATAAGACTCGTCTGGACCGTGTGAAGCTACAACTTATTACCTGTCCGCCATCACACCTGCATGCAACAAAAGATAATTAGCCCCGAAACGACTTCTTCGCGTTGTTTTCCCACCAGCTTGGTTTGCTGCGGTAGAACAGCACACCTGGTTTACCCCGCAGATCAAACACGATGGAGTCTGTTACTGTTTATTCCGTGAAAACAATCTTATAAAATCTCTCCGTGTTGCTGTTGGCACCGACATCCATGCAGCTGCTGCGCAATCAGTGTGTATCTTCTTTCCTCCTCTCTCCTGCGCGGTTTGTCGCATTGGATTTAAAGACGAGGAAGAGTTGGCATGTTGGGAGAATATGATTTTTTATTTTTTGATTCTGTGGTGAAAACGTGGTGAAATGATTAGCGGCGATGCAGCCCGTGTGTGCGGGTGAATCCGGAGGACGGGACGGAGAGTGAGCCGGGCACGTACAGGTCGAGTCGCCCGGAGGAGAAGACGGGACAGGGGGGTGAGCACACTTGGGAGGCGGCCTGCTGTGAGGCTGAGCAGGTAGGAAGGATTGATTTTCAAAAAAGGAGTCATTATTCAGAATTCATCGCATCACGGCCAAAATCCTTCATCCCTAAGTGGAGAAATGTGATTCCAGATTCCATTCAGAAACCGAGTAATTAAACGCTCTTTGGCCGTTTAGGATGCTAAATAATGGGGCTTAGGTATATTTTAAAACATTTTACAAACTGTTAAGGACTATTCTTTAATTCGGCATATGTCGTATGATCAAAGGAGCAGGTCTGGTTGGCAAATCTTTAAGTTTTAGAGTTGATTCTCTCACCGTGTCCCAACTACAGTGCTAAACGGGACTTGGAGTCGGTGGCGGGATTCAGTTGGAAGAATTAAACTGATTTTACAATTCAATCTAAAACAGCGAATCGTTTGCATGCCGAATTTACACATTGGTATGAACGGTGTGTTACAGATGTGTGTTATGATGCATGAGATGAAAATATATATAACAATGTACGGTAACATTAACTCGTCGGATTTATTCAGTGGAGTCTGGTGCAATCGCCATAACACATCAGACGTGTTTGTACTGCAGAGGAGCTTTGGCACTTGGCTGAGGTGAACAAGGTTGAATGATAAATATTGAGCCTGACGCAAGAGGTGTATTATATTGACAAAGTAATTGATTGGATGTTGGTTTTTGAGCTCATTTTAATTAAAATATGTATATATTACAACTTGAAGACAGAAGCCCGTGTGTGACTATGAATGATTTAAAATGGTTCAAAGGTCACTTAGTATTGAGCTCCAGGACAATAGTGATTGATTGAGTGATGATGGGTTATCTTTGTCCCATGGGAAAATGGATTCTATTTCATTTGGCTGTAGATATAAACTTAAATATGTGTGTGAAGTTGTGTGTGCAGCGCCATGGGTACTTAATACACAGAGAGAGGAATGGATTAGGAAATTCCCAATGTTTGTGTTTGTGTATATTGTGAATATTATGTTATATTTATGAATCTGTATTGTAATTTTTGTGTTCCTTATTGCAATATTGTTATATCTTTTTACAACGCGCCACTTCTCCTGCTCACAAGTCAATCTCACATCCTGGTGAAAAACTTCTACTTGTACTTTATTTGATTTATCAAAACAATGTAATCATTCAATCAACCTAAAGCTCCATGAGTTAAGTCTCCCCATGCTAGACTCAGAATTGATCTTCTTTTGAGCAATGCATATGCGTGGTAAGTGCTGGTGAGTGTGTGTATATAACACTAGTCAAATGTTGTCAGTGTGCATGACAGAAATCAAACAGCTTCTGTAAGCCACTAGAAAACAGCAAGCAGGTGGTGTTTTTTTCACAGAGGCCCTTGCATTTTTAATAGAAATCTCTGAAACAGCAGTCATAGTGATTTGGATCCATTCTCTAAGGAGATCCCACAGTGTAACAAAGGGTTTGTCATATTACTGAAAGATGAACAGATGTTCTGTACACACAGCAGTGGGTGTCATAAGGGAGACGACGGAGTGAAGGACCTGCCCAGCTACCCAACCCTGTTGGATCATGGGTAATCATACTGGCAAGGACAGCCACAACTCTACTACAGGTACCTCACCTGAGCATGGGAGCAAATGCAAATCCACACACAGTCATTTACATTTTACAACATACTGTATATTTAGCATGGCCTTTGTGCATCAGCTACAGCCAATTTCATACACACTCTTGAATTAGCACTGTTCAGCCCATTAACTGCAAGAACCAAGTTGTTTCTGGTTCCCACACAGACGGTACTTTGTGTTCTTTGTTGCAATGTCTCATTTTGCTGCATTTGCACAAGAGTGTCTATATTTGTAGAAGCATTTAGACCATGAAAATGTGTCCCAATTTGCCTCAGTTTAGAAGAATATGAGACGCGCCATTTATCACATCCCTTTGTTTTACCCAAAACTAAAATTGGGTTATCATCTTGAATCTTTTTAAAGATGTTTATTTACAGATTATCTATCTGTCAATAGAGACAAGCACCCTGCAGATTTACCCAATTGAAGCACTTATGTCAGGGATGATGGGATCACCGGGAGGAACATTTCATTGGAAAACAAAAGGGATGAGTCAGAGCTTTGCAGTGAAACAAGCTGTATCCTTAGAAGCGTCACAGAACAGCTGACGTTTGGATCAGTGAAACCACTCCCGCTCAGCTTCGCATGGCTTGTTTTCTAACTGTCACTTACTCGGTCTTAAAGCCAGTTTACAGCCGGTTAAAATGCTGCCCCAGGCTTTCCTGTCGTGGCTGTCAGTGTGCAGGCAATGGGCTCAGGCTCGGATCTGAGCGCAAAGTACATCATGCTGCTGCCAGGCGAATGATGAGACTGCACAATCCTGCAGCCCGACACAAGTGCAAGGAAGAGATACATGAAAGATTTCACCAGTCTAGACAGCTGGAGACCGGAGTGCCCTGCCTAAATATATATGTCTACTATATATAGCCGAGTGAATAATCAATGCACACCATTAATAGCATGATGATCAAATTACCCAACATTTGTTTTCTCTCTGATGAACGACGCTGTGAGCAAGCAGACTAATTGTGACCGTAATTACCTTGTGATAGCAGTAGAAGCTGCTGTTAGATATTAGATCTGGGCAAAGGAGTCTCTCTCCCTTCCTGGATCTTGCTGCACAAGGGATCGGTGTGTATTTGCTTGCAAAGATATTGGCAGGAGAGGCTCTGTGCTGCATTAGTCAGACCGGTACAGTGAGAGAGAGGACATCAGCTGCTCGCATCCGCATCGGAGAAAAGCAGGGCTGGTCTTTGCATTCTCAGAACCTAATGTATATTAGTTCAAATTGTCTGATGGCAGTGTTCTCTTTTTCCTCTGCCATTCCTTTGCTTCCCACCTCTGCTTGACCGTTGCAATTTGTTTCTACCCTCCAGGTTCTCCTTTAGATTTCTTCCAAACGCCTCCTACCACGCCCTCCGACTCAGAGTTGGCTGCCATGGCCTTATCATCCGCAGCCTCAACTAGTAAAGCACAGCAGCATGACACAGCATCACCAGAGAGCACGGGGAGCAGCAGCAGCAGCAGCAGCCCCTTCAGCGCCACTGCAGTCACAGAGTGGACGCAGAAAGTGTCGATACCTTCAGAATGGGCCGTGATAAGTGTAGACCGCGGTGCCTCCTCCCCAGAGACAAATGCGAGCGACGCAGCAGCAGAGCAGGGGAGTGCGGCAGCCGGCCCGGACAGCCCAGTGTCCCTGTCTCTGTCCAAGGGCTCACCTTCAGAGCGGAGCTGGCAGGAGCGGGACAGCGGACTAGAGCCACAGGCAGCGGCAGAGCAAGCTGGAGAGGAGATGACCCTGGTTCTGCTCAGCCTGATGGAGCATTACAGGGCATCGGTGGGCCTCACCAGTGACCAGGATGTCACCACAGGATCAGTGGGTAGGTGATCCAAGTCTGAACTCCTTTTCTTTTGTTTCCTGAAAGGAGCTATGAGTGTGATCCCATCAAAAACCGTGTGCTGTGTGTGTCTGTGTGTCTGTGGCAGAGCTGCTCAGGCGCATGATAACAGAGAGAGATGAGCTGCTCGAGGAGGTTCACAGCCTGAGGGAAACACTGAGGGTGAGTCAGAGAAATATTAGAAAGTGCAGTTTAATGTACACTTGACTTTGTAATTTCGTGTTATCAGCATAGACATTACAAAGGGAAGTTACCTTGTCTTGCCGGTCATTTGACAAATTGTTTGCCAGGCATCCCCAAGAAGGCAACGAGGCGCCATTACACTAGGGAATCCCTGACCATACACTACTACAAGCTCGTGAACAAATTCTTACAACCCTGTAGCTGACAATAGGTGTCACATGATATCTTTTACAGTCGAATCATAGTACAGTGGCTAATTCCAAACATATTTGTTCTAATCCTGTCCCTCTCCTGTCCACTGTGGCAGGCAGAGAGGGTGGAGTGGCATCAGTTCCAGTGTGACCTGCAGGTGGCGGTCTCTGTGGCAGACCGTCTGCGGACAGAATCGGAGCAGGCTCTGGGTTCGCTCCAAGAAAGCCACAGATCGGTGGAGGAGCGGTTGACACAGGCCCTCGGCAGAGAGCAGGGACAAGCCAGAGAGCTGGAGAGCCTCCGAGCGGAGCTCCGAGACACCTGCCACAGACTGACTGAGCTCACCCTGCAGCACCAACGGGACCAGGCCGAGCTGGATGCCCTGAGGAATGCCTGCAGAGGGAAAGACATCACAGACGAGAGGGACACAGAGGGAAAAGACTCTGACAAGGTCCACACTGAAGAACACAAGCAGGGGGAGGAAATGCATAAAGATTTAGAGGGGGAAACGGTAGACGTTAAAGCAGAAAGTCCAGAAACTCAGGAAGGGAACGAAGCAGATCAGGGATTGGATGTTGAAAATGTGGGTCATAATCCGGTGGAGGAAAATGGAGCAGAGGGGGAGCAGGTGAAGGGGAAGGGGGTGGCGGAGGGATACCTGCGCAGACTGGCTGCCATAGAGAAAAAGAGGGAAGAGGGACGCGGGCCGAGAGATCCCAGGAGGATCGTGATGCTGTCGGAAAGATCTTGGTGAGCACGGCGTAACTGCAATTGCAGCAGCACAGCGACTGTTACAACACACACGCACGTTTATCAAACCTGTTACCTAAATGTGCAAACGTTTTGTCTCTCAGGAGTCTGTCTCGTCTCCCGCTCCCGACTGACAGCCCCAGTCAAAATGGGGCTTCACCAAACACAAGCACAACATTGCCGCTGTGCAAGGTATCGCCCATTGTTGACACGTTCATGACTCTCACAAATCATACATAGATTAATGTAACTATCAAGCAAGTCCACCATGTTTCTAAACCCTTTCAGAAAGAAGAACCAACAAAGGGAAGAAGATTGGATCGCATTTTACAGCGGCAGGACAGCTGGTCCAGCTTTAATACAAGTGAGCTGAAGTTGACTTTTTCTGTTTTATTACATATTTATTTAGATTTCTATTAACCTACGTAATCCAGTGTAATCCAAACCAACAAGACAAGACATTTTTGTGACTTTGCTTTGCAGGAAAACAGGACGACGAGCACAGTTCAGATTCCAGCAAGTAAGTGGCTATTAGACCCTTTTTTATACTTCACTTGCGTCCCAGGTCCCGCTTCATTCCGCTCACTCGGAATCAGTCACCGTAGCATTTACAACAAGATCAGAGTCGTCCCACACCGTTAGTCACAAATTCAGGTAAACTATTTTGAAAGGTGCTCGCGTAAATGTTCCCCAATCTCTTTCCAAGACCCCAGGATGGTTTCAGTGCTCTGCTGCGGCGCCACGGTGGCTCCCGCAGAAATTCCCTGCTGCGCTGGTGCCAAAGTCGCACCCAAGGCTATAAGGTGAGAGAAGGAGTCTTTCGTCGAGCCTAAACAAATAACACAATCTACCGTAATGGATTTCATCTTTGCTGAATTCGTATGCTCCTTTGTTACAGAATATTGAAATCACCAACTTTAGCAGCAGCTGGGAGGACGGCCTGGCCTTCTGTGCCGTTTATCACACCTATTTACCAACTCACGTGGCATACAGCAGTCTCAACCCAGCAGACAAGGTAACGGCTAAAGCAAAAGAACATGCTAAACATAGAATATGTGTATGGTCACAATGAATTCCTTTAATTTATTGAACTTTGAAAGGGAAAATCCTGAGTTGAATGTTTGTTACAGAAAGAAAACCTCTCCCTGGCCTTTCAAACAGGAGAGGGTGTGGGAATCACAGCCACACTGGTGAGAGATTAACACTCAACACACTTCTGATTTCCAATGTAGTTTGTTACAAAGCGTGTGAAGCACTTTTCTGTAATGACGAGCCGGATGGAAAGTTACAGAGCCTTTTGCAGCTGTAAATAATACTGTATGTGTGTGTGTGATGCTTGTGTGGCAGACCGTGGATGAGATGCTGAAGGCTGGAGGGCCAGACTGGCAGAGGGTCCTGGGCTATGTTGAAAGCATCTTCCGTCACTTTGAGATGTGACGTTGCTGAAAGACTGAAATACTGCTCATCACAAGAGGGCGCACTGCTCAAAATCACCCAAGTTTGGAGATGTACTATTATTAGCAATATTAGGTAGACTGGTGGTGTTATTTTTATTGTGTAAACACGCACAAATGTGAATGGAATACTTATCTTACTCCCAGATTACCCTTTTATTTTCCTGTATTTAAGGCAGAAGCTGTTGGGTGATACTGCACATGACACAAACAAATGATCAGACTGAGACTGCAGGACTACAGTCCACATGTCAACCATGATTTACTCACATTGGGTGCTGAGCACACTGGTTTTGCACTGTTTTGCCTTATTTCTTTTTAAAAGAACCAGCACTTTGATGAATGTAAACTTAAAATTGGATTTCAGTTCCTTAGGATTTAGTATTTCAGTATCTAGGGCACCTCAGTTTTAGTATGTTGCTATTTTTTACAGTGAATTTCTCCGATCGCAATAGCGAAGCATGCATCCAAACTCAGACTATACAAGAGTGGAGACAGGCATGATCCCGGACTTTACATTCATACAGTAATGTTTTAATCTTAAATTTGAGTTAAGTTGCCCATGAGGAAATGTGTATATATGTAAGTGTGTAATTATTTAAAAATATAACATTGTAAACACATGAAGAGAGGTATGAAGGCCTTATTGCAGTAATAAAGTTAATATATGGAAGTTGGTTTTCATTTTCTCCATTAAACCTACACTGTTATACAAAAGGCATGGCTCCACATAAAAAACCTTTTAATAAGTATTATATTCTAATACATAAAAGAACGTTTTCAACAGGCTTCATAAAAAATAGTATAAAAGATGGCATGAAATGAAAATGTTAACAAATCACCATCATGAGAATATGGTCACACGTTACATTACATGTAACAAATAAATACTGAAAGGTTACAAGCAATAAAAAAGCAAGTTTCATTTTGCAAGGACACTTTAAATGAAACCAGAATGTCATTTAGCTGTGAATTTTGAATCATTTTTTGGTACTTAATACCATTAAGATTCATCAGTTTTCCATCATACATCTCAAGATGGGGATACATGTAAATTAAAAGCATTCGATGAACAGACAGAATTTTGCAGTAGGTAACA
This sequence comes from Genypterus blacodes, assembly GCF_046128005.1. Taxonomy (NCBI): domain Eukaryota; kingdom Metazoa; phylum Chordata; class Actinopteri; order Ophidiiformes; family Ophidiidae; genus Genypterus; species Genypterus blacodes. Next base: position 510,578 of record NW_027466827.1, read on the forward strand.
AACGATGGCGAATATTTCCTAAGAAGCTGTTATAGCGCCTCCTATAGGTGGTGTTGATAGTGGTGGCAAGAGGAGAGACTTCAGTTTAGTTGACATGGCTGCGATTTCAGGGTCTTGGGTTTCATACATCTTCACCAATCTGGCAAATTTAAGGACACCTGGAAGTAAAGCAGACAGGATCGACACTTAATGAAATCCACACGCGCAGTAGGTAAGCAGGACCAAAATACTGTTAGTCGGACTGATCCTACATTAATCACTGATATGTATATATAATGGCATTCTAAATCTTCAGTTGTGATGGATAACATACCACTTCCTCACACTGCAGCACATTTTAATAAGGGTATTCATGTAGCACATAGTCTTCATCTTTATTTGCTAAACTAGTAAGGGGAACAACTGCTTAATGTGCAGAACAATCTTAAATAATTAGAGGCAATGAGTCAATCAATCTTGTCAATTACACAGTATGCACCTATTTTGTGTTAAAAGGTCCTGAATGACAGGTCAACATCAAGACAAGTGCATACTTTATATCTATCCTTTGTTAAAGCAAGAGAGCACAGCCTCACCCTCTCCCTCGTTGTTGAAACCGTAGGCTTTGATAACCTCCTGTTGAATCAGGGTGGCAACAGGAAGCACAAGCTGCAGCATCTTGCCCATGTCATTGCAGGCGCTCTCTCTCGCCTCCTCCATCCGCGCAGCATTCTCTGGTACCGAGAAAGCCTGGATCACCTCACTGAGCACCACTGTCAAACAAACAAACAAAACCTATCTGTATTCACTCTGCTTGTGCATCATGCGACAACACTGAAACACTTACAAACATTCTGCCATTTTATTCAAAAGAGGGGCGAGTCTACTCACCTCTGGTCTGCTCAACAGTCAAGGAAGGCTGCTGTGCTGGAGCTGAAGCCATTTCTGAGGAGAAAGGAGAAGGACACAAGTGGTGTTACAGGCCTGCACAGAGCCAGACTGCAACATCAGCTGAGAGCCACAGTTAACCAGGAAATATCAGTCTTATATCAGTCATCATCTAGTGGAAACCAACGGGTACTACTTCATAGCTGTTTGGGAATTGGAATGCCGCACAATGACACATCCCTGTAATCTTCAGGCATTCCCATACTTTTCATCCCATCCCAACAGTTCCCTATAGCAGTGACATTTCCATCCCTTGTAAGTCGTAACTTCATATAATCACGATCATGGTCATTATATTGTTTCTATTCTAAATTTTTCTAAATTTAAGTGTTACAACAACAACAAAATGCGACTTGGTGTTGCTGTGATGGTGAGCTCGCCCACGATTGTTTGCAGATTGTCTGAACCATCGACTCTTCGTCTTTTCTCTGTTTTCAGCTTATACGATAACGAACAGCAGGAATTGCAATCGAAGCGTGTATAAATCGATAAGGACATCATATAAACGGGAGTTTTTAAGTTAGAATGCTCACCACTCTGATGAAAACAGCCAAGCTAGCAGATCTGAGACCTGTTTTGCGACAGTAGAAAGCTTTTTACGACACGACGTACTAGTTTCCGATGTACACGGATGTGAAACGTAAACAAATGTCGGCTGTAGTAATAATATATCGAACATCTCTTAAAAATCCCTCTTAGGTTATATATATTATCACACTGGACACTCCACGTAGTTAAATAATTTGTTGGTGACGTTTCCAAAAGTAAACGCATCGATACTTCAGTAACTTCCGGTTCTTACAGCTGTTAGCCTTGGGGATGTTGCGTATGCAACGATGGAGCAAAAGCTAACAGAGTTCAGAGCCCGAAGGAGAATTGAACAAGCAAACAAAAGCGATGTTAGTTCTAGTTCTCAGCCTCAGGAGCCAACATTCGCCGACATGGACGCAACCATTGACAGCTCCCCTAGCAAAGAAGAGCAACAAGAAGACAGAAGTTCGAACATCTCTCAGACGCAAGTAAGGCGCCATACGCTGAATAAACGTCATTCTGCCACCATGTTTATGTTTTTAAAATGCCCTTTAATGAGGAATACGGATGTAAGGACCAAAGGGGCACTAACCACAGAGTGAAGTTAGTTGAAGTCGACGGTCCTACATTGGAATTAACCTAAATAGACGGAAGAAGAACTCCTTAGCACAGATAAGGACTGGGATTTGAACCTAGATTGATTGAATTAGGTCTCAGTTCAACATGAATATTAGGTACACACTCAGATGTAGTAGTACATCATCATCATAGAAGTACTTTCTGCATGTTAAATCCACCTGTGCTACATGCAATCCTAAGATCTTGTCACCTTAGAAGAAAAGCCAATGTCCTCCTAACATGTGTGCCTATTTCTGGTTGACCCCATGATGTCAGTGTCATATTTGTAATTTTCCAATTTGTGTCTTTGTCTTGTGTGTTCTCTGCAGATGTGTTCAGATTGGCTCCTGAATAGCGCTGTGGGAAGGTGGCTGCTTTCCAGTCATCTCTGCATCTCAAACCTCACTTTGCTCAAATTGCTACTCTGGCTGGTCCTCCTCGGTCTGTTTGCCGAACTGGAGTTTGGCCTTCCCTTCTTCGTCATCTCCCTCTTCTACTGGCTGTACGAAGGACTCCGTAGCCCATCTGCCCGCGAGCCTGGAGAACTGAGTGCCTATTCTGTCTTCAATCCAGATTGTCAGCCTCTGTTGGGCACTCTCACCGCAGAACAGCTGGAAGGAGAAATGGGATACAGGCCTCTGGCACCCAGATGACATCAATCACTACAATGACGACCATCCATTGTGTTCCAAAACACGACGTCACTGATATCGTACTACCTAGAGATCTATTGTGATTTTTCAGGCTCGACAGTATCTTGCGTGTCTGTATATCCATCTTAATTTAAGAGTTCCATTCTTACACCTTTACTGAATTGCATCAAAGAAGGAACTGGGCTGAGACTTTGCTCGTTTTAAAGAGGAACAATGTTGGGCTGCACCCCCTTTCATAACCTCTCAGCTGCAATTTAGGAATCTGTTGGTGATTTTAAAAGAGGACTGTATTTTCTTTTTCCTTCGACAGATAATATGCCATTAATGTAAAACATGGGGCAAGTGGAATTGTGGGATAACTTGAAATATAAAGCTTTTAATAAAGTCTTGTTTTGGCTGGGGTGTTCTTACATGAATTGGCCAAGCGAGGAAATCATTTTGAAATCACAAAGTTCAACGTTATCATTGTATTATAATTCTTGAAGGAAAATTATTTTAGTTCTCTGACATTTAAGGGAATGGGCTTTAGAGGCTTTACACAATTTCATAAAAAATGTTTATACAAAGTATTTTGGAGGCTTCTTCTGTTCTCTTTATTGCAAGTGCTTCCTCCTGAAATAAAATAAAAATAAAGAAAATAATGTTATTACCTCGATAAGTATTCTTAACTCCTATTTCTAGGCTAATGAACACGACGGGCACTTGGACCCATCGCTGGGTGTTTTCACAAAGAGCGCCTAATGGCAAGATGATTCACCAAGTTTTCATTTGTTTCGCCTAACGTGTCGCTTTTTCGGGTGTTGTACGTGTTTATCCGACCTACAGTATCAGAGGCACGTGAGCAAGATATTCACACTTTCCCACGTTAATGTGCTTGCTTGCTGACGTAAGAAATAACTGCCAATATATGTGGTATGACAACCTATCTTGCTAATTTAGCATATAACAAAGCGAACAAGCCGGACTATCTTGACTTATTTTTGATCTTTGGGTTCTACACGTTTGGGGACGTGAACCCGTGTTACCTGTCGAATTGGTGAGAGTAATATCTCACTTCAGCGTCAGTAAGTACTCGCTACACTTTACCATTCAACATCAATACGCATTATTTCTCTAGCATCTCCCAGAGTTATGTTTTCTGATTTGAGCAAGATTTTTGCACTAGCATTTTAGCTAGCTGGAAATACCGAAGTTTGTCGTTTGTGCATCCTGTATTCTAAAACGCTGTTGTGCCCGAGGTTAAAGATAAAAGTAAACAAACTGTTAAGAACGCCTGCTCTTTGAAGAATTGACAACTGCCATTCTCCCCATTAAAAAAAAATACCAGAAAAATCACAAAAGAGAATGGAGAGGTCCTGTACAAGTCATTTATTTACTTTATTCGGTGTAGTATGGATGGTGAACTGTAGATGAAAACAAAGTAACTAAAGTCAAAGTAATGATGTTATTTGTCTGCTTAAATAGCTGCCTATTTGCTCTGCCTGTCAGTAATGTCTGGAAGTCCTGCTGTGCTGATGCGCCTGGTGGCCTCTGCCTTCACTGTAGCAGAAAAGGCTGGGGCCATTGTGAGGAACGTTCTTCACAGTGGAGAGCTCGGCATTGTGGAAAAGGTGAGACCCATCTACTTCTAATCAGATAAAATATGCGTAAAACATTGCGTGAACATCATCAGTCCTGGAATTTTAATGCATATTATAATTAGGGTCAAAGGTTGTAACGTTTCCTTATTCCTCTGTGTGTCCCTGAACAGACCGGGGCTAATGATCTGCAGACACTGGCCGACAGAGTAGCCCAGCAGAGCATTTGTGCGTCTCTGTCCAAACGCTTCCCAAAGGTTACCATCATCGGAGAGGAGGTGAGTGAAAGGGGAAATCTGCCTGGGCAGTGATTCGCTTGAAGACGAAGCTTGAATCCCTTTTTTTTCGTGCAGGATCTTCCAGCTGAGGAGATAAAAGATGACCTCATTGAGAATGGCCAAGCAGAGGACATCCTGCAGAAGACCTGTCCAGCAGAATACACCGGGCTAAAGGAGGAGGAGGTAACAACGTGTGCATTGCATATTCTCAGCTCTGTGGAACTACTTTGACTCAAACTATGATTCTTCACTGTTCCTGTGTGTCACTGTGTGTTTCTCTCTGAATCCCAGTTAGTCGTGTGGGTCGATCCCCTTGATGGCACAAAGGAATACACAGAAGGTAAGAGCTTGAAATGTGTTTGAAAGAAATCTCTGGAGTGTTATGGCCCTGCAGATTCCCTCAGTCTTTGTCCTTTTTGTTTCTTTTATTGTAAATGCTTTCCACGGATCATTATGGGTTTATTTGGTTGCTTTCTGGCTCTTCTGTGTTGCCGCTTGCTCTTTCCCTCTTCATGGATCCTGCTGCCACTATCTGCCTGCCTACCTCTCTGTCTCTCTCTCTCTTTCTCTCTTTCTCTGTCTGTCTGTCTGCTGATCAGCATCAAGGTGTCTCCGTGTCCCACCTGAGACCCAGAATCTAAGCAGAGGTCTGGACCCCTCTGAGCCTCTCAGCACAGCTCCCTGTATGGGTGACAGAAGGCACCGGAGTGTTTGGGGCGGGACACCCAAGTGTGTGTGTGTGCAGAATATCTTTATTCTGGACAGAAAAGAAAGGAAACATGAATGATCTTTTCAGTTTCTTCCTTTCCTGTGTTTAAACGCCACTTGGGACATTTAATTACTTGCATGCTGTTTTATAAAATGCAGGAAAACTTTATTCTGCCACATCCACTAAAATCCTGCCATCTCCTGACTTCAGGGCTCCTCGATAACGTGACTGTGCTCATTGGAATTGCATATGGAGGCAGAGCTATCGCAGGCGTCATCCACCAGCCTTTCTACAACTATCAGGTACCGACCAAACTAAACGATTCTGATCTGAAGTTCTCTCTCCGCTCTGTTCGGCCCTTGACAAACTTTTGTTCCCCGTCAGCTCGGAGCAGGAGCCAACCTGGGAAGAACCATGTGGGGAATGCTCGGAGTGGGCGCTTTCGGATTTAAACTGCAGGAAGTGCCGGACGGAAAACGTATCGTCACGACTACGCGCTCCCATAGCAACAAGCAAGTGACAGACTGCGTCGACGCCATGGAGCCTCATGAAGTCATACGAGTGGGTGGAGCCGGAAATAAGGTGAGATGGTTTTAGAGTTAATGAGACGAAGAGCAGAGGAAAATGGTGTTTAGGCTGATCGCTGGTTGTTTGGCTGCAGATTATCCAGCTTGTAGAGGGGAAGGCCTCTGCTTACGTCTTTGCCAGTCCAGGGTGCAAGAAGTGGGACACATGCGCTCCTGAAGCCATTTTACATGCTGTTGGAGGTAAGAAACAAACCCATCATTTCTGTCCAAGTAGAGGATATTGTGAACATCAGTGAGCAAAAAGCACCACCATGCATGTTGTAAAGAAGTTGGCGTGATGTGACTGGCTGTCAGCTCCGTGAACTGCTCTGTAAAATGTGTTCAGAAGTAATAATTCATCTGTTATGTGTCTTATGCAGGTAAACTAACTGACATGCACGGCAATGCATACAGCTATGATGCTAATGTGAAGCACATGAACTCTGCCGGGGTTCTTGCAACGCTACGCAACCACGAGTACTACATCAGCAGAGTACCACAGTCAGTGCAGCAGGCCCTCAAGTGAAACAAACCAATGGATGACAGGTTTTTAATGTGGGACCTTTTAGGAAGCTGTGTGTCATTATAAAACACCTTTCTGTGACAAACTGCACATGCAGACTTTCAGATGTTAGTACTTTACATTTTTTGACTGTATAAGGACTCTGATCAATCCCAAATCTGATTTGTTGATTAGACATTAAATATCTGCTTGCATTCTAACACGTTATTGTTCCAGTACACACACACAATAAACACTGAGACGCTAAATGAATGTAGAACAAGAGGGTGAACATCACTTCCATTTATTTCACTCTTTTAAACAAACTCGTACAAATCTCCAAACTTGGTAAACAACATCCTGTTTCCAACTTCAAGAGCAACAGATTTACAATGCAAAAGGCAAGATTTAAATTAATAAAATATTTACGTTAAATGTCCTTTGGTGATATGGAGATTATTTTGTTACAATAACCACAAATCGGGAACAATGGAATATCACTCCTTTAATGGCGATAACAACAAAATGCCTAGACGAGAAGTTTAGTACAACAATGTTTTGAAATGTGATGGTGTGAATAACAAACGACTCCGATCACACAGAGCTGTGAGAACTTTCACAAACCACGCTGTCTGGCAGCTTTTGTGTCTTAACTTACTAAACACCTACTTACCAAGATGACCAAGAGACACAAATGCTGTAAACATGTCCGTTGGAAGCTCGGTCCTTCAGTTTCCACACACACACACACAGAATTGACACATTTTTGCATCCTTTTCATCATTAAATCGACAATGAAACAAACCAAAAAGTTGCGTTACTCTTGTAACCATTTAACCACAAATGCTCTTTGCTTCCTTTTCCACAGAGGAGAATCTTGTTTACATGTGAAACACAATCTGAAGGTGCAGTGAAGGCTGGATGGGTCCTTTTTGTTTTTTAGATAAAAAGACATCAATGAAGGAAAGGCCTGTACAAATGCATACAGTCAGATTTCTAGCAGTAATTATTGCACTCAAATCGGAATTTGTTTTAGTATATCTCTTTTGTGAGACGAACATTCTTGAGTCGAAGGGAAAGTTTGTGTGATGTCGAAGCAGCTGTTCCTGTTACGCACTACAGGAGCTTATATACAGGAAGAGCAACCACAGGAGGAAAAAGATCAACATTAGAGGACTTGACATTTGTTCCTGTGTTCTGGGAAAATCTGGATTTGACACTGGCTAGTATAAACAACCATCTTGGATCATACAAGTGTGCACATATTCACAAAGTCACTATGAGGGAGGGGGAAAAAAAACAGCAACTGAAGGCAGAGAAGCGTCTTTACTTTACAAGTCACCCATTTCACAAGAGGTTGGATTTAATATTGCTGAATGGACCGAGCAGTAATAGTAGCAGTGAGTTCTGAGCAACATGAACTGTACCATGGCGTCGGGGGGGGGGGAAGAAAACGTGGAAAATGATTAGTCGCATGTTAATAGAAATACCCACAAACGAGCAGCGACACTCCTAGAATTATCTGTTTACGGGTGAGCAAGCTGACTGAGACTGAGAGGAGCCTGGAGTGTGTCGCGGTGGCCTGCGGGGAACCAGAGACCAGCCGGGGGGGAAGAGCAGGAGGGTCACCGCCGGTTGCTCACCTCTTTTTGGGGGCCTGAGCGGTACGAGGCGGGGTGATGGGCCTTCCCGAATTCATCCCTCCGTACTGATACTTTGCTTTCTTTTCCGATGGCTTCAGAATCTGAAAGGTGGGAGGATCGCGTTAGTACATCATCAAGCACGTGAAACCAGCTCTACATCTCTGCTAGAGAGGAAACGCTGAGGTCAGCACCTGAAAGGAGCACATGAGGGACTCGTCCACGCTCATCATACCGCCCGCGTTGTCAAACTCCCCGCAGTAGTTTGGGGCAGAGAACAGAGTCACCAGCTGCCGTTTGGCGAAGAACTCGTAGCCGTCTTCAACTACCTGCAGTGTGACAACGTAGCAAATTATTTTCTCAGGGTCTGTAAACGTGCAAGTCAAGGCAATTACTTTCATCAATTAAAGGAGTATCAAATCTACATCAATATTAGTCAAATCAAATCTTAAAATTTGTCCTAATGTGCCCAAATCTGTTTCTATGGTAATAACTCTAATCCAATAATAAAAATTACTGCTAAGTGATTTCTCACATTCCAATCATTGCTGCTAATTAGGTCATTTGTTTATGAACTAACTCACTTAAAAGCTACATTTAAAATGAAAGAAATCGTAATGTTGTGAAATCTTGTTTCCCACAGTTCAAGTTTTTAGATTATTGGTGAGATTTAAGGGGAATGGGTGGCTGATACAGTTCAGTTGCACTTCTCCAGAAATCCACCAGATGGCAGTCACACATTGTTAATTAATCAAACCCTGTGTCTGAGACTGAATGGTCAGATTAGAGCAGGAAGTCTATGAATTGTCAAATTTAAACCACTTCATTGAGCCTTACCCTGCGTAGTATCATTTTGCATGTAGCCCTAAATTACAGCACAACGCTCTACCTGATGAGCTCGGCAGATGAGGTCCAGGTCGTGCCGGTTGAGGAACTTGCTGACCACATCGGCTCCGAAAGTGAAGGAAACTCCCCGATCATTCTCCCCCCATCCCTGGACATCTTTGTCTGGGTCTGACCACAGCAGATCACAGAGCAAGCCTGGCACAACAGCAGAAATCAAGTCAGTAACACCATCATAGTCTGGTAGAAAACATACTAAACACCATTACTGGGCAGGTGAGTTCTATCTGAATAACACAAAGCTTTCTTGCAGTTGGTCCTTTATCTTGTGTGCATGATTTGATTTTTATCACTGATCTATCGTAAACCATCAGTGTTGAGACGGAATAGATGTGCTCTGCCATCAACTAACTGAGTTTCTGCTTCTTTGATTCCATTAACGCAGACACAAAGGACAAGCAGACCTGTGTCCGGGACGTCAGTGGGCCTCATAATGCGTCGGATTTGTTCCATGGACTGCAGATCTGGTGAGAGCCCTGAGGAGAGCAGGTGACAGAATTAAAGCCGCTACATAACAAAAAGCTAAATTGAGCTAATTCTATATACCTGTTAGTTTAAAGTAGAACATTAGTTTGCGCCAAACATTAAATGATTCACAAACCTCCATGGCAGCAGAAGATCTTCTCATCGATGATGGCAGCGATCGGCAGACAATTGAAACAGTCTGTGAATGTCTTCCAGAGCTTTATGTTAAACCTGCGCTTGCCTAAAGAAAACAAAATAGAAACAAACAATCACACGTAAATGATTCATAATGCTGAATTCTTAGATCCAGATGTGAATGCTTCTCACTCTTAGTTCTTTTAGTTTCAAAACTGATTGATTTATCGACTAATCGTTTCCATACTACTTTCAGTTTGAGCTCGAATGCGTTTCGGTGCTTACACTCGTCGTAGAAGCCGTAGATGCGATTGATGGACGCACACTCGTGGTTCCCCCTGAGCAAGAAGAAGTTTTCTGGGTATTTGATCTTGTAGGCCAGCAGGAGGCAGATGGTCTCCAGCGACTGCTTGCCTCGATCCACGTAATCCCCCAGGAACAGGTAGTTGGCTTCCGGGGGGAAACCGCCGTACTCAAAAAGCCGGAGCAGATCCGTGTACTGTCCATGGATATCACCTGGAATGATACATTCATCTGAATCATTGGACTATTCGATTCTCTCTCTCTGTCTCACACTCACACTCAGTAACACACATAGCCTGTTATCCTACTTGCTCAGCTGCACAAACTTGCGACCATCTTGTAAAAAGTGTCAATTCAAAACCACGTTCTCTTATCTTCTGAAGTCAACGAGGACATTTTGGTGCCTGTATATGTGCCATGCATTAAATCATCTTGAACATAACCAAAAAATAGATGGATAATGACGTGCTGATGTAACAGGTTTATATCTCACCGCATATTTTAAGCGGAGCCTCCAGTTCTAGCAGGATAGGCTGGCTGAGGAAGATTTCTCTGGACTTGATGCAAAGCCCCCTCACCTCGGCCTCTGACATCTGAACTATCTTCCCTGGGCGACATCCTCGCACTGCAAAACAGAGTGTAACAGTGAAATCAATTGATTATGGATTCATTTCTGATATGAGTATAGTTGAGTATATAAAAACTCTTATTTAGTTCAAACTGGTTAGTTACAAAACATGGTTAATAATCAGTAATAATAAGTTAATTTCTATTTTGTTGCATCAGTTATAGTAGTATAGTACATTACATTTTAAGTAGAGTAGATTTAAGTAGAGACAATAATTCAACCCTCGGGTCCCCTCCTGTTCTTGTGCTTGTTCCTCAATTTGTGTCAATTAATTAACGAATGAACAAACTAACACGTCAGCAGTGGTTTCACTGGTTAAAATGTGTGTTTTGGCAGATTCCCAGCAAAGGGGGGCGTGTCCCAGCAGGTAGCAATTGGCTAAAACGGCTAACCCGTTTTATAAACGATTGTCCGTTTTATTCGGTGACTTAAGGTGGATGCGTGAGTAGTATCAGGTAAATGAAAAAGTAAACAATTATCAACGAATATGTAGTTTAATAGTTATTAAAACTGACTTGTCTTTGGAAGATTCAGATGTTCTGCACGATGGTTTGTGGTTGATTTTTGTTTCACAATTGGACTTTAAAGTTCACAATACAAGTGTAAATAAATCACTATATCTTATTGGGCCACTTTCGATATCAATAATATGGTTGATAGTGACTAAAACAGCACTTATGGGTGTTTTCAGAATGCTAAAACGTAAGCAAACGTACCAATTTCGGCTGAAGTCCCACGATAACATGGGCACTAGATATAACGCTACATCGTTTAACAACCACAGCATCCTTCGGTGCTTGTGATTAGTGACGTGGAAATATTAGAAACACAATCCGTATGAATGCTCTGTCGATCGGTTATCGATCACCAATAACGCAGCTTTGTGACGGCAGGTAGCAAGCGAGCTAAATAGTTGTCGCTTCTTTCCTCACAGCGCCAAGATTAAAAACGAGACGAACAACATTATTTTACTCATATATTTGCTGTAATAATTTCAGTGATAATAAGTTTGTTACTTTAAACAACGTACGTGAACAGAACGGTTAGCTTAGCGGGGCTAGCGATTAACACATACAGCTACGAGACTGGCACATTTCTTCCCACATTTTGACGTATTGATAATAGTTAAAACCAAAACACAACAGTTCCTTAACATATAACACATCATGAAGCTGCTGTACCTTCCAGAAGGCGAGAAATGAGGCTGTCAACGTTCAGTTCGCTTTCCGCCATGTTTGTAATGCTGACGGGTTCACCCGGGCCAATTCCGCCCTGACAGTGGACTTGCAGGCAGCTGACAGCACCCGCCTTCCATGACATCAGACAAATAATCAGCTAATGTAGAGTGCAGTTTATTTCATCCTTTTTTGGACAAACAGCGAATTACTTACTTAAAGTTTACGTGGCTTGTCACCATTCAGGTATTATCCATATACAGAAGAAGCATTTAAAAGCATCCATGTTTTATTTTTATCAATAAATAACAATGAATAAACACATACAAAACAATTTCTGTATTGTACAAATATTTATAAATCATACACATAATTAAAGATCCATTAAACAATATTTAATAACCAACCTCATCTACGCTAGCTGCAATAACCAAGTCTTGGCTGCCAACAGCTCTACTCAGTTCTCCATATAAGGAAGCTTCTCACTGTGGTCCAATGCTGGAGATCTTGCAAGTTAAGAGAACCAGATTTGTTCTCGGAGGTCAGATGTAAAAGGCGAGTGGAGCGTACGACTTAAATTCATCAGGTGCTGAGATGTCCATGGGAGGTTCATGTTGCTCCGTGTCTGCTTGGTGAGTAATAAAGTGTTTGTTTTGCAGGCTACTTTCAGCTCTCAAGAAGCCACCTATTTGTATGTATGTTAAGTTATGCAGTACTTTTTGTCTGTACTAAAAAACAGTTCCTTTCATTTCCACTGCTTTCTCCACATTTTTCCCCCGACGCTGAATGCATGTCAGGATAATCCAGGAGACTGCGATGCCACCCAGGAAGGTTACCAATGAGATAACCACTGGCATCCACACTGGTATTGGCGGTGGACACGTAGGGACGAAGACAGTTATTTCAGGATTGGAGGTGCTGGTTGTGCTCGTGACTGGAGCAGCAGTGGAGGTTGTGTTCACAGGTGGGCTTTGCACGCTATTGATCTTTGTGAAGATGAAAGGATTAGCCTAAAAGAAAGAGAGCATTTTTTAGCTCGAGTTTAAAACTTGTACTACCTTCTCTTAAATTATTATAAGAGTTTTGATAGTTGAGAGAATCATTCTGTGTATTTAACAGGAATCCATGAGGCAAGCCTGTGTAGATGTTGTACATGTTATGTTTTCATTGTTCTATGCAGTAAACTTCTAACTGTTGTTATGAGAGGGCCTAAAACTGAAAAAATTACATCATAGTAATTTTGTCGGGGTCACATTCGGTGCAAGATCTTGGGCGGAACAAGACAGTGAAGAAGAAGTCTTGGTACAAACCTCAGAGGGGCAGTGGATCTTGGAACGGTCATAGGTGAAATTGTTATAGGCTTGTTTCCTGCCCGCTGGCTCCAACTGTCCCAAACAGAAGAATTGTGTTTTAAATGGCAACAGATAAAAGCCAGAGCTCAGAACTCTTCTTCAGTTGTGTCAATCACTCACCATGTTATTCCAGAGGGCGATGGCCATCTCAGCGTGGGCTCGCTCGCTGATGTGGAAACAGTCCAGGGAGAAGAAACTCACATCAGCCTCGCCCTCCTGGCCAAAAGCGAGATCTCAGCATCATCAGTATTTATTTCAGTAAGTGCTTGTCTGAATAAACCTGCATGTTTCTGTAACTCACCCCAATGTAAGGGATAAAGGACGTGCGTAAAAAGGGCTGAAGGACAACAGCGAAATCTTCTTTCCCATCATAACGATTTCCAGATATAAGATGCTGGATCTCAGTCTATTAAAATAGAATGTTTGAGAAAAGACCAAGGAAAAACTCTGTTTCCTAACGAATCTGGAAGAATCTAGAGAAAAATAGTTTACCTGATATTCGTGATTGATTCGTTTGATCTCTTCAATCTCTGGGGAGTTTTCCTCTATGTTGACAACACAGGGACACTTGACTCTGTAAAAACAAGCTACTATTAATGCTGTTTTTGCTGAAGGCTGATCTCAAAGTTGTAGGTTGGAAACATTGTCTCCAAAATCGGGAGAGGAAAAACAAAGAGAATCATTGTAGTAAGGCGGTATTACAAACCTCTGCAGGAGGCCGCAGCCCAGTGTGTTCTTCTTCACTGTTCTCAAACGCTCGATCTGCATAACCTCCACCACATTAACTAACACCCTCGGTACCTGCATACACAGAGAGAGGAGGGGACAGAAACATATCACACACCTGTGTTCAGCAGGAGTATAGATTTCTTTGAGTTTTTATTTAACACACCTCTCTATAAAGTAGGTCCAAGCTGAGCATTAGATTCTGGCTGTAATTCTTGGGTGACAGGTTGTTCTGTAGAGATAACAACAACAGAATTTGTATTTAAATTTCACATCATTGATATACAAATTTGGCAGTTATCCTGCAACACTTACTTGCTCTATGCAATAGTTGCAAAGATCATTTCCTCCAATGAATATTGTCACAAGCTTCCAGTCCTTTTCGAAATTCACCTGCTGTTTGATGAGGTCAGAACATGTAGAGTTAGATGATTAAACACAAACATGTAGCAAATCATAAGCATCCCTCAGTATTGGAGATATCTCACCTTATTCCCTCTCATGGTCTTGATGAGATCTTGGACTTGTGCTGGGATCTCTCTGCAGGCACAACAAATACAGGCAGAAGGTGTTAAAAAGGAGAAATGGAGTCGTTCACAGATGTATTCATTGAAAAGAGAGAGAGAGACGTATGCACATACGAAGTCTTAGCTCCTGCTTTGGCCATGTTGAATCCCTTCTGCAATGACCCCTGACCTTTAGAGAAACCCGTAAGAGAGGGGTTGAACTTCCTCAGGATGTCTTAGAAGATAAAGGGATAACAGAATTATCATTAACTGAGTTGAGTAAGTAGATAGCTGCTAGTTTGGGTTACTTGCTGAAGAAAGGCATCAACAAACAACAACTTCATTTTGTTCTGCAATAAGAACATGATGGTGTCTTTGTGTGTGAGTAACATAATTATCTTTTAAAAATTCATTTAAAACAAGATAATGTTTCTGTAATGTCACTAATTCTTGATTTTAAGTAAACACAAAAACTTCCATCGGCCACCTGAGTGTGTCAGTACCAGTTTGAGCCAGAGGAGGGAGTAGTTTGGTAGTCTGTTAGTTATAATAAACTCTGATGTTCTGACATAAACTCACTTGGTAATGTGGTGACATTTTCCAGAGTCTTATCCCCTCCAATGCTGTAGGAGAAAAGCCAAAGCCCATCAGCGTGTTTTGTAAAATGCAAACGTTAATGTGAGCTGATTGCGACAATTTGTATTATACCTCCATGAGACGCCTTTAAAATCTCTATCGATTTGAACCAGGTTCTTCGCTTTAGCGCCTGTACCTGCCTGTAAACAGAGAACAAACACATCTCGCATATAAAGACACAGAAGAATTTAGAGGGCCATTCATACCTCCACCAAGGCTGAACAAGTCAAGACGTAATTTGTCTTGTTCTGATTATACTGTATATCGTATTGATCTGACCCTTACTGGCTCGTTCTATTGGCCGCCAAGTTTTATCAAGACAGATTCGAACTTAAACAAACAAACTAGACTATCTAACAAACCCAATGACAGTGTTAACACGATTGGGGTAATAAAATGTTACAAGGAGGACTGTGAGATGCAGGAAAAGATAAATGCTACACCAAACACACCAGACAATAGGCAAACATGTAGTGGATCATCACCAGTCTGAGCTCGTTGACTGATAACAAATGATTAGAAAGTTCATAGATCAATGACACCATTAGCTGATATAACCAGGTTCATGGTTGGTGCTAAATGTTGAATCGTCTGTCTCAGCATGGAGGCACACACTCTTATAAGTGAAAGCTTAAAAGTGTGAGATTCCAACACGCATCTTGCTAAATGATACAATCCGTCTCAAAGAATCAACTGGCTGCTTTTCCTTGTTGGATTTCAATACTTACTGTGGAAGAGTCTCCCAGTGCTGCCACTACTTTGATGTCTGCTGGTCTCAGCTTGTGAACTGTTGATAAAGGATCACATCTAGTTTATAATCAAATGAGTACACATCAAACCATAATGACTTTATGACCTTTGAGTTTCCACCTCACCTGAAGTTGGCACAGAATTGGATGGAGCAACGTTCACACAGGAGAAGTCACTTCCCCAATTCTGAGGGAAAAGAAAACCCAAAAGAACCCAATAGTCTGATTTTCTTTTCTTTTAACAGGATCAGATCAGGTGAAATGAGAAGTTTATTAATTTAATGTGACCTAGAGGATCATTTGGGTTAAATTTGATATTGTATTGGTAAGACAATCAAATGAACGTGTCTCTTTCTTTAACCAGATGGATGAGTGTACTTACTGGAATGGGTCCGGGTGTGGGGGAAGGATCAGTATATGTGTAATCACTGTTGTTATAGGTCCGGATATATGGTGAAGTCTGCAGATAAACGCAAAGATGATATGATATGAATATTACATGTGTGGTCTTAAACTGTAGGAAATTAAATGTACATTCAAAAATACAAAGAAATCAATTTACAACCAACGTGTCTGCTTCTAACCTTGGATGGACATTTCAGGCTAATCTGTGAAGTGAAATCCTGTAAAGCAGTTTTATTGCCCAGAGGTTCCAACTGCAGGAAAAGCAGAGATTAGTTTGAGCCCTTCTGGGTCATACAACGCTGCAGTCAGGCTTAAATCTTGTTCAAATCTTGTTTTCTCACCATGTTGTTCCAGAGAGCACGAGCCATCTGTGTGTGAGCCTTCTGGCTGAGGTGGAAGCAGTCGGCGCTGAAGTAAGAGCGATCAGGACGTCCATCCTGTGGCAGAGACCAGGCATGTACTAACAGTTGAGCATAGTACTTTGTTATATACTCTGTTGAAGAGTAGCAGGACCCTTTATGTGGAAAATGGTGTTGGCCAAAAGTATGAGGACACCCTAACACTATACCCCCAAGTTTCACTGATGAACATTTAATTTTAAAAGAACATGGCTGCAGGAATTGTCTTCCATTCTGCCATAAAAGCTTTGGTGAGGTCATGCACTTTGTTGATCTTGCTTTGTCGTGCTGAAACAGGAAAGGGTCTGCCTCAAACAGCTGCCACAAAGTTGGAAGGACACTATTCTATCATTAGGTTAAGAGGCCTTAAAGCATGACAATCTACTATTAAATTAGAGAAGCCAATGTCCACATGCTCATCTTCCTACTTTGGATGATACCATGAGTCTGTGCACTGGACGGAACTATCACCTTTACCATTATCTCCCAGAGACACTGATGTTTCAGTCCTACAGTTACATGGAGGGTGAGGTGACTAGTGTCTTTATGTGACATTCAGTGTCCCTCACCGGTAAATTGGGGACAATGATATCTCTGAAGAACGGCTGGGTGACCACAGTGAAGTCTGGACGAGTGTTGTAGCGACTCGACTCCACAAGCTCATTCAGTAAACGCTGTAAGAAAGCAAAGGTGACGATGCAACAAATGCAAACACAAAAAATCTGACCTTACCGATCACAGTTTGGCTTTGTGTTCTGTCCTACCTGATAACTTCTGTTAAGGTCCTCCAACTTTTGGAGGGCTTTAGAGCCGGACTTTGGTAAGATGACACAAGGACACAGAATACTGACGAGATGACACAGCATGGGATAACATCATAGTTTAGGATTAGATCTAATTGCTTTATTACATGATCAAAAAACGGAAGTATATAAACTGACACTCACTTTACAAGCCAGGTTGGACATTTAAGTGAAGCCTCCACGTGCATTGCTCTTAGTGGGGTAATGTGAAGAGGTTCTATTAAGTTCACCAGAGCCCGAGGCACCTAGCAGAGAAGAGAAGCATTAAAGAGGAAATGCCAATGAACGATTGACTGAGGAAAATGTATCGTCATGTCTGTTCTGGTCATGCAAGTTTTTACCTGTTTGTGTAGATAATCCAGGCCTTCACGGACATTGCGGATATAATTCTCTACAGAATAGTACAGCTATGGAAAGAAAGAGGAGATGTATTCAGGGTTGTGTCTCTCAAATTCACGTCACCTCAGAATGAATGGTCAGCCAGGATACTCACAGAATTGTAGCAGTGGTCACACATGTCGTTTCCACCGATAAACACCGTGATCACCTTCCAGTCGGATTCAAAATTGATTCTCTGTATAGCAAAGAATATACAAAATATGAAATGGCCCCTGTGTTGTTGCTTTACTCATCAGCTGCAAGAGCAAATATGAACCATAAGGACAAACAAAGGCCATCTTACAGAGTCACTCTTCATCCTTGCCACCAGGGCGCGCACCTGAGTCGGTATGTCCCTAAAAAAAAAATGAAACATTGCAGTGAAAACAGAGAACACAACCAAATCCTTCTCCCTTATATTATGCGTTTTTATTTTGTATTTATGATGGAAAGCAGCTTGTTCAGACTCACCCGCTTTTATCTCCTGCTGCAGCCTGGTTGAGGAAAGCCTGAGGGGTTTGCTCTTTGCCCATGCCCAGAGAGTAGCCAGTGAGGACAGGGTTAAAATGCCTTAAGATGTCTGAAGTAGCAGAGAAAGAATCATAATCATAAGAGCATCAACCATCCCAGGACTCACAATAACAAAGCCACGTTAGTAAAGTTTCATTCGACACCAGAGAATGAGACTCACTGGGCAAAGTGGTGACAGTGGTGAGGTTCTCATTTCCACCGATACTGTAGAAAATGCGTGAAAACATTGTTAAAGTGCAATTTTCGAACCAATTGTGTAAAACATCAATTTATGCTGCAGCTTTTGTATGAAAGTTGCGTAACCCACCTCCAGGATAAACCTCTGTACTGACGCAGGACGTCCAGGACGTCGTTACGGCCGGACGCGATGCCGTTACCTGCCTGACAAGTAGGATGACATGTCACTCACATGATACTACAGTCAGGACTTTTTTTCTCCCTTTTTTCTTGGAGATTTAAGATAGATGAAGGTGGTATTAAAGAAAATGACAGGTGTGGGATCACTCACTGTCAAAGAGTCTCCCACAGCAGCAACAACTTTAATATCAGCTGGCCGCAGGGCGTGAACTGAGAAAAAAACAGAGAGCAGCACCAGCAGTTAGGACAATATGACCTCTAAACATTATCACTAAGAATCGCCACACCCTATATCAACTGAGTCATCTCTCCTAAGTCCATTTATAGAACTCTGAGGGCTGAGATACTGACTTCATCTATTATCTTTTGATTTTATTCTGTGATGCTATTTGTCAGGTTTATGGATGAATGAGTAAATTATACTTGTGTGATCTCATATTGAGTGTGTTCCCTGTGTTTCAATGTGTTATGGATTTTGTCAAAGGGGCAATTTAGGTATACTTGTATACAGATTGTACTATCTGAGCTTTATTACAACCTCCAATCTCCAGGATAATTGAAATCAAAGAGAGAGAGAGAGAGTAGATCATGATAATGTGACTGATAGCTCTGTCTGGAGAAATATTTATCTATTTCTCCAGACAGAGCTATCAGTCACCTTCGGCATGCCTGGTTTGTGACACAGCTTTGAATATACCCAGGGTACTTGGAAGGTGAATTGAAAAGAATGTGAGTGAGGTCAAGGACAGCGTTTCTTCTTCTTCTTCTCTTACCGGAGGTTGGTACGGAGGGCGAGGGGCTCATCTCCTCGCAGGGCATCTCTGTGCCTGTACCCTGGCAGGACACAAAGAGCACTTCCACAGTCAGGACCAGACAAAGAACGGTATAGGGTGCAGGCACAGTCTCCCATTTGCCAAATAAAAGACAATACTCACTAGGTTGAGGAGAGGAGACGCAGCACTATGTCGGCTTGAAGGAGAGTTTCCTTCTGTCCTTAAGAAGGGTTGGTCCTTATGGAGGGAAGGAGAAATAACAACAGGAGGTGGATAGTTAGAACCAGCGTAATGACACTTAATGGCACTAACATATGTGATCCTGTGTGTTTAGTCACAGTTTCTCACCTCACTAGGACACGGCACTGTGATCGTCATGCCTTTGTCCTCTCCGCTTTGTTGGCCACTTGTCGGCTGCAGCTGAAAGACAAGACAACTCATTGTTTTGATGCTCAGAGAACATAGATAAGTAAAGTTAGGTCAGATCAGATAACTTAAGGCCTCACCAGGTTTGTCCACATCTGAACCATCAGTGTATCGGTTTGGTGGGACATTTGTGACGCAGAGGGAGAGATCCCAGCCTGCAGAAAGAACATTAATGACACCGTATGTAAGCTTGCTCTAAGACAACCAGTGAAAGGGAATAACGAGGTGAAGGAATGAATGATGGTGTCAGTAAGCGTCCACGCCTTTAACTCACTGAGAGAAACGTGTGGTCTGTGATCAACGGAGTGTTCTGCAGAATGACAGTGAAGTCATCTCTGTCGCCATAGCGCCTTTTTACAATGTGCTCATTCAACGACTCCTGCACAATTTAAATGGAGAATAATGAATCACCAGAGCACATGACTTTAATATATAGATTCTATTACATATACGTTAATTTGCTAGATAATGGGACTGCAGTGGTGAGAATGACCGACCTGTAGAGTGTGAGTCAGCGCCGCTCTCACAAGTCTGAGTTCTCCTTCGCTGTGTGTTTCCATACATGGACACATCCTGACAGGAAAGCAAAGCTCCATTATTAAAACAATATACATGAGGAAGCATAGAATTGAAAACATGAAAAGACAAAAATCATGTTTCAGCAAATAGTTTCAGTTTGGACAATTACCTGTGCTGATGCTCTCCATCCCACAATGCAACACTGACAATGGTCTGCTTCAGCTGTAAAGTAATTGAAAAGTAGTCGTGATTTACACTGCAAAAAGTGTACAGAACGCCAACACAACAAGCCTGTAAACAATCCATCATACCGCCGAGTGCAGCAACTGCAAGGCATCGTCCACCTCCTGAACCATCGCTTTGACAACAGACTGAACCTGTGCGCACACACACACACACACACACACACACACACACACACACACACACACACACATTTTGAGACTGCAGGAACAATTGAAATCTCAGAAGAGTGCCAGAAATTCTATTAAAACTAAGAGGGAAACTAGTTTTTATTCTCTTTACATTTTTCTGTTTTTAATTGTACTTAAGTGTCCTTTTTAGTTTCAATTTTCTTTATATTTTTCTGTTTTTATTGTAAGTGTCCTTTTCTTTTCCTGAGGCTTTTTATTTTTATTTTGCTTTTATTTTATTGTATTGTAAAGCACTTTGAATTTCCTTGCAAATGTGCTATATAAGTAAAATTGCTTTGCCTTGCCTTGCCTAAAGATTTAACAAATGATTTCCTGTGTACCTGTTGCTCCTCACAGGCACAGGTTTGATCCACTTGAACAAAGAGGAGAACCAGCTTCCAGTCTCTCTCCACATCAAGGACCTGTCGGAGGTAAGAAATGTCTTACTGTGGCGCAAAGGAGACTTCTTTACAGTGTAGGTAAGGGAATATAGGCAAGCTGGTGGGGAAAGCAGCTGGTAGAGTACCTGGTTGTTCTGAAGGTAGAGAGCAACCTCCCTGGCCTGCTCCGTCAGTGTGCTACAGGTGGACAGAAAACATGGGATGAAACTTGATACCAGCTAACGACGTATTCTGTCTATCAGAAAGTGGTGGGAAGTACCTTTGTCCAGCAGATTGAGAGGTGTACAGGTGTGTTTGGTCCATGTGTGGACTGATCAGGGCAGGGTTGAACACCATCATTAGTTCTAACGGAGGGACAATAACACAAACTTGTAACACATTTTTGAAAATACAACACGTGTGTCAGTTTAGTCAGTGTATCTAATCAATTCATTATTTCCTCAATGGCTTTGAGATAAAAAAAGTCACCAGACCTGGAGTGTGGCGACTATATTGGGGTTCAAATTATCAAGGTTTGTTTATATAACGCCGTAGTAAAGATAGTGCACAGTAGTAATAGATCATATAAAAGCTCAAGGTTATTACAGTGTGTACCTGCTTACCTCGTGCTCCAAAGTCTCAACGCGTGCTCACATGGCTTGATACGTTTGCAAATAGTGTGAAATTGTAGTTAATATCCGGGAGGTTTTTGATGGGTTAAAATTCAACTTAACCCACTATGCATGTAAACCTCTTATGTAACAATCCACTGCATGAAACGAAGTACTAACTAATAATCGTTGCAAGTTACGGTACCTCTGAGTCTTGATAGCACTTCAGTCAGCTCAGTGCTGCAAGAAAGCAAAGCGCTCACAGTTACAGTATGCATACATTCTTCTTTGAGGCCTCATAATTCTATAATAGTAGTGAATGGTTAAAGCTTGCAGGCGATCTGTGCCAACCTGTGCAGGTGAAGTCCAACGGGAGCGAGTACAGCCACATCTGAGGGCTTCACACTGTGGACTGGAAAGAAAGTTCCATTTGAATTTGAATGCGCAGCTTTAAATCATCCAAGTCTGTCTCTAATAACAGCCAGGGTTGATGTTGACTTACCGTTGGAGGGATGTTGCAGAGAGGGAAACGTCTGAGGACAAAGCTGTGCTGTTACTGAGAGCAGGAGAGATAAAAGACAATAGAGAGAGATATTAGTATGTTAAACTGGCAGATCAAACACTAACAAAAGCCAAAACAAACCTTCTCATTCAAGCTATTGTCATCTGAAGCTCTAAAAATCCAATACCTGGGTCTGTCACACCCCAGACGTGATTGGAAAATATCAGAAATATGATTTGAAATTGCATTAAAACACTCCAAAAAATGATGACATGAGAGTTTTACTATCTCAGAGGTGCAATTTGAATAAATGCTGCATTCAAGTGCAAAAAAGGCAAAGACCTGTTGTCCATGTGAGGCCCAGCAGTGTGATCAGAGCCAGTCGTGGTGGCACCATTTCTCCTGAATTTGTCCTTGTGCTTCTTTTCTGCGACCCTTCTGCCTGCTGTCTTTGTTCAGCAGTCTGCTGGACTTCAAGGTCATTATCGGCTATAAGTGGCGGGTAAATTGTACACATCATAAATATTCAGAGGAGGAGGAGGAGGAGGAGGAGGGTCTGGTCTACTTCAAAGGACACGGCCGTTTATGATGAAACAATGGCACTGATAAGTTCATAATGAAAGTTTGTTGTAATAATGGGAACAACTTCTTGGAAGAATTTGTTTCCGTTTCAGGATGGTCTGGTGCGATGTTTCTCAAACCTCAAACAAACAAAAGCCCGGAAAAAACATCAGTAGTTAGTTTGAAAATTGAGAAAGAGACAAGTTAGACTAATTTGAAAAGCAAAATTCAAATCAAATAACAATTCAATTCAATTACATTATTAAATATGTTTGAATGAAACATACACAGTTTGTCAATTTGCAAACAGATTTCCGAGGATTTCAGTTGTTTTAACGCAGGGGAGTTTGAGAAACTCTGATCTAACCTGTTATGCAAGACTGGACTCTGGGTTTATGCTTCAGAATCACAGCCAAACTGTCCGGAGCCTCCATGATTTGAATAATTTGCGTATCCACATCTGAACTTCAGATTCCCCTAATATTGGCTTGATGCAGACCAATGAGAAAGAATGATGGAAGTTGTTTCAATACACAGTCATTGACTTGTTGACTTGACCTATCCACTATCAGGGCCATTGAGAGATACGGCTCCTAAGTGATGAGTTCCCTGTATGGTGTGAGGCGGCATTGAGTTGTTTGCACTGTCTTGTTATCTAAAGGCTTTAAAGTGCAAGAGATGGGTGAAAACAAACTGTTTACACACTAACCATGCTCCTTGTCAGCTTCACGTCACATTAATTGACCTCCCCTTGTTACATAACTTTGGAGTATGACTGTTGCTGGTTGCTGGATCAGCTAGTTGTTCTTGAGATGTGTAGGACATTTATAAAGCATCTGGTATAATGTGACATACAATATCAAAACTTTCCTTCCCTCTTATCACTGCTATCTCCCCTTGTTGCCATGTCTACAATCCCAAACAAGCAATTAGACTTAGTCAGCTTTGAAAATGGAGGAGGAGACTTCAAAAGGCTGATTTATTCTAAGTAGATGGGGGAGATACAGCCATCATGACAACAAAACAGTGGGTGAAAGAAGTCATTTCATTAAAACAAAGCTCTATCTTTATCTTTGAAGTTATCTTTCAACTAGAGGTGAAGGATGGACAGAGGAAAAGGGCAAGAGTTAAGAAAACAACCTGATGTTTGCTACCAGTATTAGACTCTTGGACTGCACCAATTCATTCACAGTCAAAACATTCATTCACTAAAAAAAGAAACAGACTATTTTAACCCTACATTTTACCGAACAGTGATATAAAGTTACAGTTTCTCCCGTTTGTGTCTTCCTGGTCACAGCAGATCTTATGACGGCCGTTACTAGAGGAAGCGTTAACTTTCTGCAATCGTGATTACTGTAATCCTGATATAAGGTTGTATTCACTTGCCTTTACAGTCTGTTATCTGTTGTCAAGGACAGTTCACTCCGCATGAACCCCCAGCTGAATCACGGTTTATCTCCCTCATCCATGCTAATCTTTGGACAGGCTTACTTTGTTTGAACAATTTGTCCCTCATGATCAATGCCAAGGCTTTAAATTTGGCTGACCTTATCTGTCCCCCCTACTAAAGCACCTTCTTCTCTCCCCATCTCAAGACACGAGTTTATAGTAGGAAATATGACGCTGATAATACAGAAGGTGAGGAGATACTCTTTATACCTGATGTAATTGAATAGATACATTAAACACATAAATGTCTTGTGAGTTAAATGCCACTGTAAGTCTTGCCCAAATGATAATATAGAATTGTACCTTTCTTATAAACTTGAACTATGAACTACATAAGGGCTCTGATGTGCTCACGTTTCCTCTCCTGTTTGATACTGTTCACATTGGGAGAACCAGCTTTAAGATAGATCCCTTTCAGATCCAAACAGCACTTCTCCCAGATGTTTTAGGAAGCTTTTCACCTGTGTTCTGCTTTGCACCCACTTCGTTCATTCAAAATTGTTCAAATATGTACAAAACTAAATTTCTGCCTTTGTTGTTGTATGAGATGTGTCCTTCCACCCCTCTGCTGCTGTCACTGAATGGTTAACAGGAAGTCCAAGGATGTCCCGACTTGTTCTGACATCCTCCTAATGACCAAATGTCCTTATGAATGCCAGATGCTGAGATGATTCCCCCAAAGACATCCAAGGTTTGGTTAGGCTTGCTCATTCAATACTTCAAAACATGATTTACTACTTCTTACTTTTACTTGTTCCATTGCCTGTACTGAAGGTAAACAGCGCCTTCTAGTGGCGATGTAGCGATTTGAAGACCAAATGTGGGATTTATGGATAATTAGCACATTTCCTCCCCCCAGCTGTGCCTACACCTCTCCTCTCCTCTCCTCTCCTCTTCCATCTCTGTCTTTCCCCTTCCTCTTTTATTGCTCTCCTTCCCCCATTGTGTTGTTTTTCCATAACATTTCTTTAGGTAAAATTCCAGTTCCAAGTTAATTAAATGTGACTAAACTATATATATTTTAATTAAACCTTAAAAGTTGTCATTTGTTCCCTCGTTCGACAGTATACTATTACACTTTATTACACAATCTTTTCTTATTGTCATTATTCCGTTATATTAATGAAATACATTATTATGAAGCATTAGCAAAGTAATTTTTTTTTTTTAGTCATTTAGCTCTTTGGTCCTTGGTCCCGGTCCATCCCCGCCCGGGGGCACCTGAAAAACAAGCTCACCCTCCGCTCTTGGGGCATGATGGGAAAAGCAGGAAGTATGATAGCGCTGAGACGAGCGGTGCTAACTCAGATTCACGGGCAGGAGGACAACGTTCTCTCATCAGCGGCCCAGAACCCGTTCCCTACTCTTTCCCACACAGGCATGTGAGAGGAACACGGCCTCCATCTGAACCCTCGGGGACACAAAGCGGAGCAACAATGGCGAACGGTGAGTTTTAACACCAACATCAGCTAGCATTTGTGGCGAAATATTAGCCGGCGACATAACGGCAAGTTTGACACAGATAATAACAATGTGCTGCATAAAAAACGCACCAAAATGTAGTTAAAGCTATTTCCTTTTATTTAATTCATTCATTTACGTCATTAACACTTTCTGTTCTAGTAAACAGATGTATACTTTGTCGATTTAATACTGTTATATAGTAATAAACAGTGAAATTGCGATTCTGTGTTATCGATGATAGATTGACTGTTGCTGTTTGTGTCTGCAGAGCCTGTGAGTGTGATCTTCAAGCTGTACTGTCTGACAGTGATGACCGTGGTGGCAGCGACTTACACTGTGGCCTTACGCTACACCAGGACTATCCCAACGCCAGACATGTACTTCTCCACTACTGCAGTCTGCATCACCGAGGTCATCAAACTCATACTCAGCCTGGGCATGTTGGCAAAGTAAGTATTTGTATATATATGTACACAATCATTTAGAATGATCCAAAATAAGGAGATATTATGATGTCAGATTACTTTATTGGAAGTGATATGTGACCACAAGAACAAATGAGTGACATATAAAAGGATAAAGCTATATAAAGTGCCCCGGTTACACACGGATGTCCCTGTTTTGTAATGTTCAACAATGACGTGGAATAATGTTTAGTGGTCCTCTTAGATATTGAATTCTTTTGTGGTTTATTTTATGTTGATAAAATAAAGTCAAGAGTACTCTGTTTGCGTTTGATTAGTCACTGTTTTTGTTTATTTAAGCTAAGATAAGAAAAGATACTTTTGTTTGTCAAATGCCGTTATACAATCACACAGATTAGATCTTGTTACCGGCTTCGGTGCCTTGCTCAAGGGCACCTCAGCAGTGCCCTGGAGGCAAACTGGCAACTCTCCAGCTGCCAGTCCACTTTCTTGGTCCATCCGGGGACTCGAACCGGCGACCCTCCAGGTCCCAAGCTGGCTCCCGTATGGACTGAGCTACTGCTGCCCCTAAATCCTTAAATAGATTATGATCATGTTTACAGATTATTTGAATAGACAAATGTGTAAATGTGTGTCTGTATTTGCTTTTTGTCCTTCCAGAGAAACTTCCAGTCCCAGCAGGCTGAAGAATGCCATAGTGGAACATGTGTTTTATAGTCCCAAAGAGCTGCTGAAGCTGAGTGTTCCCTCTGTGGTGTATGCTATCCAGAACAACATGGCCTTTGTTGCCCTGAGCAACCTCGACGCTGCTGTTTACCAGGTATGAACTTCATCCTGTGTGTGCAGTGTTTGAAATCAATGTCATTGATTTGTGTGCCTAAAAACTGGCCGTGGAGCCTCTCCAGCTCAGCTCTTATGTGTTTTGTGACTAATTGGAAGTGTTTACTCTACTTTCCCCGCCTTATGCAAAGTGGTAAAGAAGAATTGCCGTGCTGTTGTCTGAAGGGTGTCATACAATTCAAATTGTCCTGCCTTGGTGTGAAAATGTCACGGATATCATGTATCAAATAAAAAGCTCCAGGGGAAACAATTGGATCATTATGTTTCCTCTTCTTCAGGCCCTAAATGTCACACTTCTTTCTCACTTTCACCACTAGTTGTTACCTTGCAGGTCACCTATCAGCTGAAGATCCCCTGCACGGCCTTGTGCACCGTCCTGATGCTGCACCGCTCCCTCAGTCGGCTGCAGTGGTTTTCCGTCTTCCTGCTCTGCGGGGGCGTCACCCTCGTCCAGTGGAAGCCTGTGGAGGCCACTAAAGTCCAGGTGGGGGTCAGGGATGAGCTCAGGCATACGGCACTTATCATGTTTACCGTGGTTGGGCTTTCATTTCCCCTCTGTGCCTCTTCCGCATTTTGCTGTCACTTTCAGATTGAACAAAACCCTGTAGTCGGCTTCATCGCCATTGCCGTTGCTGTCATTTGCTCCGGATTCGCAGGTAAATGTGTTTTTGTTCAAATTTCACCTTTGTCGCACACCACCAAGTCCTATTTTCACTCAGAAGTTAAATGAAGTGTTTGTCTCCAATTGTGCTTCCTAAGACATCAGTTTGTTGTAATCCTTGTATTGTGTGTGTGTGCTCCGATGAAGGTGTGTACTTTGAGAAGGTGTTGAAGAGCTCCGACACGTCCCTGTGGGTGAGGAACATCCAGATGTACCTGTCGGGCATCTTGGTCACTCTGGTCGGTGTTTACATGACCGACGGCGAGAACGTTCTGGAGAAAGGCTTCTTCTTCGGCTACACGCCCTGGGTGTGCTTCGTAGTGTGTAAGTCCAATTTTGTATGTCGCCGTAATGTTCATGTTTCTGCTCGTTCCCGCGTAGTTTCCCCGATCACACGTGCGCTTGTGTACCCCGCAGTCTTGGCGAGCGTCGGCGGTCTGTACACGTCGGTGGTGCTGAAGTACACAGACAACATCATGAAGGGCTTCTCCGCTGCGACCGCCATCGTTCTCTCGACCGTGGCCTCTGTCACGTTGTTCGGACTACAGATAAGTACGTTCATTTAGTTTTTTCTTTTATTTATTGGATTTATCCAAAGCAGGCATGGAGAAATCTAATATTATTAAAATAAGGTGAGACTAGATCAAATACAAGCTTTAATAAATGTATTAGATAAGTAAGATGATTAAAAACATAATAAATCTGAACCTAGGAGACCAAACTTAATGAAACTGAACTCAAAGTGTTGATTTTTCTAACGGCACTGGCAAACTGAGAAATGTTTCACTGTTAGTTTGTGTAGTTGGGTTGAAAGTTCCTGCTCTGTGCTCGTGGTACTTTAGGCAGTGTGCGGTGCAGTGTGCGGCTCCGGATGTTTGTAGGGTTTGTTTAAACCTTCTTCAAACAATAAGAACGTTTGTACAGGAAGATTGTTTGCTTTAGACAAATAGTTGTACAGTTGCAATATCAAGAGGATAAGACAGACAATGAGGACAGAGGCACAGAGGCGGCGGCTGCGGCTACATAAGCTACAGTTCAGAAGAAAAAAGTTGCATTTAGTTTTCAGGATTTGAGACTACGTAAATAAAGTGATTCTCAAAAATGCTATTCGAAGTTCTCGGGCGATTTGCAAGTGCTTGATTTTCCGCTTTTCTCTCACTTTGGGGTGCAGCCATCACCTTTGCCTCCGGAGCCATCCTGGTTTGCGTGTCCATCTACATGTACGGTCTGCCCAAGCAAGACACGTCCAAGCTGAGCCGGCAAGTCAGCGACCAGGAAGCCAAACAGAAGCTGATCCACGTGTAAAAACGGCCGACCCGCACGATTAGCAGTAAGCGTCTTTGACTGAAGGATGGGGATCAGTGTTTGGTCGCCCTGTGTGGACACAAAACCCCAGTCCAGCAGGGGACTCCAGTGCCAATTTCAGGTTTGTTTTTAAAGGGACACTCGGTCGGGTCGGCTGTGTTCAGTTCGTCACAGAGAGGACGAATTGTAATTTTATCCCACTTAACAGTCCTGTCCAACCCAACTCCACACACTCGGGACGGCCAAAGGTCAAATGAAGTTTTAGCTAATTTGAAGGAAAAGCTGTGTTTTATTCAAATGCCAAAATGATGTAATCATTCTGTGGCCCCACCTGGCTGCTTTTTACGTTTTTATGATCATTTGAATGAATCCATGAAATCTTAGAGCTGGTTTTTAGCCTACTGCTGGACAAAGATTTCCACTAACTGACGTTCCGTGTGTCGGCTAGAAGTGGCACAGAGACAGAAACAAAAACAACAACAACAACAACAACGGGGCTCCTCATCACGGAGCCAAACCACTCATTGGTCCATTATGAACTGCCGACTGTGAGCTCGTCTTTCCCCAATGTGTCCGGCTCACAGGAAGACACACACAGTACTTGAAAGAAGAGCAGAATGCACGTGTAGTTACATCTTTATTGGAACATAGCTAGTCCTGATTTTGTGATTATCTTGTGTCTCTTTCTTTGAATTGTCAATCACCTTTTTAAAAGTCATTTGTAAGCCTTATTAAATATGTTATGGAAATGTTTTTAAAGCTACAGTTTCTGAGATGTCGTCAGGATGTATAGGATCTTAACCGTTGCACCATAGCAGTACAAGTTCAGCACCGGATACAAACTGAAGGTCAAATACAGACGAGTCTCGGTTGTGGCAGCCTCGTGAGTGGATCGCGTTACGTTCATGTGAGGAGCTTTGCCTCGTCACTGCAGGGAGAGCACACAGGTGAAACAAAATCCATCGGTACAGGCTGCATTCAATGGCTTGTACTTGTGGCTTCCTCTCTGACCCAGATATAGAGTTTGTACCGGTGCTGGGAATCCTTGAAAAGCCTTTTAATGTTAACGAGGTGATTTCAATTTGGAATAAATTGCTTGAAATCAAATTGGAATTGTGTTGTATCCATTTCTTGGTTGAGTAATTTGCAAATCGGCGAGCTGCTGCTGCTGCAACCAGGTGGAACCGGTCCCTGATTGTGTTCAGGGCGGGACAGGTGTACGTTCCAGGTTCACACAGACACACCCAAAGCATTTTAAAGTATGAATTTCAAAGCTCTTAACGGCCCGATGAGTTCCTGACCATGATCTAAGTAACTAACCGCCACTTGAAGCTTATCAAGTCTCTGGAAGAGTTTTTATATGAGGAGGAGTTCAATCAGGAGACATGTTTGTATTTCCAAAATGTAAGAGCTCTTTTATTTAAATAACCTGCAATGAAATGACACTGAAACTTTGATCAAATCTCACATTCTATCAACCGCTGTGATGCCCAGTATCTTCATTCCATTTGCAAGGACGGAGCAGGAGCCGCTGAACAGCCGCAACCTGGCCTGTGGACCATCAGGAGAAGTTAGGCGATTAACTTGACCGTATTTAACTCAAAGCAGATTTCATTTAAGAGCTGTTTGTGGGTTTTACTAACGACTCCTTTGTACCTGTGCTACATTCTGTGGGCTCCCTTTCACTGGCAGCTCCCTGTGCGCCGACGCAACCAGATGGCTGGAAGAGAGCAGAGACGTTTATCCTCTTACAGTACAAACACCTTCACAACTACTAT
This sequence comes from Genypterus blacodes, assembly GCF_046128005.1. NCBI lineage: Eukaryota > Metazoa > Chordata > Actinopteri > Ophidiiformes > Ophidiidae > Genypterus > Genypterus blacodes. The sequence continues at coordinate 541,139 of NW_027466827.1, forward strand.
GAGCCCCGTCTCATCTCGCTTACCACAACTTCATCAGAAAGTTGACAAGATGTTTAGGTTGCAGATCCTGTGCCGACTGGTACAACACCTCATCGTAGCTGCGGACAGAGGGGGAGGCAAATATTGAGGTTGATCTGCGTCACTGCCAAACAGATATTAATCACTCTTGCTCCGATTGTGTGACAGTTGTTTTATGAAGCCGTTTGCTTACCGAAGGAGGTGCTGCAGAATGGTTACGCTCGTCTGCTCGAGTAGGAGAGAGGAATCTACTGGAGATTCCTCTATGCCTCCGTTCCGCCGTATCAAACTGCAGGTACGACATTGCATTCAGCTGTGAATGACGTCCACATTGGTCGAGAACAACAATCTGCTGACCTGTGTGCTCTTGTCTAGTTCCCCCCTTTGTTCATGTTCCCCACACATCAGTCTCACTCCTCTACCCCAGCTTCACACAAACCCTGATCCTCACTCCCTCAAAACAACTCCCAATAGGGGCCTACTGACCTGCAGAGTCGGGCGTGTGTGTACTGGAGGAAGACGCCCGTGTCCCCCTGAGCCTGCAGCATCCTGTCCCAGTCAAATTTATAATCTGAGTGCAGGGGACCTTTGAAGTCCTGAGACAGAGTAAAATAGGGGACAGACATATTTCCTCCAAACGGGTGATAAAACAAACTAATAATGATTGAAAACCGGCCCATCCCAGTGCAAATGGGATCGTAAATTGTCTTTATTTACCTGAACTATTAGTGCGCTGATTCCCACTGTCTCTGCTGTGTCCCCTGGATTTTCCATTTCCTTTGTCGCTTAGAAAGAGTAAACAATATTCCCATCATTCCTTAACAGTACTATTGTGCATAAGAGTGTGTAAGTATGCACTCTGCCTGAACGCTGCCACATACAAATACAACTTCTATTCGTTCCTGCAGCCAAATGTGTATTTACTCTTTGCCTGGCTCATATTGTGCAGCATGCGGGCCCGGGCCTCGTCCAGCACGTCCTCCAGGAACACCACCTCGCCCGTCCTGGTCTTCATGCCCATCACCAGGCCGAAGGACACGTGCCGGCACCTGGAAAGGCGAGGATTGTAAGTAAAATAGCTTTGATTTATAAAAGATATGAGCCGCGTTTTCCCCCCTTTATTTCAATAAGACAAAAAAAATATGGCAGATACCTCTCCGCCCAAGAATGCCCCATCGCCTTCAGGATCTGAAACATGTGGCTGAAATGATGCTCCTGACTTTTGTCTGTCTTAAAAAGAAAGACACACAACACAGCTGCTGCAAAACAATGATGTAATAGTAACAATTGCGCAAGATCATAAGTGTAAAGATAAACAGAATAGCCTTAAGGTGACAATCAGACTCCTTGGGTGCACGTGGTGAGTTTGAGTGCAGCGTCCTTACCACGTAAATCATTTCATCAAACTGGTACTTTTCCTTTCGGTCTATAGCTGCGGCGATGTCTCTGAAATCAAACGCAAGACGTCACAGCCAACACTTACCCGTGTGTTTATGGAAGCTTTAAAGATGCACAGAACCAAACCTGCACCCTGCGCCCCTCACCTGGTAATGTAGAGAGACGTGCCGTCGCTACGGAGCAACGTACACAGGCGGCTCATGTCTCCAGCCGGGGAAAGATCCACCACGCCGGTCCCCTTCCTGTCAACATGACAGCTTTCATGAAACGCCGCAGATTTCGTTCCTATATGTGATCTCATGTTACATCAATCGGTATTTTCCATGTTTTCTTTAGATGGAACCATGATTCTAGTTTTTCTGTATTCCTTGTGGAAATCAAACAAACGTATGAGTCCAGATTACTTTGGGGTCATTGGGGTCACTGATCAAAAGGTGATTTTGTGACTTACTCTGTGGTTTGTAAGAGGCCTTGTCTCTGCAGCTGCTGCACTGCCTCCTGAACCTGGTCTTGGTGAAAGGACTCCCCTGAGTAAACATCAAAGTGAATTCCTAAACGCTAAAAGATAGGAAACAGTGTCCAACAAATCAGATCACAACAATCATCTTGGCTAAACTTTCTACTCCTTCATCTGAAGTTTAAATCTCAGGGTTTGGGCGTGTTTGTACCTTGTAGATCTGCTGATACTCCTTCACCGTGATCTCCCTGAACTGTCGCCATATCGACACGGCATGGCTGTCGTTGTGTTCCAGCTGCCTGAAGAAGTTTCTGGCAGCCAGCTGGACCTCCTCATTGTTCTCTGCTTCCTTGTTTACTTGGACGTACACCTGCTTGATGCAAGGGTGACATTTTACAGAAAACACAATCACAGCTTACGCTACACAAAATGTATTTGCTGAATCGGTCGCGTGATTCTGTCTGTGATCAATCAGTGGGTATCTTTTTTCATCGACAACCAAACTCACATCAAACAGATGCTGCAGGGGATTCTCTTTCAATTTCTCCTGAGAACCGAAGCGGTCGAAGCCAGCGCCCAACAAACCTGGAATTGGAGTCAGAGCCATAGAGAATATCCCTTCATACTAAAGAATTCACGAGACCTGTTCCATATAAATGTCTCGACCATTTACTCACCAAACTGCATTCCCCAATCTCCCAGATAGTTCATGCGAATAACATTGTTTCCTAAGGACTGCTTGAGATTAGCAATGAAGTTGCCTGAAAAAAACGAGAACAGCACAGCAACTTTAATGACGGCTCCTTTCTATTCAGGGGCCGGTATGCAATTCCTGTGACTTCTAAATCAATGAACTGACACAAAAACGTACCAATAATCGTTGACCGCAAGTGTCCAGCGTGGAATTTTTTGGCGATATTAGGAGAACTGAAAGATAAAAGACATGAATCTGTTAATCTGGTAAATATCTGGAGATGAGTTCTTGGCATAAGTGGAGGAAAAGGGGGTTGCAAATCTGAGTGGAGCTGGCTGTAGTGAATATGTAGGTCAGTCGGCTTTGTCCTTGTTATATGAGCCGTGAGTGAGCGAGGCCGCGGAGCTTTAAAGGACACAGCCGGGTCACTGGCTCAGGAGAAAGAAAGTGTGTTTCTGAGTAGGTGTAGGACGTTGAGTTGGAGGTACTGAAGTGATACAGAAGGTAACGATTGGCTTTATTGTGCCATTTTTTTGTGACACCTGAGAAAAGATGCCACCTAGTGATTGGAGAGAGTTACTGCACTCATACTCAACAAGGATTTCTTATTCCTCCATTTGCAATTGTGTTAGGAACTTTAAGACCACACGTTTCTTTCGATGAAACGTTTGGTTGAGCAGATAAATTACTCCACAGACAATCACTGCTTGTCCCCAATCACAAATCAAACATACCTGAACTCCACCAATGTAGTTCCCTTCTTGAGGTTCTTCAGAAGCTCACTATTTAACCCAAATTTGTCACCGTCCTCTACAAATGGCTCCAACATTTTCTAGAACAGATGGACGCAGGGGAACTGGTTACAGCAACTGAGGTGAAATCTGTCGGTCTCATTGCTGGAGAAAAGAAAAAAAAGTGACAAACCTGGACCAGAAGTTTGCGATTACATGTAAAGTTGATCAATCCGCGTCCAGCAGAAATGTCCTCCACTACACTGTCCTGCTTCAGCTGTGGAAAAACACAATATGGATTAGAAGAGAGCTCTTGGGAATGTTTCAATTGAATCATTTGTAAGCCTGTTTAGACAAATCTGACAAACCTTCCTGGCCAAAGCTTCGGTCTGCTGCTGTATGTCTCCATCCAGGGGTAAGATCCCATTCAGTCGTAACGTGTTGACATAGAGTCTGAAGTCGGCAGTCTGCCTGAGAAGACAACATAAAAGAGCTTTGAGAGAAACAGATCCCGGAACGTGTCAAACTGATGATGGGATGTGACCAACACCTACAACACACACTTAACTGTTTCTTTGACACTGGAACAGCTGACAGTGCTGACATGAAGGCATCCTCAGACTGCTGCAGGGTCTGACCCAGCTACACACAACAACAGATGTGAGATTGGTGGCTTTAATATCATGATCTGCAGTTTATATTCTATAGATTTAACATTAACTGGAGGCTATAGAATACAAATATCACATACATAAACAATATGTAGTCACGAAAATGCCAAATAAGTATAGATTTGACAGAATGTATTTATTATCGTGACTTGGATCAGTATCTAAATCATGGTAATCATAAACAGTTTTTTAACATTAGCACGCGGAGTTATCCCATTTTAAAGAGTTTTGCGCTTCGTTACCTTCTCTGCAATTCTTCTCCGAAAGAAGCAAGCCATTGTATAAACATAGCAGCACAACGTGACAGAAATATAAAATCAATAAAGACGATGGGGCAATAAGAACGTTCACATTGACATAGCTGCTCTACTTCCTCCTTCGTAGGAGCCGCTTCCTCCCACGTCGTCCAATCACAGCCGCCGTTTGCTTACAGAAGAGGAGGTGTGTTCGGTTCATGTCACCGCTCATCCCGGTAATAAGCCGATGTTGTCGACGGAAATAATGTTTGTTCCTCAGGTTCAGAAACATCTAGAGACAGAGACAGAGGATATTTTAGGAAAGTGTTTCATGGTGGTACATGATCCCCTCAATTGATCTGGTGATTAGTCCGGATAAATATTCAAAAATGTTCAAGTTTCATTCAATTATTGTCTTAAACTCACTATTGTGTGAGAAGTGAAAATCGACAAAAGCCAATGCTAATTATTCTCGATATCAATTGGAATACAACCACAAAGCAACAACAACAAAAACGTCAATATCAATAATAAATAAATAAATCAAATAAATAAATAAATAAATCACTGTACTCGCCCTATCCCACAACATCATATCTGCATTCTTCATTTAATAGTACTTTTAATTTGAAGGTTGTGGGCGGAAACGCCACGAATGGCCGAGTCAAACTGGCGGTGGGAAGCCGGAGGTTGTCTTCCACACGTTTTGTGGCAGCGTGTGGAACACTGTGGCGGCGCCTTCACGTCCCTTTTACCGGCAAATTATCCAATTTAAGCAGTTTTAGTCTTTTACGGTAGTCCGATTCGCGACAGACGCAGTTATACAGCGACCTAGCTGGTTTTGGTGGCCATATCTATTTTTGTTTAAGAGTTTTTTCCGGTTTCATCTGCTTTCCTCGCGCGCCGAGAGGTTCACGTGGAGACCACGGACCATCAAGTACTCTGATTACACCCATTTCCTCTCCGATAACACAATGACCAAGATGGCAACCTTGATTTTAGAGGACGGCACCAGCTTTAAGGGCCGTCTTTTTGGTGCAGACGTGTCTGTATCGGGAGAAGTCGGTACGTCCCTTTTGGTACTACGTATATCAAATCATAACTGTTAGCCAAAGTGCTATTGCCAAATCCACCTGCGTACCTAGGCTAGAACTCTGTCCATCCGGTTTGTCTTCTCTGGTAATTAAGGTTTAATCTCTCCGTGTCATGCCCGTGAGAGATGCTCGTAACTTCACTTCCCTCTGCACATGGACACATGGGGGGTCGAAGTTGGGAGAAAGTTTTGGGCTGCTCAGCTAACATACACACAAACACAAGGATGCCTACAGCTGGAATTTGTATCTATGCACACCTCTGGAACCTTTAGGTATCTGATCATACCTTTTAAGGGTAAAGTGGCTAAACTGACGAAGCTTCCGAAGTTGGAGCTTTGCCAACATGTGGCAGAACGCCCCACTGAAATGTTCTCCTCATGCTACTGCTGTTAAAGAAGTTCATGTATAGATCCATGACCTCACCCCCATCTTCATGACATTGGGGTTTCAAGTCATGAAAATGTCCCGCACATGCCTCTGCAACATTCTCTTAGTTGAGAATAAAGATGTTCCAGGGTAAAATGTAAAAGAAAAACACTTCCTGGAGTGACGGTGCATGTTTGCACATCCACCTGAACTAAGAACATCCTGCAGTAGAGGTTTTTGTTAGACACCCATTCAAAGTCCTACGGTCCTGTTATGTGGACAATGACTTCACATTCACACTGATGGCAGGGTCATACCATGCAAGACACTCACTTGCACATCAGCAGCAGTTGAGGATTTGCTGAAGGCTTGATATCTCCAGAATAAAAAGCAGAGCAACATTAAACTGCCTTTTTTTCATGCAGAATAATGGGACACTGCCCACACAACAGAATGGAATGTGTTAATGATAGTCTTTTACATCTAGATTACCATGGCTCAAAGTTTTCTTTATGCAAATGACAGTCAAACTACAGCACATCTTTTGTTTCTGGTCGATACAGCATCACTGCTATTACTCCTGCCTTTGTGTCTAATGATCAGATTGTGATGACGCTGTCGTAGACGTGCTGACACAACAATTTTTAAGCTTTATGTGTAGTTGGAGATGGTGTATTGGATTGCATTACACAGAGAATGTCTTATATTATAAAGACCTCATCAACACCACTGTCATTATCAAATATCCCAGATGATCCACCTCCTCCTCCTCTGAAACATAGAAGCTACCAGTTGTGGCTCTGATTTGAAAGGATCGCATACAAGCTCAGCGTTGAAACTATGCACTGATTAAATGTGTGTTTTTCAGTTTTCCAGACTGGCATGGTGGGTTATCCAGAGGCGCTTACAGACCCATCCTACCGCTGTCAGCTGCTCACCCTCACCTATCCATTGGTGGGCAACTATGGCGTGCCGCTGGAGGAAGAGGGAGAGTTTGGACTCAGCAAGGTGCAGTTTTCAAATCACGAGCGCTCAGATCTTAATCCTAGCCGACATAATTACCCATGTCCTCCTAATGAGGGGTGGATACGTTAAGGTAAATGAAAGAATACTTCATCGGCCTATATGAACGTGGCATAGTGACGCGTCTCCCTGCCGTTTTCTTCCTCAGTGGTTTGAATCGTCCAAGATCCACGTTGCAGCTCTGATTATCGGACAGCTGTCAGACTCTCCCAGCCATTGGAGTTCAGCCAAGTCACTGGACCAGTGGCTCAAAGAGCAAGGTGTTCCTGGTATACAAGGTCAGTACTGAGTGAGGTCACACTGGTTTGCCCATGTTCGCCCAGATAGTTAACGATTACGCTCCAGAATGCATATTAAGGTCACTGATAGATACATAACTCGATATTAACTACTTCCTACTTTTCTTTCCTCTTAATCAAGGCATCGACACACGCTGTTTGACCAAGAAGATCCGAGAGAAGGGCACCATGCTGGGGAAGCTGGTGGTGGACGGGACCCTTGAGACCAGTATTCCCTTGGATAACCCCGACAACAGAAACCTGGTCCAGGAGGTTTCCATGAAGGTAAAACCCGCACCTGCATCATCACTTTTACTGCACACAACAACACCAGCAACTCTCTGACCGGATAAGGGCCGCAACAACTAATCTTCAATACTTTTCCGCCTCTTTTCCTTTTCTTTTGTCTTCAGGAGCTTAGAGTTTTCAACCCCAGTGGCAGTCTGCGCATCACAGTGGTGGACTGCGGCATCAAATACAACCAGATCCGTTGCCTGGCTGAGAGAGGCGCCCTTGTGACCGTCGTACCCTGGGACCACCCGCTGGACAGCACAGGTTAGTCGTACTACACTGGGTCAGTACTCGGTACACTGAGTACGTGTGTGTTGGTGTTCTCGTGCTCCCAGGCAAATGCATACATAATCAGTCCAGAGGATTTAACATTATGTCCAGCAGGGGGCAACGCAAGGGCCAATTTGCCTTTAAAACTATGGAATATAAATGAAACAGATCCGAATAGAAGCTGTGCTCGGATTTACAGCACACTCATGAAGTTATCTTGTCCCATAATGCTGGAGCTGGTACTAAAGGCGTTCTAATGCTTCTTCTCTTTCAGATTTTGATGGTCTTTTTATTAGTAACGGCCCCGGGGATCCTCAGATGTGCAAGGCCACTATAGACAACATGAGGAAGCTGGTTTGCGTCGACCGGCCCAAGCCTCTTTTCGGCATCTGCCTCGGACATCAGCTCCTCTCTCTGGTCATCGGAGCCAAGACCTTCAAAATGAAGTCAGTACCTCACACTGAACACGAGCATAAAGCAACTTCCTGAAACTGTTTTCCCCCAGATTGAGAAGATTAAGCCAGATTTCTATGATGAGTCTGGACCAGGAGGACAGGGACAAAGAGGAAGCTTCCACCTCTGTGCCAGGAGAGCGCCTCAAAACACACACACACACACACACACGCAGACTCAAGCGCATAGTTCTGTGGCAGCATCGGGATGTGAAACGCTGCTTTATGACATTCTCAGCAGTCTCAGCAGTTCCTTTATTACCGCCAGACTAGCGGACCAACCGGCCTTGTTATGAATACGATTGAACAAACACTCGCGGTCTCCGGGTTTAGGGAGGTTTTCTTTGCTGAGAATCCCCGAGTGCTGCCTTATCAGCCTCAAAGTGAAGGTCAGGGCGAGCGGGCGAGCAGGCGAGCGTCCTCGTTAACCTGCTGTTATGTTGTTGGTTGTCTGAGCGTGAAACAGCAGTATGAGATCCTAGCAATGTTTCCACAGTTCTCACAGTTCACAAGGTTTGCTCGTGAGATAAGTCACTGTAGTTTTTTTTTTAACCTGGTATTTTTATCGGCCAGAACATTGTGCCAGCTTATGTCCAATGCATGACATCATCCTCTCCCGTGGACCATTTAACCTGCATACGAGTTCAAGTCCTCACAACCATACTTGCGATCTTTCCTCAGATACGGCAACCGCGGCCACAACCAGCCGTGCATCCACAAAGGGACAGACCGCTGCTTCATCACCAGTCAGAACCACGGCTTCGCCACCGACCCCACGACCCTGCCGTCCGACTGGGACGTCCTCTTTACCAATGCCAACGACCAAACCAACGAGGGCATCGTGCACAACTCAAAGCCTTTGTTCAGGTAACGGGCTCAGAGACGCAGGGGTGGCGGTGTATCGTTGCTCTATCTGCATCCCTCCATATCACCCTCACTTACACTTACTGCAGACGCCCCATTGAATGTTCAGGTGTCGATTCCTTGGTTAAAATCCTGTGTGGTGTTCCTTTCCAGTGTTCAGTTCCACCCGGAGCACATGGCCGGCCCCACAGATCTGGTCGGCCTGTTTGACGTCTTCATCAGCACCGTCAGAGACCACAAAGAAGGAAACGCTTTCAAATCAGGTTAGAGCCATTTACATTTTAGTATCAGCAGACACATCAGTATAACTATACTGCACATCTACATTTGAATGCTCTACTTGTACTTCCATGGAACGCCGTATACGTATTTCAGTGAGCTATGCTTCAGTTTTCTGTTGTTAATTTTCCAGTGAAGCAGCGTTTGTTGGAGCACCTCACCTACCCGGGGTCCCCGACACCCGAGGAGGTTTACCGGCCCAGGAAGGTCCTCATCCTGGGTTCTGGAGGACTTTCCATCGGTCAGGCTGGGGAATTTGACTACTCCGGTTCCCAGGTTTGTTTAGAGAATGTCTACAAATGGGAGCGCCAGTTAGCTTTGTCAGGAAACAACAAAAACACTCCTCTTGTTACACGTGACTTCGTATTCATTTCCGTTTGATACAATTTCCAGGCTATCAAAGCTCTGAAGGAAGAAAACATCCAGACCGTGCTGATCAACCCCAACATTGCCACTGTTCAAACCTCCAAGGGCCTCGCTGACAAAGTGTACTTCCTGCCTATTACAGCGGACTATGTCACTCAGGTACAGATACATGCTATCAATGGTAAGATTAGAAACATTGTAGTGCTTTAGTTTTCATCTGGTAAGTGCTTCTTTGTTTGAATTGTTGCTTATATTTCAGTGCCGTTTCAATTCTCGCCTCTTTGCTCCCAGGTGATCAAAAACGAGCGTCCGGATGGCGTGCTGCTGACGTTCGGGGGCCAGACGGCTCTGAACTGCGGCGTGGAGCTGACCAAGCTGGGCGTCCTGGAGAAGTACGAAGTCCGAGTCCTGGGAACGCCGGTGGCCTCCATCGAGATGACGGAGGACAGGAAGATCTTCGTGGAGAAAATGGAGGAGATCAACGAGCACGTGGCTCCAAGTGAAGCAGCGCTGTCTGTGGAGCAGGCAAGGAGACGGACCGCACTGATCCAGCTTTGACTCTCTTACACATATGTTTCAAAAATGGCTCTTGTTTAGATTTCATCCCCACTTTTTGACTTCTAAATCGTTGTCTTTGAACCCTGGGTTAGGCGGTGGCAGCTGCCGAACGCCTCTCCTACCCCGTCCTGGTCCGGTCGGCCTTCGCCCTGGGTGGTCTGGGCTCCGGCTTTGCCAACAACCGCGAGGAGCTCACCTCTCTGGTGGCGTCGGCCTTCGCTCACACCTCCCAGGTACTGGTGGACAAATCGCTCAAAGGCTGGAAGGAGATCGAGTACGAGGTGGTCCGGGACGCCTACGACAACTGTGTCACTGTGAGTATAGAGGAGATTGTTGGATCGTGATAAACTGCAGGACTGAAACGGATTCATATCGCGGGAGAATCCTGAGGCCCACCTTGACTGTATACATTCTTTTGTAGGTGTGTAATATGGAGAATATCGACCCGCTGGGCATCCATACCGGTGAGTCCATCGTGGTGGCGCCCAGTCAGACGCTGAACGACTACGAGCACAACATGTTGAGGAACACGGCCATCAAAGTCATCAGGCACCTCGGAATCGTGGGAGAGTGTAACATCCAGTACGCTCTTAACCCCGAGTCTGACCAGGTATTCATGCAAAGACACTGTAGGCTTAGAATCGGTTTCCACTTTTGTTCTCATCTGTGGGAAATCGGGAAGTAACCTTAATACTGTGCTCTGATATTTTGCAGTATTACATCATTGAGGTGAACGCCCGTCTGTCCCGGAGTTCAGCCCTGGCCAGTAAGGCGACGGGTTATCCTCTGGCCTATGTGGCGGCTAAGCTTGGCCTCGGGATCCCACTGCCAAAACTCAAGTAGGCACCGGGTTTCTGTCTGTGTTTGTTTTTGCTTTTTGTTGTGTTATGAGTTAATGTCCTCATTTTCCTGCCTGATTTTTGCCCAGGAACTCTGTAACCAACTCGACAACGGCCAACTTTGAGCCCAGCTTGGACTACTGCGTGGTGAAGGTGCCTCGCTGGGATCTCAGCAAGTTCCTCCGGGTCTCCACCCAGATAGGCAGCTCCATGAAGAGTGTTGGTAAGAGGCTGTGATGAAGCGGAACGTGTGTCACTTTGAAGGTGAGATGTCAGGGAATTCATCTTAATCACCTCACTTCTTTCCCGGGGCAGGCGAGGTCATGGCGATTGGACGTAGCTTTGAGGAGGCCTTCCAGAAAGCTCTGAGGATGGTGGATGAGAACTGCGTCGGCTTCGACCACACCATCAAACCCGTCTCTGACAAGGTAAAGAAATGCAGTTTGTATCGCCACAGTTTACCGTCTCCGAACAGGATGTGGTATCAGTATAGTTTCACTTCCTGCCTTCTTCAAATATCACTTTAGAGTTTCATTAAGAGTTCAGTTCTGTCTCTGTCCGGTGCTGTTTCAAACGATGTCTCACTTGCTCACAGGAGTTGCAGACTCCCACGGACAAGCGCATCTTCGTGTTGGCATCGGCGTTCAAGGCCGACTACACGGTGGACCAGCTGTACGACCTGACGAAGATCGACCGCTGGTTTCTGCACAAGATGAAGAACATCGCCGACCATGAGCGCCTGCTGGAGACGTTTAACCAGGTGAGACTGAGCAAGGGGAACCAGCTCGGAACAGGAAGTCAGTTCGGATTCGCTTTTGTTTCCTATTAGTGAGATTTCTAAATGACGCTTTCTGCTTCTAGGATGAGAGTACCATGCCTCCTGAGGTGATGCTGAAGGCCAAACAGCTGGGCTTCTCTGACAAACAGATCGCATTAGCTGTCCAGAGGTGGGTAGATGCTTTGCCGTGACAATATTAGCAGTTATAGACGAGCTCTGTACAAAAACGCCTAAATGTCTTCCAATTGCTGTGTCGTCCACAGCACAGAACTGGCGGTGAGGAAGCTGCGGCACGATTGGTCCATCCTGCCGGTAGTGAAGCAGATCGACACCGTGGCCGCCGAGTGGCCGGCTTTCACCAACTACCTGTACCTGACCTACCACGGGACGGAGAACGACGTCGACTTCGACGACCAGCACGTCATGGTGATCGGCTCCGGCGTGTACCGCATCGGCAGCAGCGTGGAGTTCGACTGGTGTGCCGTCGGGTGCATCACCGAGCTCAGGGAGGTCAGTCTGTCGGTCACTCATATCTAAACAGCAACCATCTTTGATTTTTAGAGGAAGAAGCACAACTGAGTGAGTGATTTTGTGTATTAGTGCCCGCTGACACTGATCTACACACACATGTATCCACGTTATGTATTCTGCAGATGGGTTACAAGACCATCATGGTAAACTACAACCCAGAGACAGTGAGTACGGACTACGACATGTGTGACCGCCTCTACTTTGACGAGATCTCCTTTGAGGTAAGTGGATCTTTTTTTCCTTTTTTTTGCAGTAGTTAAGAAACTTCAGGTATTCGCGTTGAAACATTAACGGGTGTGTGTTCTGCGTCTCAGGTGGTGATGGACATCTACGAGCTGGAAAACCCCGAAGGTGTGATCCTGTCCATGGGAGGCCAGCTGCCCAACAACATCGCCATGTCGCTGCACCGCCAGCAGTGTCGCATCCTGGGAACGTCGCCCGAGTTCATCGACTGCGCGGAGAACAGGTTCAAGTTCTCCCGAATGCTGGACACCATCGGCATCAGCCAGCCGCAGTGGAAAGAACTCTCCGACACCGAGGTAGGACGGACAGGAGGCCGGGATTCAAGCGGAGGAGGAGTGTCTTCACCTCGTTCCTAGTTTCTACAGAGTGTATGAAGTAGTCATCTCTGTCCCGTTTCCCCCTCTTCCTCCTCCAGTCTGCCATGAAGTTCTGTGAGACGGTGGGTTATCCCTGCCTGGTCCGTCCCTCCTACGTCCTCAGCGGAGCCGCCATGAACGTGGCCTACGCCGACAGCGACCTGGAGAAGTTCCTAAGCAGCGCCGTGGCCGTGTCCAAGGAATACCCTGTGGTCATCTCAAAGTTCATACAGGAGGCCAAGGTCAGAAATCCAGCTCCCAGTAGATGCGACTATGATGAAAATGAAAATGAGGAAAGAAAATGTATTGGTCTGCAGTTGTGTTTATATTTAAACACTCTTGTATGTTTTTGGGTTTGCCAGGAGATCGACGTGGACGCGGTGGCGTGTGACGGCGTGGTGCTGGCCATCGCCGTGTCTGAACATGTGGAGAACGCGGGTGTACACTCCGGCGACGCCACCCTGGTGACGCCGCCGCAGGACCTGAACCAGAAGACGATGGAGAGAATCAAGATGATCGTCCATTCCATCGGCCAGGAGCTGCAAGTCACTGGGCCCTTCAACCTGCAGCTCATAGCTAAGGTGAGAAACATGCAGTTCTTTTTTAGACTTAATAAATTCATTTGTAGTCTGTAAATGTTTCTGTATAACGCCGGTGTCTTTTCCTTTTCCTCTGCCAGGACGACCAGCTGAAGGTGATCGAGTGCAACGTCCGAGTCTCCCGCTCCTTCCCCTTCGTGTCCAAGACGTTGGGCTTGGACCTCGTGGCCATGGCGACGGAGGCCATCATGGGGGAAGACGTGGAGCCGGTGGGCCTAATGAAAGGAAAGGGGATCGTCGGCGTCAAGGTAAATAAGCATGCCATTATTTTTGCACGCGTCCAGCGAGCTCTGCTAATGTTCCTTCTACTTCACGGCCATTAGTTAATGCTGCTGTTTTTAGTTATACAACTGTACTTCTCACGCCTCCTTCAGGTCCCCCAGTTCTCGTTCTCTCGCCTGGCGGGGGCAGATGTGGTGCTGGGGGTGGAGATGACCAGCACGGGGGAGGTGGCCTGCTTCGGGGAGAACCGTTACGAGGCGTACCTCAAAGCCATGCTGTCTACGGGCTTCAAGATCCCCAAGAAGAATATCCTGCTCTCCATTGGCAGCTATAAGGTACGTGTAGGACGCCACTTTAAACACTGTGTGGCCAGTTAGGGTTGAAAAGTTTAGATTGTTCCCTGGCTGACTGGTATCCATATTAATCCAATCTCTTTCTTGTGAACTCATTTGACTCGTTTGCTGTGCCGTTGTGTTTGTACGTTCTGTGTGGTTGTAGAACAAGAGTGAGCTGCTGCCCACCGTGCAGGCGCTGGAGTCTCTGGGATACGACCTGTATGCCAGCCTGGGCACTGCCGACTTCTACACAGAGCACGGAGTCAAAGTAATCCTCTTTAATGAACGCATGTGCCTTTTATGTTTGATGTTTACCCCCAGATATGGAGTTTAAACCCCCTCTCTTTCTCCCTCCCTTCGTCCCTCTAACTCTCCAGGTGATGGCAGTGGATTGGCCGTTTGAGGAGGAGGAGAGCGACTGTCCCACGAAGGAGAAGCAGCGCAGCATCATGAACTACCTGGAGGAAAACCACTTTGACCTGGTCATCAACCTCTCCATGAGGAACAGCGGAGGCCGCCGGCTCTCGTCCTTCGTCACCAAAGGCTACAGAACGAGACGCATGGCCATCGACTACTCTGTCCCCCTCATCATTGATATCAAGTGCACCAAGCTCTTTGTTCAGGTGTGTGTCCGGAGTTCTTTAACATGCACGAGCTTGCTTTTAGACAGTAATACCAAAGGAAACGTGTGAATGTGAATCGCTGTTTGCAGGCTCTCCACCAGATTGGTGGCAGTCCACCCGTGAAAACTCACATCGACAGTATGACATCACAAACGCTGGTCCGCCTGCCTGGTGAGTGACATGGAGCAGTATTCTGTCTTTGTGTCTGCGGCTACAAATGATGAAACGGGGATTTGTTAATATCACTTATGTTAAATTGACTCTCAGGGTTGATTGACGTCCACGTTCACCTACGGGAGCCCGGCGCCACACATAAGGAGAACTTCTCCTCCGGTACGGCGGCGGCCCTGGCGGGAGGCGTCACCATGGTGTGCGCGATGCCCAACACTTCCCCCGCCATCATCGACCAGGCTTCTCTGGCCATGGTGCAAAAGGTACAATGAGGGTTGAGATGTCAGTGAAGGTTCTCCTGAGTGAAACGAGAGTATTAACTCTGTGTGTGTGTGTGTAGCTGGCCAAAGCGGGCTGCCGGTGCGACTATGCCCTCTACGTGGGCGCCGCTTCGGACAATACTGCCGTCCTGCCTCCCATCGCTAGCCAGGCCGTCGGCCTGAAGATGTATCTGAACGACACGTACTCCACGCTCAAAATGGACAACGTCTCCCTCTGGATGGAGGTAGGCTGTAACTTTACATCCTGGAAATCTCTGTGAAATCAGAATTGAAAGTTGAGCGTGAGGTTGTTGCTCGTCCCCCATGTTGCCCCGCCCCCCTGCACACTAACACAACCTTCTGGTTCTGCGTGCAGCACTTTGAGAAGTGGCCCAAACAGATGCCCATCGTTGCCCACGCCGAGAAGCAGACAGTAGCTGCAATCCTGATGGTGGCGCAGCTCTACCAGCGCCCAGTTCACATCTGCCACGTCGCCAAGAGAGAGGAGGTAAGGGGCCGTTCATGATTTATCTCATGGTTCCCTTCTAAGAGCATCATATGGGCTCCATTCGCTACACAACCTGAATTCATAACATTAGCAGATGTTCCAAATGTTTTGATCGCAAATTTTGCCTATTTAACGGCTTTTTCCACTCCATTCCAGATCCTGATCATCCGGGCTGCCAAGCAGAAAGGCATCCAGGTGACGTGCGAGGTGGCGCCTCACCACCTCTTCCTGTGTAATGAAAATGTGCCAGCGATCGGCGAGGGACAGGCGCAAGTACGACCCATGCTGGGAACCCGTGAAGACATGGAGGCACTGTGGGAGCACCTGGACATCATAGACTGCTTTGCCACAGATCACGGTCAGCATCCGCTCTGCTAAATGACGTCAGCTCTTATATCCATGTAATAGCAAATGCATGTTGGCTCCTCCTGCTCCTTACTTTCAAGTTTCCTTATCTGGCTTTTCTGTTTTCATAGCTCCCCACTCTGTTGAAGAGAAGAGGAGCAATCATCCTCCTCCAGGCTACCCCGGCTTGGAGACGATGCTCCCACTGTTGCTCACCGCCGTCAGCGATGGACGTCTGACCCTGGATGACATCATCAGGCGGCTTTACGACAACCCGCGCAAGATCTTCAACCTGCCTGTCCAGGAAAACACATATGTGGAGGTACACACACACACACACACACACACACACACACACACACACACCCTGATCACTTTCCCCTGGTCTTTGTACTTCAAAACAGCCCTCAAATATTTCTAATTCCTTTGCGTTTATTCACCTTGTGTTGTCTCTCAGGTGGACTTGGAGCAGGAGTGGGTCATTCCAGACGCCATGCAGTTCACCAAGTCCAAGTGGACCCCCTTCCAGGGTATGAAGGTGAAGGGTAAAGTCCGCCGCGTGGTTCTACGAGGAGAGGTGGCCTACATTGATGGACAGGTCAGCAAAAGCACACACAGACACACACACGCATATTTATTGTCTGTGTTTAGAGGGGGGGGGGAATTAACCTACAGTGTGACCATGTGTGTATCTGTGTCTTGTGAAGGTGTTGGTACCTCCAGGTTACGGTGAAGACGTGAAGACCTGGCCCAGTCAGCCCGTTTACCCGCCGGAACTTCCCAAAGAAACTCCAAAGGTACTGAATACTTACGTGTGTGTGTGCCATTTCAAAGAGACAGAGACTAGAAGTAAACGTTTCACAGCAGCTCTCTGCTCTCTGTGCGTTTCCTGTTTCAGACCCCAGAGTGCCCGCGTCCCACTCCTCCCCGGGAAATCATCCGCACCCGAGCGGCCAGCCCTCGGCGGGGGTGCGGTGAGGGCCGCTACCTGGCGCAGCCCCGCACCCACCGCTCCTCTGACCCGGGCCTGCCCCCAGGTACTGCGCTGCACACAACCGTCCCAGGAAATATAAGCATTGCTACATTTCAGATCCTGTATCCTGCATCTTGTGTATTTAACTGATGGAAGTGATTGGTGTCTTTGCTCCGTCTTTAGATATGATGATTCCTACCGCGTTTGCCGCCAGCAGTGACGGTTACAGCCACCCGCCTCCCCTGTCCAGGCTCCTGTCCCCACAGGCGGCGCCCGGACACCTACTCGCCCCACAGATCCCCCACTTCCAGACGTCCCCCCTGCTGCACCCGTTAGTGGGTCAGCACATCCTGTCTGTCAGGCAGTTCAGCAAGGAGCAGGTAGAACACACACACACAGCAGATAGAAGCAGAAGAGAATTTGCAATTTATGAGCAGTTTTATATTTTAGCCAGCTGGTGTAATACCTTTAGTCTTTCTCCTGGTCGTTGTAGATCTCTCATCTTTTCAACGTCGCCCACACTCTGCGTCTGATGGTGCAGAAGGAACGAAGCTTGGACATCATGAAGGTTGGCGTCTTGTTGTACACACGCGTAAACAGTTCATTTTAGTGGACACACATTCGTCCTGTTGTGTCGCTCGAGCCCGACTCTTAAACCTCAGTCGTCCGTTCCAGGGAAGGGTAATGGCGTCCATGTTCTACGAAGTGAGCACCCGTACCTGCAGCTCCTTCGCGGCGGCCATGCAGCGCCTGGGCGGCTCGGTGGTCCACTTCAACGAATCCACCTCCTCCTCGCAAAAAGGAGAATCTCTGGCCGACTCGGTCCAGACCATGAGCTGCTACGCCGACGTCCTGGTGCTCCGCCACCCGAATCCAGGCGCCGTAGAGGTGCGTTTCAAGTTTGACGCTGTTCTGTTGTCTTGAGGAGTTTTTTTATAGTTTTCTCTAACTCTTTCGTCTCTCTTGTGCGGCGTCCAGACTGCGTCCCGTCATTGCCGCAAGCCAGTGATCAATGCTGGAGACGGAGTAGGCGAGCACCCAACCCAGGCCCTGCTGGATGTCTTCACCATCAGAGAGGAGCTGGGGACGGTCAACGGCATGACGGTGAGAGACATGACAACGTGATTGAATGCCGACCTGTACTTGTAGGTCGTTTTGCCGGTTTCGCTGATGTCGCTCTCACTTTTGGTCTCTGTCAGATAACGATGGTCGGGGATTTGAAACATGGCCGCACGGTTCACTCCCTGGCAAAGCTGCTGACCCAGTACCGCATCACCCTGCGCTACGTGGCCCCCAAGAACCTCCACATGCCGGCAGAGATCATCAGCTACGTGGCCTCCAAGGGCATCAAGCAGGTTGGAGCAAAGATTACCAGAGGCTAAAACTCCACAGAGGAGCTGATTTGCCGGGATGAATATTGAGTGTTTCTGGGATTTTGGACCCCGCTGTGTCGACGCTGATGTGGATTTGTGCTCGTTTGCAGGAGGAGTTTGAGAGTATCGAGGAGGCCTTGCCTGACACCGACGTCCTCTACATGACCAGGATCCAGAAGGAGAGATTTGCATCAGAGGAGGAGTACAACGCCGTAAGCAGCCACCCTTCCTGCCTCAATTGTCTCGGATTTTAATTATTGCAGATTGTAATAAGCTCATACAAACTCATATCAATCTTTGTGTCTTTGATTTCTCTCAGTGTTTTGGCCAGTTCATCCTCACTCCTCACATCATGACCAGCGCCAAAAAGAGGATGGTGGTAATGCATCCTCTGCCCCGAGTCAACGAAATTAGGTGAGGCCCAGCGAACCAGTAGTTGACTGATAGAACCAGATAGAATCAGATTTACATACGCAGTCGTGAGGGACCTGTCTTTACTGTCTTTTTCTTGTCTTGTGTCCCTCTCTTTCAGCATGGAGGTGGATACAGATCCAAGAGCCGCATATTTCCGCCAGGCAGAGAACGGCATGTACATCCGAATGGCCCTGCTGGCCACCATAGTGGGCCGGTAGAGCCACAGACCTTCTGATTCGGAAACGCGACGACTCAGCTCCCAACAGTAACTAGTTTTAGACAGACCTGAAACAAATCAGTGCAGCCTTTTAACACAGTGAAATAGATCATAAATACCTTGACTGAGAACCGAGACCCCCGCTAATAATCCCAACACTGCTGTTGTACTTTGGCGATTATCCTGTCAGGTCTGTTTTAGTTTTAGCCGCCAGATTAAAGTAATTTAATGGTCCTAAAAGCTTAAAGGGGTTCTTCTACGCGGATTTATGTGTCTTTGTTTCTGCTTTCGCTACTGTTTCCTTAAGGCCCTGCTCTGACATAGTGGTGGCTATCCAAACACTGGCCGGTCAGATTATAATGTGTGTGTTTAACAAGGTGTGTGATGTCTACAGGCAATACTGGTCAGTTGTTGAACCTTAAGGAATAATCAAGAAATAAGAACGGATTTAAAAGGGCGTAACATGTCCTTTTACACACTTTGTTTAAAACTGAATTTAAATTTCCTTTGAAACTGCTTCTTGAGTATGCTTTCTGTGACTATTACGACTATTAGAGGCTACGCTGAGCTCGACAGTGTTGAAGGATCGACAGGATCAACACACCCACTGAAGGATCTTAGCAATTGTTATTTTTTTAACAATGAAAACATCACTACTTTATTCACTTTATGGTAACGGTTGATTTCTGCTCATCACAAAACGTCAAGTCACAAATGCTTTGATCAGCGCGATCACATTGAGTGTGAACATTGTCTCCGCTGCTTAGTCATGTTTACTGCAGTAAGTTAAAGCTTCACTCCTTCTACTTATGTATTTCAACTCCATGTACTCCTCCTTTCTGCCTGTGTCTTCTATTTTATACCTAAACTTCCTTTTCTCCTTGTGGGTTTCCAGGAGTCACACAAGCTTCTCTGCCATGTTACGTTGTTCTGGAGCTCCTGGTTTGTAGACTTTAAGTGCAGAAACCAGGGGAAATCTGAGGCTTGCATTATTGCAAATCATAGAAAATAAACGTTACAAATATGGGTAATAATGAAACCAAAAGCCATAGACGTTAGTCTGAGCACCTTTTATATGCAGGATGATGTAATATTATTAGGTTCAGTGTAAGTAAGTCATATAGTTACGTTTCCATTCCCCTTGTTCAAATTGGCAGAAATTGTGTAATGCATAATAAAGATTTGCATAAAGACAATTAATTCATTGTGTGTTTATTTACTCCAGAGCCACCAGCTGTGTTTACATGTTTCATTCTTATTTGTAGTATAGTTTAGTTAGTGCTCTTTCTCTCTCAACGCAACCCGTCAAGGTTCCGTTCAGTTGAAGGGGAGCTGTTCTTTGACGCTGGGGCCATGTGTTTACTCATGTTGGGTTTCTTTACATGCTTTGTATGTGAAGTGACTTCAGATAAGCGCTGTTGTTATTTGGCGCTTGTATAAGTAAAGATTTTGAATTGAATAGTGCACCTTTTGGTCGGTTCATATATGCTGTATTTCAGCTCTATTTTCATTTTTGTGAGCTTGGGGCTTGCTGCGTCCACTCCACGCATCTGCCTGGCTGGTATTGAAGTAACTCAGGAACGCCCCCTGGTTCCTTGTATCGGCATAAAAACATTCTACATCCACCATTGACAATAAAGTTGAATCTAATATAATCTCATTTTAGTCATTGCTTCATCGTCCACCACACACAAAGCATTTGTCAATATAAATTGTAAAAAAATAAAAATACAAATAACTATCACTTTAAATACACTAATATTGCCACTTTTAATTTTAGCTTTGGCTCGGTCGTGGTTTCGGGTGCTGGGAAGGAGAATGTTTTAATGTCGTGCCACTTAACGGAATGTAAAGATGAAAATCAGGAGTAGATACATTTCCCCCTTTGACACCAGAGGGCGACAACTATGAGCTGTCTTTGTGGAAAAACCCAAACTCGTAATCTTGTTTCCTATTTAACCGTGTTCTCGCTATTTAATACAACATTTTTACGACTACAACTTTAGTAAAACGACTATCCTCTTGTGGAGGGTCGCGTGGTGCGTTCGACATCGCTTCTCGGCCTTTTCACGAAGATCAAGTGTAGTATCTGTTCTTATTAGTTTAATATTTGATGCGTCCTCTTCCCGGGGACCATAAATTGATTTTTGAGGCAGGTAGATGGAATAGGGGCTTGCTCCATCCACTCCACGCATAGACCCGGTATTGCAGTATCTCCAAGAACGGAGCATCCCCTAATTATGTGGGAAATAACTCTAATATCGTGCGTAAACGACTATATGCAGACTTCCGTACTACTAAATTAAATTCTCTCATAATGCTAGTGGCTGAATAAATTTGAAGAGGAACATAAGTATTAAACTACATCGTTATTACAATATAAGAATTAATAAGAGTTAGTTGATTATAGCGTTGACATGATCACTACTAGAGTCGCTAACCTTAATCAACCACACCTTTTCTCTCTCACCTCATCTGTGCAGTCATTGTTCCATCGATGTCTCCTATCTACACCTACTCTCATTTGTTCCTGCAAATAAAATATAAATTGTAAGCACATGCTGGCGCCCTGAACAATATCTGTGCCATGTTTGGTTTCCATTTATTCATTTCAACAGATTCAGATATCTCGTATTTAAAATCTGCTTTATTTTTATTGTTTAAAGGAAACTCTGCTTTTATTTTGAAGGTCGCGCCCCGGAAGCCTTGTTGTTGCTGCCGCTGCGTGAAATCGCAGGCTTTCACAGCGCCTCAGTTTCAGCGACGCTTGTGGGCTGCACCGCCTGACTGATCGTGAGCCTTTAACCGGCATTCAGGACATCGGGTCGGATGCCTCTATGATCCAGCTAATCTTACAACGAGACACACAGCGTCCATTTTGCACAAGGTAACAACGAGATTTACTCAAACTGCGTTTCTCCGCGAGATATCTGAGCTCGTACATGTTAAGCTAACCGCTTAGCCGCTGCAATCACTCCATTCAAATACTGCTAATTTAGAAAGCCCTGTAAATATATGACATAAACCACGTCAATCCAAGCGTATTCGTCTCACAACCTAAGCACACTATTACATTTACTTTCATTTACTGCAAGTATTGGGTTATCTGTGAAGATTTGGAGGGAGGCGGCGTCATGGTTACTAGCTGGCTAGCAGCTCATTGTGACGGACTGTTAGACTTCTTTTTCTACACCCGAGTTTTATATGTTTGAGTTTATCCTTTTAATTCGCTTTATTATGTAGCATTTCTGGGTTAAATTATCCCCTCTAAGTTTATGCGCAACCGTCTGGCAGCGCGACAGTTTATTGCATGTTAGATGTCCGGTGGTCATAAGGATCATTACGTGAATATCTGTGGTACTATTTATTTGTGAATGGTGAAATATTGGCGAGTAAAAGAGAAACTGTCTGTGTCCGTGTGCGGGGTGATTAGCAGAGGATTAGAGCCGCAAGGACAAACACAGACGACAATCTTCCTTAGTCAGACTGGACTGTTAATCCAAACCAACGCGTATGATGTGTGATTAAACCTCCAAGATTCAAATCCTGCTGTTGGAGACACAGCAACCACAAATACGGGTTCAAATTCATCGTGATCAAGTATGAGAAATGGTCGAGAACGAGCTCAGACTGCAGGAGAAACGTCTTGTGTCTCCTGCAGCAGGTCTGGAGACAAATGTGAGCATTATAGAGAGAATAGAAAGGATCAGCAGATATATGGACCAGAATATGGATCGTTTTGTTTTGGTTATCCTGGATAAGGAGGTTTGATGTGTATACGTAAAAGAGAAAGTAGGCCTGCCCACAAGGGTCAACTCAGGGCAGAGGAGGGGTCAGGGTGTCGCTGTGCAGCTTACACTTAGTAACTCATGTCATCTACACTTAGTAACTCATGTCATCTACACTTAGTAACTCATGTCATCTACACTTTGTAACTCATGTTATCTACACTTAGTAACTCATATCATCTACACTTAGTAACTCATGTCATCTACACTTAGTAACTCATGTCATCTACACTTTGTAACTCATGTTATCTACACTTAGTAACTCATGTCATCTACACTTAGTAACTCATGTCATCTACACTTTGTAACTCATGTTATCTACACTTAGTAACTCATGTTATCTACACTTAGTAACTCATGTCATCTACACTTAGTAACTCATGTTATCTACACTTTTTAACTCATGTCATCTACACCTAGTAACTCACTCATGTTATCTACACTTAGTAACTCATGTCATCTACACTTAGTAACTCACTCATGTTATCTACACTTAGTAACTTATGTCCATCTACACTTAGTAACTCATGTCATCTACACTTTGTAACTCATGTCATCTACACTTAGTAACTCATGTCATCTACACTTTGTAACTCATGTCATCTACACTTAGTAACTCATGTCATCTACACTTAGTAACTCATGTCATCTACACTTTGTAACTCATGTTATCTACACTTAGTAACTCATGTCATCTACACTTAGTAACTCATGTCATCTACACTTAGTAACTCATGTCATCTACACTTAGTAACTCATGTTATCGACACTTAGTAACTCATGTCATCTACACTTAGTAACTCATGTCATCTACACTTAGTAACTCGTGTCATCTACACTTAGTAACTCACTCATGTTATCTACACTTAGTAACTCATGTCATCTACACTTTGTAACTCATGTCATCTACACTTTGTAACTCATGTCATCTACACTTAGTAACTCATGTCATCTACACTTTGTAACTCATGTTATCTACACTTTGTAACTCATGTTATCTACACTTTGTAACTCATGTTATCTACACTTATTAACTCATGTCATCTACACTTAGTAACTCATATCATCTACACTTAGTAACTCATGTCATCTACACTTAGTAACTCATGTCATCTACACTTATTAACTCATGTCATCTACACTTAGTAACTCATGTTATCTACACTTAGTAACTCATGTCATCTACACTTAGTAACTCATATCATCTACACTTATTAACTCATGTCATCTACACTTAGTAACTCATATCATCTACACTTAGTAACTCATGTCATCTACACTAAGTAACTCATGTCATCTACACTTAGTAACTCATGTCATCTACACTTAGTAACTCATGTCATCTACACTTAGTAACTCATGTTGTCTACACTTAGTAACTCATGTCATCTACACTTAGTAACTCATGTTGTCTACCACTTTTTCCCATCTTCTCTGAAATTCTGGTTTTAGATTTAGAGCAACGCCTGCACTTCATATGACTTGGAGCACATAAGTCTGAGTGTTGCAGACCCAGCCTGTAGTGGAGATACTGTGGACATGTGGGTCATTCTGACACAGCTGCTGCTCTCTGTGTGCTGTTAGGGTTCTTATCTGCATGCATGGCAGTTTGGACACTGCACCACAATGCCTGCAGTTGGCTAATTAACCTAATGGTCTTGTTGTGATGATGCTCCCCCGTCTGCTTCCCGTGCAACATGCTTGGGGCCGTGTCGACGTGAATGACCTCGGCTCCGGCAGAAACGCTATCTTGGCCTGCAGCTCGTTTGTGAAGATGAATGTTTGAGTATTAAGCCCAGTGCAACAACAGGTTATTGAATAGACCAACTTCTGTCAAACATAATTCCCTGATATGTGAGGACATGCCTCCTGAAAGTCACAACACTGGAAGGAAACAATGCAAGAGACCAAACAACAGCGACTCAAGAGAACAATGGAGTGTATTCACAGAAAACCTGCTAATGGTTGACAGATTAGCCAGCTTGGTGGAGGAAGTGATGCAACGTCCCACTACTGTAACTATAACGCTACAGAAAGACGTTGAATCCTACACGTTGCTATGGTGACGGGCTGCACAATCTGTGTGTGTGTGTGTGTGTGTGTGGACTTGCACAGGTAATCTGTGACATCAGCACAAATGTAATCTTCTTTAGTCGACGACTTGACCAACTTTATTTGTGTGTGTGTGTGTGGTGGTCGTCTCTTAATCGACCTGCTTGTGTATTTTAGTATGACGTCGCCGTTTCCAGGCTTTTGAATGTTAATGTAACGTCTTCTTTCCTGCTGTTAAAAAACGGCGGCCGCCTTTGATTTTTATTTATTTGTCTTTGTATTTCTCAAAAACGGAGAAGAGCCTTTTTAATTAAGCGACAGCCCCGTTGCAGAATGTCATTACAACACTGCGTTTAATACTTAACTACAGACCAGAACCAGAGACAAGGATTTATTAAGATTCCAGGGAGCTTTTATGAGCTTTAGGACGTTTTATCCCAATTACTTCTTGCGTCATACTGCCTACTGAAAGTCTTTGGTTTTCCTCCTCCAGGCAGACGAAACATTGTGCCTTAGATTTCCACACTTAAGTTACCAAAGCCATAGATTTCCCCATATAGGCTCCCGTTAATAAATCTGCTCATACTTGGCCTCGACACCAGTATGATATAAAACCACACTAAGGTCTATTAAATTGATATATAACGTCTTGTCTAGTTCACCATCTTTTTTACAAATCTTCCTCCTGCAGTGCCGGGCGTGTTTCTCAGAATATAAAAAGTTAAGGATCTGATCCATAAACCATAATTAAGCATAATCCAAGCTGCTCCTTTGGTAAATTAAAGTGTTTAAAGGTTTGTTGTGGACGTGTCAACACGCTGCGCCCTGTCAGTGGTTTGTAACCAAGTCGTTTCTTCTCCTCTTCCTCCTCCTCCTCCTCCCCCGTGACAGAGGTGAGCCATGGCTGAGCCAAACCCCTCTCGTCCCCAAAGGAAGATGTCCACCGCCGGGGAGAGTCTGTATAAGGTGCTAGGGCTGGAAAGAGGATCCTCGGCTGAAGACATCAAGAAGGCGTACAGGTAAACAAAACGCGCCTTTGCCTTTGCATCTGCTGTCGTCCACCTGAACATGCAAAATGGTTTGAGCGTGCGTTTGTGTTTCGCGTTGAGATGAGACGGCAATTGGAGCTACCAAGGATAATAGACATGTAAAATCTGCCCCATTTACAGCATGTATGAGTGTGTGTGTGTGTGGGGGGGGGTGCCAGATGGAAACACAGCGTCCTGAATAGGAATAAACTACAATTGTGTGTTTCCAGTAGATTTTATACTCCAAAACTATGCATGTTCAATTCAGGAGAACCGCTGTATGCATGTATGGAGGGATGGAGGGAGTGGGTGTGTCTGCAGGAGAGTCTCGATTCGCCCTCTTCCCTTCTTCCTTCCTTCACCCGCCACTTCACACCCTTCACACTTCCCCTTTGCCATCTAATCAACCTGTCATTACTTCACTTCACTTCACGCTCTCCTCTCCTCTCCTCTCCCCGTCTCCCCCTGCCAGGAAGCTAGCTCTGAAGTACCACCCGGATAAGAACCCGGACAATCCGGAGGCAGCGGACAAGTTCAAGGAGATCAACAACGCCAACTCCATTTTAAACGATGACACCAAGAGGAAGATCTACGACGAGTACGGCTCCATGGGCCTGTACGTGTCCGAACAGTTCGGAGAGGAAAGCGTCAAGTACTACTTCCTCATGTCCAAATGGTGGTTTAAGGTTTGTGCTCTACAATTATTCATGAATAAGTAATCAATCAGACTGCATCATATAGTACTTTACAACATTTTGACACGTGTATTCCTTGTTTTAAAGGGAAATTATGGAATTTCCTGATGTGGCTGGACAATGATTGAACCGTTGCTGTGTGTGTGTGTGTGTGTTCATGTGTGTGTGTTCATGTGCGTGTGTGTGATCTTCCCTGCAGAGCCTGGTGCTGTGCTGTACGTTGTTCACCTGCTGCTGCTGTTGCTGCTGCTGCTGTTTCTGCTGCGGCAAGTGCAAGCCGCCCGAAGACGACGAAAACTACCAGTACGTGGACCCGGAGGACCTGGAGGCCCAGATCAAAGCGGAGCAGGACGGAGGTGAGCTTATTGGGGCTCAAACTGCCGATTAACTTTAACCAGAATATCATTCACACAGATGAAACTAGGTTACTTTTGATGTGAGAGTCGAGTGGAGTTGACTAATATCCGGCAATACTCCGCAGAAAAACAATTAGTGCTGCTCTACGTCTGACCTTCATATCTGTAAACAGGATGTTGTTGTTCTCCAGCACCGACAAAATGTCATAGTTCTGTTCTCTCTATGCAAACGCTGTCTAATCTTTGATTATCAGCAGCTGGAATTGATTGTTTTCTTCCTGTTTGCGTTGATGTTGATGTATGTAGTAGTAAGCAAGGTGTCATCTGCATAGAACGAGAGGAAACGAGTCACTTTAAGCTTTCGAAAGCAACATTTTGACGACGCTAAAGCAGCTTGATTAACCGGGCCGACTGAACTCACAGCTGTCCCGTTACCTCAGCAACAGATTGAAACATGTTCATACAGGCTTAGCGTGTTTAGTATTTCCATGCTCTAATCCTACAGGAAACATAGTAATCATTGGCCAGCCCGCGTCTAGCGTGGGTCCAGAAAACCCAGATGGCCAGCAGCCTGTAGCACAGAGCCAACCCATCCCCCTGCCAATGCCAATGCCAATGCCTCCACCTGAGCCCCGGTCACCGACGCCGGCCAGCCCAGCGGGAGGGGAGAACCCCGGAGAGAGCCGGGCGGAGTCGAAATGACTCGTAAGAGCCGCGCCGTCTCACGACCGCGTTAACCTCGCTCGCTCACCCTTCGTCCGCGCTCGTTCAGCTGCCTGCCTGGCTCCGCCTACTCACTCATCCATCACTTAACGGCCGCGCTCGCCCTCATGCATATTTCTTTTGCCACATGCACCTTGAACGCTCGAGTCGCCCCTGCATGTCTTGTCTGTGTTTGCATTTTTATTGTTGTCTTCCGTGTTGCCTTCAGGTGCTGCCTTGCTTGAATTGTTTTATTTTTGGGTATCATGCTGAATCATCCCGCACGAACATTTCATCATTTCCTTAAAGCTCCTGAATCCCGCTTCTCTAATCTCTGTGAAAAAAAGCTGAAACATGAAACAGTATGAGATATTTAACGCACAAACATGTGACTGCTTACACCGGAGCTGCATGGCACACATTTCATCTGCAATTACTCACACACATGTGCGAAAATGAGTGTAAACGAGTGGAAAGTGATCTCCTCTCCTCTTACAGGAAAGTGACGGTGTGGATGAGCCTCAGCGAGCTAGGGCAGGTATGTGTGTCGCTTTCCCTCATCTTCTTCTTCACCTTCGTCAATGTAGTGCTAAAAATCCCTATTTCAATGTCCTGATTTCCCCTTAAGGCCTTCGAGCACCTATTGAGATCCAGCCACATTCGACTGCTGCCAGCGCCCCAGTGATCAACCAGCCCAACCCCCACCCCGCCTCCCACACACGCTGGACATACGACCTGGAGGCGGGTGTTTGAAGGCTCTCGGCCTCCTCCCTCCGGCGGAGCTCAAATTATGGCGAGCCGTTAACCCCGCTAGCTGGGCTATGACGCCGCCCCGGCTCATAACCGTCCATCATCTTTACATCACAGGCCAGCTAGCGAGTAACAACGGAGCAGGAAACACTCGCCGTCTGCCCGCCGCTCCGCTCCGCTCGCCGGGTCCTCTTCTCTCTGTCCAGTGTGATGTAACCTTGCTCGCGGTCCCCCCCCTCCTCCCTCCCCCCCCCCAACTCATTCAGGGCCGGACTCGTCTTGCTCTAGTCACCCCCCCACCCCCGCCCCCTCCCCCCATTGCACCCGGTAAGGACGCGACGCTGGGCTGACAGGAAGACGGAGCAAGCAGACGGGGGCGCGAGGGCTTCAAACCCTCAAAGGACTTACTTCAAATTTGATCCACTATCCGGACTGGCTGAAGACTCTTTTGGTGTCTCTTGTGATTCTTTTGTCCCCCGACCCTCGACGTCTCCTTCATTTCAAACAAAGGGACCTACAGGAATGCGTTTCCCCTTGTTGTTGTTGTTGTTGTTGTTTTTTTTAGGTGCCCTGCAATCAACGCTCTGAGGCATCGTTATCAAATCACTGCACTTTTGGAATTGGACGTGCATTGGGACACACACACACACACGCACACACACACACACACAGACACACACACACACACACACCCACCCCTGTCGCACTGAACTCTGAATGGGGCCAACAAACAAAGACTCTGTAACGCAGGGACGACCTGTTGTCCCCGCCTTGCATCGGCCTCGTCCAGTTAACTGTCGCATCGCCGCCTCCCCCCGTTTTTCTTTTTTTAACCCGAACCCCCTCCATTTGCGAAAATACGGCCGAAGAAAATCATCGAGGACGGAGAGGAGAAGCGAAGTCTCGGGAACGTTTCACACGGACGCACAAACGAGAGAAGTTCAGACTTGAGAGGGGGGGGGGGGGGGGGGGGAGAAACACGATGGATGTGCTCCTCCGGAACCAAACAAACCCCCAGGAGCAGAGACCAGAGCCCCCCACCCCTTCCCCCCTCCTTAATGTGCATGTGGTATTGTCCGGATGTATGCATGCCCCGCCCCTTTCCTCCCTATGTTACAGTACTGAAACACACACACACTCACACCAGCCCCCCCCCCCCCCCCCCCAGTGTCCAATCGTGTGCCATCCTCAGCGAGAAAAACAAAAGCCTCCAACATAATAATCGATGACTTGAAACGGACTGACAGATGCCATAGAGACACGACATTCAAGCTCCAACGGGAAAGATTCCTCTTATTTATTGTTTATTGTGCTTTTGTTTATTAGACCAAAGCCAACAGTTCCATGTAGCCAACCATCACTGCAGAATGAGTTGGGTCCAAAAATAGTGAAGGTTTGCTCCTTGTCATGTTTGTATCTTTGTGCGCTCGGGTCTTACGCACCGCGTGAGGTGACACTGTTGCTATTGGCAGCGATTCTTCTTCTTCTTTTGTCTTTATACAATATGTAAACTCAGGTCCAGATTCACTAACACTACATTGCATTGCATCTCTTGAATTTGAATCACAGTTCTCACGTTCTTGGGTGCAGAGTTTTCTATTTCTATTTATTTATTTATTTGTTTTTCCATTCATGTTTCCTTCATGTTGTGACCTAAACA
This sequence comes from Genypterus blacodes, assembly GCF_046128005.1. Classification (NCBI taxonomy): domain Eukaryota; kingdom Metazoa; phylum Chordata; class Actinopteri; order Ophidiiformes; family Ophidiidae; genus Genypterus; species Genypterus blacodes. The sequence goes on from NW_027466827.1 coordinate 571,003, forward strand.
GGCCATTAAACAGCACTGAGCGAGCTGACGCCACTGCGGCACTAATCCACTCAGACTGGCATCTTTACACCATTAAGCTCCTTTTTTATCCGGGCTTTGCTGATCTGTCTTTACTCTCTAGGAGGAGACGAAATCTGTTCCCACCCCCAATTGTTCCTGACAGTGTTGTGCCTTGGACAGAGACGAACAGACGATAACACTTCACGCAACAACTGCTCCTCACCTTTTTTTTGTGTGTCATTTCTGGTGATTTGCCGTCTTACATTTGGGCGTGAATCTTTAGTGAATCTGGATCACTGTAGGTATTTCAGTAGCGTCACGTCATCCATCGTCATCATTATAGATTTGTGGAGGAGAAATGATGGAATGGTTTATTAAAGAGATCTGTCACAGCGTGTCTCAAGACGGCTGCATGTCAACTCATCTTTCCCCTTATTGGTGCTCCATGTCTAAGCTTCTTACATGAACCCATGTGAAGGTTTGAGGTGTAATGACACACTAAACGGTCCCGTTTGGGGTGGGGAGGGGTTTTGAATTCATCCATAGTCCTGGTCTAGTGCTTTTCTAAGGTCTGTGTGTGTCATCGATGACTATAAACACACCCTCTGCCTGCAGAACAAGCAAGTCGTCCCATGTGCTATTGTGATGCTACAAAAACAGATGCATGTAAGCTGGTACTTCCCCGACGTGTGTGTGTGTGTGTGTGTGTGTGTGTGTGTGTGTGTGTGTGTGTGTGTGTGTGTGTGTGTGTGTGTGTGTGTGTGTGTGTGTGTGTGTGTGTGTGTGTGTGTGTGTGTGTGTGTGTGTGTGGACTTCATTTCCCTCCTATCATCGCTTCCCTGTGCTCGGTGAAAGTGTGCGCCGTTGTTCCCGTTTACATCCCTGTTTTCTAATCGCGTAAGGATGCAAAGGAGACAGAGTTCCTGTCAAAGACACACACACACACACACACCGCCTGTTTCCAAATGAAAATGGTGTTAGATGGCATTTGTTTTTGCACTCGGTTAAGGAACAGCTGCATGACGATCCATATGAGAGAGACTGTGCGGCTGAAACATAAAGGTAATAGAACATGTTTAAATATGATGACTCACTCTCTTCCCTACTAGGTGTTTCAATTTACAACCTGTCCAAATCAGAAGGAGTCTGTACGCAAAACATTTGCATCTAAATTCAAGCCTTTTAAATCTTTGTAAAAACTTGTACTTGTTTTTTTTTTTATTTAAAATCTTGTTTAACACCAAATCTGCCAATTCTTGGGTATTTTCCGGAATTATTAGAAGCATTTTGTTGCCATGCGATGGTAATTTAAGAAAAACTTAAGGTCTGCATTTCATGCAAACCTTTTTATTGCATAACTAACTTGGGTTATCCCTCGTATTGTCCTTGGGGTCAATTTGACCCCAAGGACAATACAATACTAAAAAAGTTACTAAATACAATACTCAAAAAGTTGATCAAATGTGTTTTCTTTCATCAAATGGTCTGAAATGTATAGGGGTTGTTTGATACAATGCTCTTTGTGATTAGAAGAAGTCATTTGATTGAATTTTATAACTCCTTTGCTCCTTGGGCCCCAAAAGGCCCCAAAGCCTAAACCATTTTTGACCCCAGAGGACAATAGGTGTTAGTATTTGCTACCATTCAAAAAATTCAAAAACAGCAGCCTCACTAAACTTTGACATATTCCACTCCGGTTCATGTCAAATAGTAAAGATCATATCAAATATTTCAAAAAAGAAATTATCTTATCTTTTAAACTCAAAAATAGGGTATATTTTATGTAAGCAAGGCCTTTTGGCCCTAAATTCCAAAATGAATGGAAACATTTGTGGTGATGCGTTGGACTGGAGTCGGACTAAAGGTGTGACATAAAAATAATTGAAAATTTACACTTTATGCTTTAGATAACAGTCAAACTATTTGGGGTCAATTTGACCCCAGAGGACATATGGAGATTTATGTGCACCGTTTAATGATTTAATTTCTAGCTTTTTCAAATCTTTGCAATTGCCAATTTATTTGTAATAAAGTCAAGCAAATAAGGCCCTTAGACGATCTTTAACAAACTGGGCCAAAATGAGCTCAGAAATGCTTGATAAATGTTTGTATTGTAACAAATGCACAACAACCAAAACTTAATTGAAATTAGTGTTTTGCAATTCATTTTGATGACTTATTCTCTTGTTTATTCAGATTTCACATTATTGTTAATACGATGAGGCCACAGAGCGACGAAAGGCTGATCTATTACTTTTAAATTGGGAATAAAGTATACAGTGGTAAAACTTCCAAGCCTCCTCATTCATAACAATCTCTGTATACACACTCTTTTTTTGTGTTATGTAATTTAGGATTTTAATGAATGCACCTGCTCTTGCATTTGAGTGTACTATTTACACCATGATTCCATCCTAATACCAACAATACAGCAGTGATCCAATGATCTTCCAGTGAACATTGATTATTGTCAAAGCAAAACATGTGATTTACACTCATAGAAATGCTTCCAATAAGGACTTTGAACCACTTCTTCTTCTTGGTGGCCAAAAAAACAAACACCCACAAGTCAGACTGTCAGTAGGGGGCGCTGCAGAGATATAACCTATTTTTTACCCACAGAGCACGTAACAGATTTCAGCAAACTTTACAAAAAAGTCCCACTCTGCTTCTTTACGTCCTACTTAATGTAAAACAGCATGTTTTCACTCAGTGTGCACAAGCAAGATAAAGTACTCCGATGATTTTTAACACGTGAAAGCATTGCAAAATTTTCTAAATTTACGCCTGAATGAAAATAAGAACTTGGTAAGAAAGCGGTGTCTGCTTCAGTCATTAGGTCTCTGCTCAGATAAAGTTCTATTTATTCACTGTGGGCTCCTTGTGGAAATCTGTAACTAATCAAAGTACTGTAAATGGAATAAATGGGGGCATTTTATAACTAATTGTTCTTTGCACTTTTATTTGACATTTGTGTACATTTAATCTGCTCGTGTTGCTCACCAAGACAAAGTCCAGTCATCCTTGTTTTGTTTGTTTATTAGTTCAAGGTTGAGTTTTGAGTTTGTTGTTTTGGGCTGAATATTTGAATTTAATGTCAGTTAGGTGAAAAAGGAAACAAAGTAATGTTGACAAAACACAACCACTTATGACATGAGATGACAATATAACCGTGGAGATTCAGATGTCAGACCAATCATCTTAGTCTGATGATGTCATTCCACTGGTAAGTAAACACACTGTGTTTACTTAGCCTCTGAAACAGATTCTGGCACGACCAGACATTTAGGACAAGGACAACATTCTCAACAACTTTCTCTCACAGACAGTAAGTGAAGGCCCAAAAACATAATGTTCACTTACATAATACTAATAACTCTATGAACATGGTATATGTTCTACCACATATCCCCCCTATGGCGATTCCAATATCGCCAACATGATGGTATACATTTTTTTGCTGGAACCAAGAACCAGTGACGGGCAAAAACTAGCATCAGTACACTAGAAAAATTCCCTCACGACCCCCTTGCCTCTCCAGACTTAATCATGGGCGATCACGCTTCTGCGCTAGTAGTGGTTCCATAACTATACATACACATACATAAAAATAGGTTACACATGTACTGCAAGCCTGGCAGATCATGTCAGCATTCGCCTGCGGTGTGCAGTTGTGTGTAGATTAAAAACATAAACCAGCAATGTAAAACTGAACTATGAATTGCTTAACTGTGACTGATGAGTTAATTAATTGTTTAACCTGTTTAACTGAAAATAAGATCCAAATAAAATTAACACAAACTTTCAAAATCAAGACCTCAACCTAAAACTTCATACGACGTGGCATCAAGGAATTATTATCATCATTTACCAGTGCAGATGCAAATAGTATGAGTAACAAATACATGTTAACATGTTGATACAGAGCATATCTATTATGATATCAAACCAAATTCTGATACAGGAAGTGCAGAGTTCTCATATGGTGATGTAGATGTCCTCATGCGTGGCAGTATGTGATGTCGGCACATTCAGAGCCACCCCGGAGAGGTTACTAGCACTATCACAGGGGATTTTGTCCAACCCACTCACTTCAGTGACCTCCAGAGTTCAGAGTTCACCACTCGTGTTCAAGACAGACGTCTGTCCGTTGGTCTCCTCTGACTCCGTTGAGTCAGCATCTGTATCCTGCATGTAGTCTGGTATAGGGAACAAGTCTAGTTGTCCAATGACCATGTGTGCCTGTTGAATCTTTGCCAACCTTGAAGCTGTCACCACGCTCATCTGGTTTGCGAGAGTCTTTGTAAGAACATGCCTCAGTATGGGTACGATGCAACACATCAGCAGAGTGAATATAACTAGAACTATCCACGCGGTTAATCCTATTTTACCAAGCTAGCACTCCATTTTCCGAGCCTTAGGTCTAGCCAATCCCATGACGTTCCTTCCCTACCAGCATTATCTTTTAATTCATGTCTTAATTGTTTGAGTTTGAACATGGCTGTGGAGAATGTTCCATCGTGGCAAGTGCTATCTGGGATGTAAGTGCAGCACAATTCTCAAAACATCTGACACAAAAAATTTTAAGTGTTTCCTGAATTGCTACAAAATCAGTATCACAGGGTTTTTGGTGCATGTTGAGATCCTGGTTGGGAGTGGAGCGTATCAGGGCAGGAACAAAGGATCAGGTGCAGCAGGAACGGGCTTCCAGCCTGCAGCAAGATAGATGAGGGTAATAAATCCAGTAGTGTAATTTATGAATGTGTTTTGCCCAGTAATAGGATTGAACGTTTGGTAAGGCAAGACCACCACTAAACCTACATCTGTGCAGGAATGATTTGTGGATCCTAAGCGCTCTCACACCCCAAATGAAGGTGCTGATCGTTTTGTCTTAAGAAGTCTAAGAAATGTTTATGTTAGAATAAGGGAAGCGATTTAAACAAATAGAGAAATCTTGGTCTTGAAGATTAAGACACTTCTTGAGAAGCACTGGGGTTGTGCACTGATGATGAAGGATGGTGATGGCAGCTGAAGCTTCTGTCAGCCTGGTTTCCCTGTTTTTATTAGAATAGGAAGCACAAGAGATCATTTGTGCTCGAAGGAATTTGTTCCAAATATTGAATTGAGCTTCATTTCCATGGGACAGTGAACATGTGTGATGCTTAGTCATTGGTAGCAGAAAGGCTGTTGGTTCATATGTTTGTCTTATTGTGCTGCCTGGACTATAAATAGTCCTGTAATCCCCATTAGTCCCATAAGTGTCTTAGTCTTAGCTGACTACTGTGTTGATAAGCAAATAGTGCATCTGTTTGGGACTAACCTTGCTGCGGTTCTTGCTCAACAGGATGTTTACAAAGGACAAGGGTCAAAGGTCAGGGGCAAGAAGTGAAAGTGGCCTCTTGGTAATACTGCAGAGAGGATTGGGGTTGCTTAATGGCCTTGAAATGATCTGGTTCTGCCTCATGACATGGTTAGTATTCAGTACGTTTACAAGTGTTTGATGGGTCATTTTCTGATCAGGTTTCACCAAGTATACATGTTTAAGTTCTTAATTTTGTCCACCAGAGCATAAGGTAGTGAGGACATGTTGTAATATTTGTAGTGCTTTTGCACATCGATTGCATTTGATATGGGCAAAAAATGTAAGGTCCAGAGTTGTTCAACAGGGATTATGTACTTTCTGGCTCCTTGCCATGAGAACTAGTTCAGCACCCAATTTCGTCACCTGATTGGGCCCTCTCACACTTTCACTTCTTCCCATGAATGAAACAATCTGCAAGCTGTTTTGTTTTGATACGGTCAGCTCGGACACAATTTCCACTCTCCAGCTTCATATTGGGGTCAAGTTACTGCCGGGCCTCTACTGCTCTGCTTTTTAATGCCGCCTCTTTTGGCTTGATGACTCCATTGCACACAGAAACCTTTAAATTTAGTGCATCGCTAGTGGACATATGAGTGAATTCAACCCCTAACCTTTGCCAACTTCTAAGTGGCTTTGGTTTTCAATTTTGTAGTTTTTAACAGCTGTGATTGAGCTGCTTGATCCTAACCTTTTTTAGAATTTATTAAAAAAAAAAAGTTTTACAGCTCCTCAAATTGCAGACTTCAAGCCATTTTTAGGTCAAGGTGTGTAGTCAGAGTTGTCCTGAACTTAAATAAATCAGTCATTAAGAGGATTAAGTGTGTGTCAATAGCTTAATTATAGAAACGGGCGTACAAACTTGTGTATCCTTAGGCTGACTTTGTCTCTTATTCTGAAAAAACAAACGTAGTAGCGTGCGTATCCTCGCGCAAACTTTGTATCTTATTTTGGAAAAATGGGTGTAGTCACTTGTGCATCCTGACGCCGACTTCGCTGAGGGAAATGAACGTTAATGTTACTTAGTCGTTCACGTTAAACAACTAGTGAACAACTCCAGTGCATCCGGGCATCTGATCTGGATCTTGAACTTAATCTGAAACAACCCGCCCACTTTCCACTTAAAGTGGTTGGAACCATTCTCCTCCATGTTGTATTGCTGCCTTCAGGGTTCTCGTGGATTCCTCTGTTGTACTTTGTTTACATGTTGTATGAAAGATGCAGGTAAACATTTTTAGTACGCATATTCTTAATGTGATCTTCAGCAGCCAAAGCCACTACGTCGGGGGATTCAACCATACAACGTAAGTCTTCCCCTTAAAACGTTGGCATATTATGGCATGTAAACAGAAACTAAGAAAGTAGTTCTCTATAGTTTGTTAGTCTCACCATCCAATATGAATGCATTAACTAAATATGTGTCTAACTATCATGTTTCGTGCTTCTAATTGCAGGTGTCTTATAAGTCTGAAGAGGTTTAATAGTGTCATTCTGCTCAGACTTTGGTAAGATTACTCTTAGTGACGTTTCAGATTTCTTTAGTGTGTGTGTGTGTGTGTGTGTGTGTGTGTGTGTGTGTGCGTGTGTGTTTGTCCACTGGTGGTGATTCATACTGTTGTTGTGTGTAAGCAAGCACTTTTACCGAACCATTTAAGGAGATTTCAAGGTAAAAGTCCAACATTTGGACCTTGAAACGGCTTGATCTGATGTCTCATTCTTGACGGGCTATAAAACAATATTACCGCATAGTTACTGGCAATAACTGATATGGTTGTGTTCAGGGCAACTCCTCCGCCACACTTAACACAAAATAAATGACTTTTACAGTGCCATTTTGTTATAACAGGCTCCCTCTCTGCAAAGAAACAATACCTGTCTATTTATCTTGTTGGGAGATATCAAATTCAAGTGTTCCTAAACATCAGCTCACTGTTTCGTTTGGTTGCTAGAACCACTCGCACTCATATATCTTTTATATGTTTAATTTATAGTTAGTCATGCTCAATGTGCTATTAGGCCGCCAAAGATTATAATATGGTTTTTATGAGACCTTGTAATATTAACAATCCAGGTGTGTGTAGAGGCGATGTTTGGTTTCTGGAAGCTCTGACGTGTTTTCATCCCTTTATTGCCTTGTAGCCCAAATTAAGAGGACACATCTGGATTCCATCCTGAAGACCTAGAATGGCTCCCTCTCAGATCCGTGTGAAAATTCTCCCCACTTTCCGTTGTCTCTTTGATAAAGCGGTCCAGGTCAGAGTCGAAGGACTTGTCCCGCACAAAAGTATCCAACTGAGGTCCAAAGTTGTTGATGACAGAGGGATTAATTTCACAGCTTCTGCCCAGTACAAAGCAGATGAAACTGGGCTGGTGGATGTCTGCCGTGCTGCCTCTGTGGGAGGAAGTTACACTGGAGTGGAGCCCATGGGTTTGTTTTGGGCCATGTCACCAGAGACTCCGCATACTCAATTCCTGAAGAAGAATGTGCTCAGCCCAACACTGGTGGAGATACAAGCACTGAGTGGAGACACTGGTGAGCTCCTGGCTGCTGAAACCAACGAGAGAGTATACATGACAGAAGGGATGAGGAGAATACAAGTGCGAGAGGGGAGAATCAGAGGAGTCCTCTTCATACCTCCAGGCCAGTTGTGTTCTGCTCTTTCAATTAAGATGGAGGTGAAGGTAAATACATAGATGAGGGAATGATGTCATGATTGTAACACTTCATTTTCTTATTCTCTCCAGGTAAAGGTCCGTTTCCAGCAGTTCTAGACCTGTATGCATTGCGTGGAGGTGTTGCTGAACCCAGGGCCAGTCTGTTGGCAGGTAAAGGGTTTGTGGTCCTGGCACTGGCCTACATCCGCTACCAGGATCTACCCAAAAATCCAGAGAAGTTGGATTTAGAGTACTTTGAAGAAGCAGCAAGTTTTCTGAGGAGTCAACCACAGGTTAGTACTGGAGACAAAGCCTTGGTGCTCTTGTTTTTTGGAGCAATTACCTATTTTATTACTTCTTGAAGTGTAAGCATATTCTGGTTGTATGTAGTTGAATCGAATATATATCATAAATGCACAATATCAATTTCGGAGAATGCAGAAGTTGGCCCCACATTTGTGTAAACTGTGCGATTGTCGCCATCTACTGACTGTTTCCTGAAATTGCAATCATGATGACAACAGGGTCATGTGTGCGGTTGATCCTCAATGTTGTTGGACAAACAGGTGAAGCCAAAGCTTTTCCCTTGGTGGCCCCCTGCATCAGATACACATTTAAGTTATTTCAGTCCCTACATATATGTGATATCATGAAATACAGATGAAGTAGATGTTTAGTTTTGCAAAGCTTCTAATCACAACCGCAAGGCTTTGAGTTGTTGATTTGAATGGCTTTTGGACATTTTTGAAATATAAAGCTGTCGATTTTTGGGGATGAAACCTTACTGTGAGCAGCATTAATCCCAGATGCTCTGCTCAGGTCCTTGGCCCTGGGATCGGCATCATATCCATTTCTCACAGTGGTGCGTTGGCTCTATCAATGGCCTCTTTCCTCCCTGGGATCTCTGCGACCGTCTGTATCAATGGCTGCAATGCAAACACTGGGATTCCATTGCAATACAAAGACATCGTCATGCCTACGCTTCTTCCTGTCCTTGAGAATGCTAAATTCACAGACTCTGGGCTCAGAGATTTACGTGATGTTTTGCCTGATGCCACCTTGGAACAGAACCGGGCGTCTTTGATCCCGATAGAACGTGCCAGCTGTCACTTCCTGTTTGCTGTTTCTGCAGACGACCGTAACTGGAACAGCGTTTTTTTTGCCTCGCAGTCGGCTGCAACACTGAGACAACACGGCAAAGAATCTGTTGAGGTGGTCGAATACCCTAAAGCTGGACACTTTTTGGAAGTTCCCTACCTGCAGTTTTATCCCTCTGGGTTCCATGCAGCCATAGGGCAGGTGGTGGCGTTTGGCGGGGAGCCTAAAGCCCATTCTGACGCACAGCTGGACCTGTGGGAAAGAGTCCAGATGTTCTTCAAGAAACACTTGGGCAAGAAAAATGTCAGCGTGTCAAGTGCCTTGTAGAGTAAATTGCAGTGCCTATTAATGTGGAGTCTCATCCGTCTGATTAGGGTTTGATTGACAGTTACAGCAATGAATGATGTTAATAATTTTTCCATTAATGATGACAAACATTCACTTGTGCCTGGTTCTTCTATGTGGCTCTTATTAACTTATCTTTTCTTTTGTATCGTGTTGGTTTGACAAAATTGGCTAATTGAGTTGATCAGTTAATATGTTGAAACCTAATTTTTCTGACATCTCATACCACTCAGATGTTACATTACATTACATTACGATCATTTAGCAGACGCTTTTATCCAAAGCGACTTACAATAAGTGTGTTCAACAAAGGTAGATGTTCTCACTGTTCATGTCAATTGTGATGCAAATGAACACAACCTTTGTTTTTTATGATTATTATAGCTGTCTAAGAGATGTTGAATTAAAGAGAAACACAGTTTAGGCCATTTGAAATAAAGCTTATTGCCTACAGTACAGATTCTGTCCTATAAACTCATGCTGTCACCCACCAGTCCAATCTGCAATGGCATGAAATGGAGCAGTTAGGCTGTAGAGCTGTGATTCGATCAAAGTGGCAGAGAGGATGCCGGTCTATTTAGGAGATGATGATGACATGATGATAGCAATGATTGGGTGCAGTTGAGATGGGTGACATTAGGCTGCCTTTGAGTGAAAACAGGGACATCTGCTGGACAATACTGGTCTTGGGGGACAGGTTGATACTTGCTTTAAACTACTAGTTATCAAATCGCTGCACTTTTGGAATTGGACGTGCATTGGGACACACGCACGCCGAACGCACGCACGCACGCACGCACGCACGTACGCACGCACGCACACACACACACACACACACACACCCGTCGCACTGAACTCTGAATGGAGCCCACATACAAAGACTCGGTAACGCAGGGACGACCTGTCCCGGCCTCGTCCAGTTAACTGTCGCAATGCCCCCCTCTTCAGTTTTTCTTTTTTAATGTTTTCACCCGAACCCCCTCCATTTGCAAATATGGCCGAAGAAAATCATCGAGGAGGGGGAGTGGAAGCAAAGTCTCGGCATGTTTCACATGGACGCACAATCGACAGAAGTTCAGACTTGGGGGGCAAGTTAGACAGATGCCATAGAGACACGACATTCAAGCTCCAACGGGAAAGATTCCTCTTTATTTATTTATTGTTTATTGTGCTTTTGTTTATTAGACAAAAGCCAACAGTTCCATGTAAACAACCATCACTGCAGAATGAGTTGGGTCCAAAATAGTGAAGGTTTGCTCCTGTCGTGTTCAAAATACTTCATCAAAGCGGCAAGAGGGACTTCAAGTTGAGAGAGATCTCACTTAAGCTGTTTAATAAGCAAAAGAGGTTTAAGTTGTGATACAGAGCAAAACTCAGCTGAGGTCTCATGGTCTCAGCCGAGGTCTCAGTTTCAGTGGTCCACAGACTGCAACCCAGTCCTGTGTGCACCTCCTCTCAATGAGAGGGGGCGGTGTTGAGATCCTCCATAGTCCTGGTCTAGTGCTTTTCTAAGGTCTGTGTGTGTCATCGATGACTATAAACACACCCTCTGCCTGCAGAACAAGCAAGTCGTCCCATGTGCTATTGTGATGCTACAAAAACAGATGCATGTAAATTGGTATCTCCCCAACGTGTGTATGTGTGTGGTAGGGCTTAATTTCCCTCCTATCATCGCTATGCCTGTGCTCGGAGGAAGTGAAACTGAAAGTGTGCGCCTATGTTCCCATTTACATCCCTGTTTTCTAATTCAGTAAGGATGCAAAGGACACAGACTTCCTGTCAAAGACACACATACAGACACCCCGCCTGTTTGAAATGAAAATGGTGTTTGATGGCATTTGTTTTTGCACTCGGTTAAAGAACAGCAGCATGATGATGATCCATATGAGAGAGACTGTGCGGCTGGAACATAAAGGTAATATATAGAACATGTTTAACCCTCGTAATGTACTCGGGGTCAAATTGACCCCAAGGACCATACAATACTAAAAAGTTGATAAAATGTGTTTTCTTTCATCAAATGGTCTGAGATTTATAGGGGTTGTTTGATACTATGCTCTTCATGATTAGAAGAAATTTTAAGTCATTTGATTGAATTTTGGGTGTTGTATTGAATTTTTAACTCCTTTGCTCCTGGGGTCAAAATGGTACCGAAGCACAAAGTGATGTAATGGGGCAAAAAGTCACACCCTACTGCTCTCCAACACATTTTTTATCTTGTATGTTTGATGTGTGTGGTCAAGCAATGGTTATTTAATAATGGCACAACAACAGGAGGTATGGACAGCATGCAATGGCAGGTCCAAAAACGGGCATTTTTTGGGTGCGGCAGAAGCCCAAATCCCTGCCTTAATTTACCTACTTTTATGTAAACAAGTGCTATTGGCCCTAAATTCTAAAATTAAGGAAATTTTTTGTGGTAATGGGTTAGACTAAAGGTGTAACACAAAATTAATTGAAAATTTATACTTTATGCTTCAAATAACAGTCAAAACATTTTGGGGTCAATTTGACCCAGAGGACAATAGGTGTTAGTATTTGCTCTAATACAAAAAATTCAAAAAATTCAAAAACGGCACCATCACTAAACTTTGACAAATTCCACTACGGTTCATGTCAAATAGTCAACATCATATCAAATATTTCAAAAAAACAGCTCAAAATAGGGTGTATTTTATGTTAACAAGACCTTTTGGCCCTAAATTACAAAATAAATGGAAAAAATTGTGGTGATGCGTTGGACTGTGACACAAAAATAATTGAAAATTTACACTTTATGGTTGAGAGAACAGTCAAACAATTTGGGGTAAATTTGACCCCAGAGGGCCTTAGGTGTATGTAACACATTACGAGGGTTAAATATGATGACTCACTCTCTTTAGGTGTTTCAATTTACAACCTGTCCAAATCAGGAGTCTGTACGCAAAACATTTGTATCTAAATTCGAGCCTTTTGAGTCTTTGTAGAAACTTGTTACACTTAATTTTAAAATCTTGTTTAACACCAAATCTGCCTATTCTTAGGTATTTTTTCTGAATGATTGGAAACATTTTGTTGCCATACGATGGTAATTTGAGAAAAACTTAAGGTCTACATTTCATGCAAACCTTTTAATTGCATAACTGACTTGGGTTATGGAGATTTATGCGCACCGTTTGCTGCAGGTGATCTAAATTTTGATGAATTTAATGATTTAATTTATAGCTTTTTTCAAATCTTTGCAATTGCCAATTTATTTGTAATAAAGTCAAGCAAATAAGGCCCTTAGACGATCTTTAACAAACTGGGCCAAAATAAACTCAGAAATGCTTGATAAATGTTTGCATTGTAACAAATGCACAACAACCAAAACTTAATTGAAATTAGTGTTTTGTAATTAATTTTGACTACTTATTCTCTTCAGATTTCACATTATTGTTAATACGATGAGGCCACAGAGCTTTGAAAGGCTGATCTATTACTTTTTAATTGGGAATACAGTATACAGTGGTAAAACTTCCAAGCCTCCTCATTCATTACAATCTCTGTATACACACTATTTTTTTGTGTTGTTATGAAATTTAGGATTTTCATGAATGCACCTGCTCTTGCATTTGAGTGTACTATTTACACCATGATTCCATCCTAATACCAACAATACAGCAGGGATCCAATGATCTTCCAGTGAACATTGATTATTGTCAAAGCAAAACATGTGATTTACACTCATAGAAATGCTTCCAATAAGGACTTTGAACCACTTCTTCTTCTTGGTGGCCAAAAAAACAAACACCCACAAGTCAGACTGTCAGTAGGGGGCGCTGCAGAGTTATAACCTATTTTTTACCCACAGAGCACTAACAGATTTCAGCAAACTTTACAAAAAAGTCCCACTCTGCATCTTTACGTCCTACTTAATGTAAAACAGCATGTTTTCACTCAGTGTGCACAAGCAAGAAAAAGTACTCCGATGATTTTTAACACATGAAAGCATTGCAAAATTTTCTAAATTTACGCCTGAATGAAAATAAGAACTTGGTAAGAAAGCGGTGTCTGCTTCAGTCATTAGGTCTCTGCTCAGATAAAGTTCTATTTATTCACTGTTGGCTCCTTGTGGAAATCTGTAACTAATCAAAGTACTGTAAATGGAATAAATGGGGGCATTTTATAACTAATTGTTCTTTGCACTTTTATTTGACATTTGTGTACATTTAATCTGCTCGTGTTGCTCACCAAGACAAAGTTCAGTCATCCTTGTTTTGTTTGTTTATTAGTTCAAGGTTGAGTTTTGAGTTTGTTTTTGGGCTGAATATTTGAATTTAATGTCAGTTAAGTGAAAAAGGAAACAAAGTAATGTTGACAAAACACAACCACTTATGACATGAGATGACAATATAACCGTGGAGATTCAGATGTCAGACCAATCATCTTAGTCTGATGATGTCATTCCACTGGTAAGTAAACACACTGTGTTTACTTAGCCTCTGAAACAGATTCTGGCACAACCAGACATTTAGGACAAGGACAACATTCTCAACAACTTTCTCTCACAGACAGTAAGTGAAGGCCCAAAAACATAATGTTCACTTACATAATACTAATAACTCTATGAACATGGTATATGTTATATCCCCCCTATGGCGATTCCAATATCACCAACATGATGGTATACATTTTTTCGCTGGAACCAAGAACCAGTGACGGGCAAAAACTAGCATCAGTACACTAGAAAAATTCCCTCACGACCCCCTTGCCTCTCCAGACTTAATCATGGGCGATCACACTTCTGCACTAGTAGTGGTTCCATAACTATACATACACATACATAAAAATAGGTTACAAATGTACTGTAAGCCTGGCAGATCATGTCAGCATTCGCCTGCGGTGTGCAGTTGTGTGTAGATTAAAAACATAAACCAGCAATGTAAAACTGAACTATGAATTGCTTAACTGTGACTGGTGCGTTAATTAATTGTTTAACCTGTTTAACTGAAAATAAGATCCAAATAAAATTAACACAAACTTTCAAAATCAAGACCTCAACCTAAAACTTCATACGACGTGGCATCAAGGAATTATTATCATCATTTACCAGTGCAGATGCAAATAGTATGAGTAACAAATACATGTTAACATGTTGATACAGAGCATATCTATTATGATATCAAACCAAATTCTGATACAGGAAGTGCAGAGTTCTCATATGGTGATGTAGATGTCCTCATGCGTGGCAGTATGTGATGTCGGCACATTCAGAGCCACCCCAGAGAGGTTACTAGCACTATCACAGGGGATTTTGTCCAACCCACTCACTTCAGTGACCTCCAGAGTTCAGAGTTCACCACTCGTGTTCAAGACAGACGTCTGTCCGTTGGTCTCCTCTGACTCCGTTGAGTCAGCATCTGTATCCTGCATGTAGTCTGGTATAGGGAACATGTCTAGTTGTCCAATTACCATGTGTGCCTGTTGAATCTTTGCCAACCTTGAAGCTGTCACCACGCTCATCTGGTTTGCGAGAGTCTTTGTAAGAACATGCCTCAGTATGGGTACGATGCAACACATCAGCAGAGTGAATATAACTAGAACTATCCACGCGGTTAATCCTATTTTACCAAGCTAGCACTCCATTTTCCGAGCCTTAGGTCTAGCCAATCCCATGACCCTCTTTCCCTACCAGCATTATCTTTTAATTCATGTCTTAATTGTTTGAGTTTGAACATGGCTGTGGAGAATGTTACATCGTGGCAAGTGCTATCTGGGATGTAAGTGCAACACAATTCTCAAAACATCTGACACAAAAATTTTTAAGTGTTTCCTGAATTGCTACAAAATCAGTATCACAGGGTTTTTGGTGCATGTTGAGATCCTGGTTGCGAGTGGAGCGTATCAGGGCAGGAACAAAGGATCAGGTGCAGCAGGAACGGGCTTCCAGCCTGCAGCAAGATAGATGAGGGTAATAAATCCAGTAGTGTAATTTATGAATGTGTTTTGCCCAGTAATAGGATTGAACGTTTGGTAAGGCAAGACCACCACTAAACCTACATCTGTGCAGGAATGATTTGTGGATCCTAAGCGCTCTCACACCCCAAATGAAGGTGCTGATCGTTTTGTCTTAAGAAGTCTAAGAAATGTTTATGTAAGAATAAGGGAAGCGATTTAAACAAATAGAGAAATCTCAGAACTTGGTCTTGAAGATTAAGACACTTCTTGAGAAGCACTGGGGTTGTGCACTGATGAAGGATGGTGATGGCAGCTGAAGCTTCTGTCAGCCTGGTTTCCCTGTTTTTATTAGAATAGGAAGCACAAGAGATCATTTGTCCTCGAAGGAATTTGTTCCAAATATTGAATTGAGCTTCATTTCCATGGGACAGTGAACATGTGTGATGCTTAGTCATTGGTAGCAGAAAGGCTGTTGGTTCATATGTTTGTCTTATTGTGCTGCCTGGACTATAAATAGTCCTGTAATCCCCATTAGTCCCATAAGTGTCTTAGTCTTAGCTGACTACTGTGTTGATAAGCAAATAGTGCATCTGTTTGGGACTAACCTTGCTGCGGTTCTTGCTCAACAGGATGTTTACAAAGGACAAGGGTCAAAGGTCAGGGGCAAGAAGTGAAAGTGGCCTCTTGGTAATACTGCAGAGAGGATTGGGGTTGCTTAATGGCCTTAAAATGATCTGGTTCTGCCTCATGACATGGTTAGTATTCAGTACGTTTACAAGTGTTTGATGGGTCATTTTCTGATCAGGTTTCACCAAGTATACATGTTTAAGTTCTTATTTTTGTACACCTATGCTCTGAGAGTGTCTGGCATAAGGTAGTGAGGACATGTTGTAATATTTGTAGTGTTTTTGCACATCGATTGCATTTGATATGGGCAAAAACTGGGGGTCAAGTTACTGCGGGGACTCTACTGCTCTGCTTTTTCACGCTGCCTCTTTTGGCTTGATGACTCCATTGCACACAGAAACCTTTAAATTTAGTGCATCGCTAGTGGACATATTAGTGAATTCAACCCCCAACCTTTGCCAACTTCTAAGTGGCTTTGGTTTTCAATTTTGTAGTTTTTAACAGCTGTGATTGAGCTGCTTGATCCTAACTTTTTTTTAAGTTTTACAGCTCCTCAAATTGCAGACTTCAAGCCATTTTTAGGTGAGAAACTTTGCATCTTATTTTGGAAAAACGGGCGTAGTCGCTTGTGCATCCTGGCGCCGACTTCTCTGAGGGAAATAACGGTTAATGTTACTAAGTCGTTCACGTTAAACAACTATCCAGTGCGAACCGGGCATCTGATCTTGATCTTGAACTTAATCTGAAACAACCCGCCCACATTCCGCTGAAAGTGGTTGGAACCATTCTCCTCAATTCTGTCGTGCTGCCTTCAGGGTTCTCGTGGATTCTTCTGTTGTACTTTTTTTTACATGTTGTATGAAAGATGCAGGTAAACATTTTTAGTACGCATATTCTTAATGTGATCTTCAATAGCCAAAGCCACTACGTCGGGGGATGCAACCATACAACGTAAGTCTTCCCCTAAAAACGTTGGCATGTTATGGTATGTAAACAGAAACTAGGGAAGTAGTTCTTTATAGTTTGTTAGTCTAACCAACCAATATGAATGCACGAACCAAATATGTGTCTAACTATCATGTTTCGTGCTTCTTATTGCAGGTGTCTTATAAGTCTGAAGAGGTTTAATAGTGTCATTCTGCTCAGACTTGTGTAATTTGATTACTCTTAGTGACGTTTCAGATTTCTTTAGTGTGTGTGTGTGTGTGTGTGTGTGCGCGCGCACACACACACACAGGTTGTCTCTCACAGCTGTCGTCTCGCAGTTGCTGTCAGGAGCACACAAACCACGACCTCAAGTAAGTGTAAACCTGTCACCCGTGCACACATGTTTCGTTACTAGTGGTGATTTATACTGTGGGTTAATGTGAGTGTGTATAGACTAAGATGGAAAAGTTGATCTTTCACACAAGCAAGCACTTTTACCGATCCATTTAAGGGAATTTCAAAGTAAAAGTCCAACATTTGGACCTTGAAACGGCTTGATCGGTCATTCTTGACGGGCTATAAAATAATATTTCCGCATAGTTACTGGCAATAACTGATATGGTTGCGTTCAGGGCAACTCCTCCGCCACTTTTTTTTACTGTGCCATTTTGTTATAACAGGCTCCCTCTCTGCAAACAAACAATACCTGTCTATTTATCTTGTTGGGAGATATCAAATTCAAGTGTTCCTAAACATCACAGCTCATTGTTTCGCTTGGTTGCTAGAACCACTCGCACTCATATATCTTTTATATGTTTAATTTATAGTTAGTCATGCTCCATGTGCTATTAGGCTGCCAAAGACTATAATATGGTTTTTATGAGACCTTGTAATATTAACAATCCAGGTGTGTGTAGAGGTGATGTTTTAACCCTGGAAGTTCTGACGTGTTTTCATCCCTTTATTGCCTTATAGCCCAAATTAAGAGGACACATCTGGATTCCATCCTGAAGACCTAGAATGGCTCACTCTCAGATCCGTGTGAAAATTCTCCCCACTTTCCGTTGTCTCTTTGATAAAGCGGTCCAGGTCAGAGTCGAAGGACTTGCCCCGCACAAAAGTATCCAACTGAGGTCCAAAGTTGTTGATGACAGAGGGACTCATTTCACAGCTTCTGCCCAGTACAAAGCAGATGAAACTGGGCTGGTGGATGTCTGCCGTGCTGCCTCTGTGGGAGGAAGTTACACTGGAGTGGAGCCCATGGGTTTGTTTTGGGCCATGGCACCAGAGACTCCGCATACTCAATTCCTGAAGAAGAATGTGCTCAGCCCAACACTGGTGGAGATACAAGCACTGTGTGGAGACACTGGTGAGCTCCTGGCTGCTGAAACCAACGAGAGAGTATACATGACAGAAGGGATGAGGAGAATACAAGTGCGAGAGGGGAGAATCAGAGGAGTCCTCTTCATACCTCCAGGCCAGTTGTGTTCTGCTCTTTCAATTAAGATGGAGGTGAAGGTAAATACATAGATGAGGGAATGATGTCATGGTTGTAACGCTTCATTTTCTTATTCTCTCCAGGTAAAGGTCCGTTTCCAGCAGTTCTAGACCTGTATGCATTGCGTGGAGGTGTTGCTGAACCCAGGGCCAGTCTGTTGGCAGGTAAAGGGTTTGTGGTCCTGGCACTGGCCTACATCCGCTACCAGGATTTACCCAAAAATCCAGAGAAGTTGGATTTAGAGTACTTTGAAGAAGCAGCAAGTTTTCTGAGGAGTCAACCACAGGTTAGTACTGGAGACAAAGCCTTGGTGCTCTTGTTTTTCCAACCAATTACCTATTTTATTACTTCTTGAAATGTAAGCATATTCTGGTTGTATGTAGTTGAATCGAATATATATCATAAATGCACAATATCAATTTCGGAGAATGCAGAAGTTGGCCCCACATTTGTGTAAACTGTGCGATTGTCGCCATCTACTGACTGTTTCCTGAAATTGCAATCATGATGACAACAGGGTCATGTGTGCGGTTGATCCTCAATGTTGTTGGACAAACAGGTGAAGCCAAAGCTTTTCCCTTGGTGGCCCCCTGCATCAGATACACATTTAAGTTATTTCAGTCCCTACATATATGTGATATCATGAAATACAGATGAAATACATGTTTAGTTTTGCAAAGCTTCTAATCACAACCGCGAGGCTTTGAGTTGTTGATTTGAATGGCTTTTGGACATGTTTGAGATATAAATCTGTCGGTTTTTGGGGATGAAACCTTACTGTGAACAGCATTAATCCCAGATGCTCTGCTCAGGTCCTTGGCCCTGGGATCGGCATCATATCCATCTCTCACAGTGGTGCGTTGGCTCTATCAATGGCCTCTTTCCTCCCTGGGATCTCTGCGACCGTCTGTATCAATGGCTGCAATGCAAACACTGGGATTCCATTGCAATACAAAGACATCGTCATGCCTACGCTTCTTCCTGTCCTTGAGAATGTTAAATTCACAGACTCTGGGCTCAGAGATTTACGTGATGTTATGCCTGATGCCACCTTGGAACAGAACCGGGCGTCTTTGATCCCGATAGAACGTGCCAGCTGTCACTTCCTGTTTGCTGTTTCTGCAGACGACCGTAACTGGAACAGCGTTTTTTTTGCCTCGCAGTCGGCTGCAACACTGAGACAACACGGCAAAGAATCTGTTGAGGTGGTCGAATACCCTAAAGCCGGACACTTGTTGGAAGTTCCCTACCTGCAGTTTTATCCCTCTGGGTTCCATGCAGCCGTAGGGCAGGTGGTGGCGTTTGGCGGGGAGCCTAAAGCCCATTCTGACGCACAGCTGGACCTGTGGGAAAGAGTCCAGATGTTCTTCAAGAAACACTTGGGCAAGAAAAATGTCAGCGTGTCAAGTGCCTTGTAGAGTAAATTGCAGTGCCTATTAATGTGGAGTCTCATCCGTCTGATTAGGGTTTGATTGACCGTTACAGCAATGAATGATGTTAATAATTTTTCCATTAATGATGACAAACATTCACTTGTGCCTGGTTCTTCTATGTGGCTCTTATTAACTTATCTTTTCTTTTGTATCGTCGTAAATAGAATAATTTTATTTTTCTTTCAGTGTTGGTTTGACAAAATTGACTAAAGTTGACTAAATTAATTGATCAGTTAATAATTTATGTTGCAACCTCATTTTTCTGACATCTCATACCACTCAGATGTTCTCACTGTTTATGTTAATTGTGACGCGAATGAACACAACCTTTGTTTATGATTATTATAGCTGTCTAAGGGATGTTGAAATAAAGAGAAACACAGTTTAGGCCATTTGAAATAAAGCTTATTGCCTACAGTACAGATTCTGTCCTATAAACTCATGCTGTCACCCACCAGTCCAATCTGCAATGGCATGAAATGGAGCAGTTGGGCTGTAGAGCTGTGATTCGATCAAAGTGGCAGAGAGGATCCAGGAGATGATGATGACATGATAATAGCAATGATTGGGTGCAGTTGAGATGGGTGACCTTAGGCTGCCTTTAAGTGAAAACAGGGACATCTGCTGGACAATACTGGTCTTGGGGAACAGGTTGACACTTGCTTTAAACTACTGTAGTTCAGCACACAGACACACACACCAGTCATCCGATTTACCCCTCACGCATTCACCTTTTCCCAACCTGCAGAAGCTTTTAGTCTGAACCTGTCATGCCCTCCATCAGCTGTGGAGGATTTTGCATGTCCATCCTTATTATTAAAAAATGAAAGTATGAACTATTGAACTTGTTGGCAGACCTACAAAGCTGTAACTATTGGGGTGTGTGAGTGAGAAACCAAGCGCCCTTCACTATTGCTGTGAAAAACACAAGAGAAGTATCTAACCAGCAGTTAGAATGTGCCGTCTCGTATTTGGCATATTTAGTCTCACCCCAGAGGAATGTTACAGGCTGCTGTGAAAGTACAAACTGAACAAGACCGCAGCAGCAGGCGTGCTGTTGTGGAAAGTAAACAACATGTAAAGTCTGGTTCTCGTACGTTCACTACAGGACCACAACACTTTTACACTGTTCCACTCTAAATGCCTAACAGAAGAACTTTCTAAGGTGTAAAATGAGTGAATTTGATCCTTAAAATACTAAAGTAAAAATAGAAAAGTAGAATAATAATTTACGTAATATTAATTCATATGTTTTTAAAATTATCAAATGTTCATATGATGAAGATCATTCATAAGATAGAGAGGAGTCTCTCCTGTCTTCTCTCTCTCTCTCTCTGTCTTTCTCTCTCTCTTTCTTTCTCTCCTGTCTTCTCCCTCTGTCTCCTGTCCACTCTTCGCTGTCTTTTCTCTCTCCTGTCTTCTCTCGCTCTTGTCCTCTCTCTCTCTGCTGTCTTCTCTCTCTCTCTCATGTCCTCTCTGTCTCTCTCCTGTGTTCTCTCTGTCCCGTCCCCTCTCTATCTCCTGTCTTTTCTCTGTCCTGTCCTTTCTCTTTCCTGTCTCCTCTCTCTCCGGTCTTCAGCCAGTCTCTCTCTCTCTCTCTCTCTCTCTCTCTCTCTCTCTCTCTCTCTCTCTCTCTCTCTCTCTCTCTCTCTCTCTCTCTCTCTCTCTCTCTCTCTCTCACTCTCTCTCACACACACACACACACACACACACACACACACACACACACACACACACACACTTTCCATTGGACAGCGATAGGTGACGCTAATATAATCTCTGTGCCGCAAATTTCACTCCCGGAAAGGAGGACGCGGTGTGTGTGTGTGTTTGTTGCACCGCCTGTGCGCGTTAGGTGAGCCGGGTGTCAGTGTGTAGCCACAGCCCGCGATCGATGCGACTAATTCCTGCCGTGCGTCCGCGTTTTCACCATTGATGGAACACGCAGCATCGCCTCGGCGTGTCATCTCAGTGTGATTCTACATCTGATCCTACCATGTTTAGCGTAACTTATCAGATCAGTGCAGTGGGAAAACACCTTCATCTTCATCACATCACTGCCTGTCCATGTCCATCGCATGTATTCATTTTAGGCGACACAGCTCAACGTTGCCCGTGCGCATAAGCTCGGAAAGGAGGTTTGTGTCTTCTCGCTGGCGCAGATCAGATCAGACATGTCGTGCTTTTTGCTGAAAACACTCCAGCCTTCTTAATGATGGAAGAATGAGAAGAAAATCGTAAGGAATCCCGAGGAGAGCCAAAACATGGAGAGCGGGACTCGATCCCCGACGGTGGTGGATGGTGCCGCCAATTTCACAGCTGTCCGCCTCTGGCTGGATCTCCTGAACGCATCCGCCAGTCCGCCCTCGACCCTCTGGGACAGCGGTCCGCCGACAGAGGGGAGCGGTCCGGGCAGCCAGCAGCGCCTCATCCGAGAACAAGCTTACCGGGACTTCACCACCACCATCCAAGTTTTCATCCTCATCGGTTCGCTCCTCGGTAAGTCGGATTTTTCACTGTAAATACGAGACAACAAGGAGGCAAAAACATGATCTGACATGATATGTGATATGTTTTAATGATTCAATATGAGCTCCATTTGTATTTTAATGCCAGTATCTATGTTAGGGGTGGTAGCACCTGTACCTACAAATCACTGCTATTGATTTGATTGGGCAATTAAACAATTGAATAATGATATTTTAGATAGATCTGGTGCGATTTACCTGCAAGAGTTTGGATGAAAGGCTTTTCTATAGGAGTCAGATGTCATTTGATTCAGCTATGTTGGTCTTTGTGGCAAAAAAAGAAGAACAAATCCAGTTTATTTCATTAAAACATACATACAAACATACATATATTGCACATATAATTTGGCTTGTATTCCCACCAAATCCAGTAACTGCACCCTAATT
The DNA here is from genome assembly GCF_046128005.1 of Genypterus blacodes. NCBI lineage: Eukaryota > Metazoa > Chordata > Actinopteri > Ophidiiformes > Ophidiidae > Genypterus > Genypterus blacodes. Next base: position 593,779 of record NW_027466827.1, read on the forward strand.
TATCTGTGTTATAGTTTACCTATTTTTAATAAGTGTCAAGAAACCATTGGTTGGTTAAATAAAGCTGCTTTTTTTTTAGTTGGATATGTCATATCTGCCGTATTCGACTTGTTGTAGTGCTGTAGTGGTTCTGTCCTGGTTCTGTCAAGTTGTCTGTGCACACATTTTTCCCTTTGTGGTTTTGAAATACAGAGATTTTAAGGCCCCAGATCCATTTACCTGCAGCCAACCTTGTTTTTCATACATTTGCCCATAGGGATGCACTATATATTGGCATTGCACTTGGCTTGTTATGTGTGTGTTTATATATAGTGTCGGAAGGGGGGAACTATAGTTGTATAACTCCATAAGCTTGATTGCTGCAGTATTTTAATTTAAGCTTGAATGGTTATGATGAGTTGTTTTTCTACAAGGTTTTCCATTGTCACAATGTGGAAAATGAACATAAAGCAACACAGACCCTGGCAGGGGCGATGATGAATTAGAATTGAAAAGACTGTTTTTTTAGTCTGAAAGTTAAAGGTCATTACAGCACATGAATGCACCACTAGAGAATAACAAGTGACATCAGACAAAGCCTGCAGCAGATAGGATTTTGGCTAGAAATACAACAATTAACGTTCAAATAATGATAATAAAAGGTCTGGATCAGGATTTTAAAAGGTTCATCTTTTCTGTACTTAAGCCAAAGGTTCAACAGATCAAAAAGATTCAAATACAACATAAAAAAACAGTTCTACTACTACAAAAAAGCACTTCTATGCTCTGTTGCAGTAGCACTACTGAGCCCATGGAGGCACAACAGGCCATTTTAGGTACTATCTCCTTAAGCCCCCTTGAAATGCCCTTTCTATTCTGATTGGCTAACTGCACTGACAAGGACTGGGACACAACCTGGACACATTTACATGCTGTTTAAAACTTTGATAACACTATAATGTCTCTGTAGCGCTCCCTACTGATCAAATCTAATCAAGAAGAAACCATTGAGACCAAAGAGCCCACGCTTTTTTATTGATATCGCACAATAAGACGTACTTTGTCTATCTATCCAGGATACCAGAGTGTGTTATGATGACATCATTCACACACCTGCCAAATTGTTGGAGGAATTATTGCACTATGTGTATGTGTGAATACTATATATATCTCTACTGTAACGGCTTTCATTCACAAGTTACAGTTCCTTAATGAAAGTAAAGTCATTATAAATGCTATGAGGATCAGACTGAGGAGGTGTGTGTGAGTGTGTGCGTTGTGAGTTAGTAGCTGTGATTCACACTTGCTTATTTAACACATTATGCTATGTTTAGACTATTGACTGCAAAAGTCATTAGAATGATCCAAGGCTTTCACGTGTTAACTGGCAAAAACAGTGGTGTTTAGTGTGTGTTCTCTATCCTTACTGGCTGGTGTGAATACAGTTGCCAAGATCTTCCTGAATAGCAAAGTGAGTATTTCAGGAACAAAGGGACAAAGTGATTAATACAGACAATGAATGAAACAACACACAAAGAAATCTCAACCTCTGAAGAGAATAGAAAAGATATAAGAGGTTTGATTGATAAATTCTGAGCCACCAATAGATCTCTCTAACAATGAGTCACGTATTTGCAATTGGTGTACGTCTTCATCTTGACACGTGTCCTCCAACTGAGCTGGGAGCGATTCAATTACACTGTAGTCCTTTTCATGGCTGTTCAAACAATGATCCACAGCTGAAATGAGTCATCAGGTTCTCGTGTTTGAGAGGAGGGTCAGTAAGGTGGGAGCAGAGCGAGGTCAAAGGCACAATTCTCCTTCTTCCTCTTTGACGTATGCTTCTTCTTCTTCTTTTTCTTCTTCTTCTTCTTCTTCTCCTGCCTTTTCTTATACCGTGTTCCACCTGCTTTGTAGTGCAATTTATGTGCAGCGGTGGAATCTGCAAGATGGTGTCGAATATATATTTGCTTTTATACGTCATGATCCTGGATCCTGTTTCCTGTTTCCTATTTTGTTTTAACCGCCCCCCTGTTCCCATTTCTGTTCACTTGACTTCCTGTCAAGTGAACATTTTATTTTAACCTCCCTTCTGTTCTCATTTCTGTTCACTTGACTTCCTGTCCTGGTTTGTCCCTTGATTGCTTGGCCCCTCCTGATTGGTTTCACCTGTGTCTCATTAGTTTGCCTTTGATCCATGTTGCCCTCACCTCCTGATCCACACTCCCTCATTATTCCAAGTGTATCTATGATCCTTGTTGTACGTTGCTCTTGTTTCCTTGTCGTCTCCTAGTCCCTTGTTCTTCTGTGGTGTTCACTTGTGTTGCCAACGTTCTGTTTTACTCCTTTGATGTCTTTGCTCCTGGTCATTACCATTTTTCCTGGATTCCTCATTTGTTCCTCTGGTTCAGTTTTGTTGTATTGTGTACGTTTATTTTTGCCAAGCAAGCATTTCTAATTAGATTTGGAATTGTTTTGGATTATTGGATTATTTGCTTGGTCATTTTGAGTTCTGGACTTTGATCTGCTTTGGATGTGAACTGTTTGTATATATTTTGTTGCTTTCTTTTGTTACTTGGACAACTGATTCCATTATTAAACACTGCTTTTTATTTTATTATTTGTGCTCTGAGTGTCTTTTAGGCGTGACAATGTTTTCATTATCTGCAATTGGGTTTTCATGAATAAAAAAAAAGCATTGCTACTTCTGCCACTACTGAGCTATTGGTCAAGTGGCATCACAAAATCATAACGTTAAAGGAGACAGATTTGCTCCCTAGAGAATATCTTATTGGGTTTCTGGTGATGAGTGTACAGCAAACACTCCCTGCGTAATTGCATTTGAAGAGGAAAAATTGAAGAGGCGAGTCTGGAGTCCATGTCCCCGTTTGCCCTGATACAATTCAGAAATTAACCTGTTTACCGCTTATTAACAAACATTACTGCCACTTTGCACCATTTTCTGGGTGGATTTTAACATGAAGAAGAGGCTCCAACTTCCCTGCCTGTACCTGATTTAATGCTTGTGTCAGTATTTGGCTTCTCTACTCTGCGATGTTTGGTTGAAAATGGTCTCAGGTGTCCATCTCTACTCTGGCTGAAAACAGAACTGATGCCTGCAGTACAAACATGCTGCACATAACCACACAAATAACCTTGTCCACCTTATCTTAAATTACATCTGGGTGTGGAAATCTGATGCAAAGTAGATGAATATTCCATAAGTAGATGGCTGAATGAGATCTGTTCTATCATTAGGAGCCACAATAACACACTGCAGATGTACTTGTCCTCACAGGCTCTCCTCCTGTTTCCTCCCCACACAGGAAACGCCACGGTGTTGTGGTGCACCTGTTCCACGACTGTCTTCAAATCGGTGACCAATCGCTTCATCAAGAACTTGGCGTGCTCGGGGATTTGCGCCAGCTTGGTGTGTGTCCCCTTTGATGTTGTGCTGGGTGCCAGTCCTCGCTGCTGCTGGTGGCTCCACACGTTGCTCCTCTGCAAGGCCATCAAGTTCCTGCATAAACTCTTCTGTTCCGTCATCGTGCTCAGCTTCAGTGCCATTGCGCTCGACAGGTCAGTTCTCTCCATTTCTTAAGAAAATAATTCATATACGTACATATATGGCCAAAAGTATATGGACAAATAGTTCCAGTGAAGTGAAATCGTAATTCTAGTAGGGCACAATGATATTTTAGACAAAAAAGAGGAGGGACCTTTCCTGTTTCAGCATGAGGAAGTGAGGTCCATTAAGAAAGGATTGACTGACCTCAATCCCATCTAGTATCTGGGCAACATCAACCCCTGACCTCCCTAACGCCTTTATGGTTGAACCACATCCCAGTAACCATATTCCAAAATGCAATGGACGAGAGGCTGGAGACTATTCCAACAGCATAAGGAGGACCCATGAATCAACACAAACTTTACCCATGTAGTGTAAAATGGTATCAGATTACTTTGGTTTGCACGTCCATTTCCAAAAAGGACTTGCAAGATGGCTGTATTCCTGTTTGGGGCTGGAGTGACACTTTGTTGGTTGCTCTCTTCAGCCGTGCAGCTGCTGCCGAGTTTGAAATATAGGTTTGAAAAAGGCTGGTAGGCAACTCCAGCTCAGCTCACTCCATTTGGAGGTATGCCTCTCGAGAGAAACGGATGGCTCGAATCGACGTCTTAATCAATCCATCAATACCTTGCGTGGCTCAGCCTGGCTTGAGTAATTCATGGAGACTTGAAAGCGCACTAGCACCACCGCTGCCAAACTCTGCGTGATTGTTTTTAAACCTGAAGTGGTCAGAAAGTCTTTTTCTGTCTACCGTCTTTTGCACCCTGCAGCGAAGACAGCAGTGTGTGTGGCGGTGGGGTGGTCGGCGGCGAATCGATGGAGCATGTGTACGCCACACTGAGCAGACACTTCCCATGCCCCCCCCGCCCCCACATGTCAGCTATACATCTTTCCTTTCTAGCTTTAAAGTATGTTTCCAATACCGTTTAATAACTGTGAAGGAGTACATCCAGTATAATGAGCAACAGCATGTAACTGCTCTGAAGCTGACAAGAGGACTGATGCCGTCCCGCTCTGCAAAATTCAGAAACACACACACACACACACACACACACACACACACACACACACACACATACACACACACACACACACACACACACACAGCTTAATGATGCGACCCAGTACGGCCAAGACGAGCACATTCCAACCAACACATTTTCTTTTAATGTTGATTGAAGTCAAAAGCCTTGATTTCTTTCTATATGGGCTCCATAGCAACCCAACTGTTATCAAACCTCTGAATTATTTATTCTGAAGGAGAGCAACTGAGGGAGCAGTTAGAGAGGAGCTGAAACTGCAGAATGATCACACACTCACTCACACACACACACACACACACACACACACACACACACACACACACACACACACACACACACCCACACACACACACACACACACACGCACACACACACACACACACACAGCAGAGCATATTTTATGGTCAGCATGAAAACTAAAGTATTATTTAATTGCTGAATTTGCATGAAATGTGAATATTTTGTATTTCTGTGGCTACTTGGTGCAATAAGGGGAAATATTCCAGCACATTCCGCTTTTCTGACGATATTATTTAAAGCTTTGTTATATTTTGTCTCCAGATATTACTCAGTGTTGTATCCGTTAGAGAGGAAGATCTCAGAGGCAAGATCCCGAGATCTGGTCATCTACATCTGGGTCCATGCGGTGGTGGTGAGCATCCCAGTGTTCGCTGTGACCAATGTGACCGACGTGTACGTGACCTCGTCATGCTCGGATGACCACGCCCACTCCCAGGGCCACATGGTCTACATTCTGGTCTACAATGTCACCACGGTGATCCTCCCTCTCACTCTGGTCTTCCTCTTCATGCTGCTGATCCGCAGAGCGTTGAGCGCCAGCCAGAAGAAGAAGGTGATCATCGCGGCGCTGCGGACTCCCCAGAGCAGCATCTCCATACCGTACGTGTCCCAGAGAGAGGCGGAGCTACATGCCACGCTGCTGGCCGTGGTGCTGGTGTTCTCCGCCTGCAGCGCTCCCTACGGGGCTGTCGTGATTTATCGCACCGTTCTGGCAGATATAGAAGAGCTGCCCGTCTCACTCTATCTCACAGCCATCTGGCTACCCAAAGTGTCCCTGATCACAAACCCCCTGCTGTTTCTGACTGTCAATCGCTCAGCGCGGCAGAGTTGGCTGGACCTGCTGGCCAGGATTCACAGACGTTACAGCCGGCGTAACGTGGTTAGCACAGGAGGTCTGGCAGCTCTGGGGGTAGAGGGTGTGATAGGGGAGCCAGTTGGATTGGAGATGGCAGGACGCTCTGGCAGTCAACTTTTGGAGATGTTTAACATCGGGCAGCAGCAGATCTTCAGGCCCTCTGAGGAAGAAGAGGAAGAGGAGGAGGTGGAAGTCCCCTCTCAAGGATCAGGACCCTGTTCCCAGCCCAAGGAGGACAACAAAGGCGGGCCCAGACTAGGGAGTCTCAAAGGGGAGGTGATCTCTAAGAAGGACCCTCAGCTTGGGTCAGGAGGAGGGCTGGTCATCACGAAGGACGGCCCTCCCCCGGTCACAGCGCCTCGGGCTTCTCCGGTTCTTACGTGCGCTTACACCTCTTCATCACAGGTGGCGCCAGCTACACCTACAGATGTTGAGGACGCCACGCAGTTTGGGTTCGGACCGTTTGAGCTGCCGCCTCAGTGGTTGCCGGAGACGAGGAACAGCAAGAAGAGGCTGCTGCCCCCGCTGGGAAACACACCCGAGGAGCTGATCCAGACCAAGCAGCCCAAGCCCAGACCTGAGCGGCGCATCAGCAGGAACAACAAAGTCAGCACTATCCCCGCTGTGGACCCGTGAACTCTTACGGCTCCTGGGACACTGGACACACCTCGGCACAGAGCGGGTCGAGAGGTTAATGTGCTTGCTGAGATAGTTCTTTTAAACAAACTAATCATTTCCTGATGCAGTCGGAGCCATTGTAGACATTCTTTCCAACTTAAAACAGAACGGCTGGATAAGGTCCAGTAATTTGTTTCAAGATAAAAGGTCAAATGCATCTCTGAAGATAGAAATTCAGCCATTAGGGACTGTGGGTACAGATGCATCTCTTCCCTGATTAGAGCTGGCATCCTTGATTTAATGAAATACACTTTACAAGCACGATAAGCCGAAGAGATGTACTGATTCTGCATAAATTTCCATAGCACATAATTATGGAAGCATGTGAATCCCCTAACAGCACATCTGGTAAAGTGGCGACGCTGGGATGAGACTGTAAATGATCACGTTTGTGTCTCTTCACTTCATTCGCCTGAGACTGTTTTTTTGTAATCACGTTTTACTGGCGTTTTACTGATTCATTAGGAAATATTTGAAATGAATGAAGTTGCCCCTTTGCAGGCCTTTTTTTTCCCTGCAAGTCCCATGTTGGGAATGTTTTACTTTGGTCTTGAAGTGGTTGATGTTGATGTTGTCCTTTGTATGTGACTTTGATAAGCTGAAAGATGCTAATTTACCGTATGCAAATCCGTGTTATAAATATGTGAAATGAGAGTTCTGACTGTGCTTTGAAGCTTCATTTCAAGTACATCTGGTAGAATGAGGAAGATGAGCAAAAGAGATCTGTGAATGATCTAAATGAATGAATGATATAGATCCATATCGAAAAACAACATATCCAGTCGTTTCTTTTAACCGTGTCTCATTGTCTCATCATGGATCGATTCTATTGATCCTCCACAGTTTTCCTGAAAATCAATCACATTCAGCACTTAACTAGCCGTGACATTTAAGAAAAAACATAACAAATATCCAAGCATAAATTTCATATCGCCAAAATGCCGTTCTGAATATTTTTGAAATGGTTTACGGTTCCAAAATTCCACTGTGTGTGATTTAGTTACAGTCTTTGCAGTTCATACAGTGAGACAGAAGCATTTGCTTTGGCTGAGGTAAACACAGACGGGCTGCTCTTCAAATATTTGTGGAGCCATAACCTCCTCTGGCTGCCCACAGTCCCCTGCTATGTCCACAAAGAGCATGAGTCTCCACAGCTGAGCCGCGCTGTTATCAGACAAATTGCCCGACTGGAAACAATATCTGCTGCTACTCCTTCAAGGAAAGACAAAGATGAGGAATATGTTGGTAATGATGCACGTGTTCCAGTAATGATTTTGTTTGGGCGATTAGCACAGTTTTTCCCGGAGTAGCAGTGACAGACACGCATCAGTGAACAACTCCTGGGAACAAAGTGTCATTTGTAATTCAATGCACCACATTAAACAGGACTCATTACTGAGTTCTCTGGTGTGGAGTTAATTCTCTGTTATTTTCCGACTGATCTGATTCACGTCTTATAAATGCGTCGCCGTTTTTTTACTCCTGTTACCGTTCTGGCCTTGACAACGGCAACGATATACAGCGAAATCACAAAAGGAGTGTTTATCGTTATAGCTGCTGTTTTTCAGTCTGCAGCGCCACAGTGCAAACTGAGTGAAAACCAGTGTAAGTACCGTTTCTGTATCATCCTCTCCAGATACCTACATTTTTCTATAATGATAAAAAATCCTGTTTTGTTGTTTATGTGTGCGTTCTCAGTAACGTCAATCAAACTGAAGTTGAGTTAAAATGTAATAAAATAAACCTCAATTAACTGCAAAAAGCTTAAGTTATGTGCATAAAGTTGGATTGAGTTGTCTTGGAATAATATGACTTTAAAATGGTGCCTCTCTGTTTTTTTTTGCAAATGTGCTCTTCATTTCTATATGAGTCACATTTAGGAAATTTACACACATTCAATAGTGATAAGTCCTTATGGAAATGAGACAATAACAAAGAATAATGTCTCTTAAATTCTCAAATTGTGTCTTTTAGTGACTGCAAAAGATGTGTGTATCCTCTTTTGTACTGTACATGTGCCACATTTACTGTAATTAACAATACTACATACATACACACATACAGATGCTTTGACCCTTCAACACCTACAACAGCAGCAAAACCAAGCAGGGAAATGTTGCAATTCTTCAATCCCAGCAGACTTTTCTGTCCTTGTTTTCATGGATTTGTCTGTGTGGATAATGGTTACATGGGCCGTGAATGTCTAGACGTTCATTAAGAGATCAGAGGTTTACTGCTCACACAAAGCTCCTCTGCATTCTTTCAACAAAGAGCCATCAGGGTTGAACATCCAACAGAATTTCTTATATTCAAACTAAAAAAAAAACTAAAGCTGAGAGTCGAAGTTGCTCTCAAACTGTTCTGTTGCCTTGATATGCTCTTATCTCACCAGCCTGGTTCACAAAAAAGGCAGAAGAAAGCATGCTTAGTTTTTATATAATACAAACCAAATTCAGTCACAATCTAGGGCAGTTTATAATCCTCTTTTCAGTCTAAGAAGGACTGTTAGATGGAGCACATGATTGAAGTAAAGCAGCAGGAGAACAAAGTCTGTGCTTGTTAATGGATTTGGTTTGTTTGGGATCTAAGCAGTCGTTGTCGTCAGTGGTGTTACTCTTGTCGTCACTGGAATATTCTTTTGTATTTCTGGCACCAGGCGAGGAGAGTGGGCGCAAACAATTCGGCGGTGTTATCAAGAAGCCAAAAAAAACGCTGAGGTTTACTGATAGAGAATAAATTAACCGGATTGAAGGCTAGAACAAATCCTCTCACACAGGCTTGTATTTGTGAACAACCCTGGGAGAATTGAATGGACCAAAATTGACTATTTCCTGGGTGTACCCTGGCCCTCACCTAAGGCACCTATAGGCTCCTGCCCCTAGCAACCCTGCACAGATGAAGTGTATGGATGGGACTCTATGCCAGCTGTAGGTGGAGGCATTATGACGTCAGTAGAGTCTTACGAAACAACAGAGCAGCAGCAGAATACGCCTCTGTCCCGTTCAGCACACACGACTGATCTATTGAAAGGCACAAGGAAAATAATTTGATATCATCCCTATTGTAAATCCGTCAAATGAATTTCATTATACGGTAATCAGTTCAATCAACGTCATTAACAAGTTCACTTATTTACTTACAAACAGATGCAGAAACTCACACACTGACAAGCTTTTTTTAGCAACTTGATTATTTTGGTTGCTACTACCCTTCATAATGGGAAGCAAGGACTTATTTAATTAGCATCGTTGCTTGGCAACAGGTAACCCAGATGCTTTAGTGCAGTGTGCGCATAATATGGCAGCCAGCATAACACAGGGCAGCAAGAGTTATGCTGAGGACATCAAGTAGAATGATGGTGTTCATGTTGGGTGACTCACTCAACTGCTGATTACAGTCGTAAAGCAGAGAAATGAAGAAGAGATGGTTTTGTTACGAGCCTTACTGAATGTTATTTTATCTAATTTGTTCATTGTTTGAAATCGAATTAATTCTAATTTAAAGATTAGAGCGGCATCATTAGAGCGCCTCCCTGTAGTAATACACGAGACAAAGAGAAAGAAATGGCTATAATAAAGCTCATATTTGTTCTCTGGGTCTGTTGGGTTTATGATGTGCATAAGAAACCTGTCTGAGCTCAAAATCAATCATCTTTTCTTTTCTATTATTGTTTTTTTTCATGAGTGGGAAAACTGCCTAGCCACTTCTTTTGAATGTGAACCAAACGCTCAACAGTGTGAGTGTGAGTGTGAGTGTGTGTGTGTGTGTGTGTGTGTGTGTGTGTGTGTGTGAGTGTGTGAGTGTGATCATTGCTGCTGTCAGGTCATCGTGACTCTCAGGGAGCAACATGAAGGTGTTTGTGTCACATGAGGACGTCGCCAAAGAGCTTTGATCCTCTGATGCATATTCTACGTCAAAGGAGTCCAAACTGCAGCTTTAGGAGTCTGTATCTCCACAAAACCATACTTCTATATACCTGCAGACTCCTTAGAAAAACCCTGACAACTATGTAGCACTATAGAAATGAGGGAGAGGAACAAAAGGTTCAGCATTAATCATTGTTATTCACCTTTAATGTACATCTTAAATCCTAGCAGGGAGGATCATATGTACCACGTTCATATTAGCTGAAAGCTGAAAGCAACAAGGTGGCAACACATCTTATTTATCAGTGATTATTCTACAAACATCACCAAGAATGCAACAAATGCATGCACATAACAGGTGCTGTGATACCTCCAACTCCATCATTTGTGGGCTTTTATTTTTTCATTTTAATTTGCAAATGGATCCTTCACAGAAAACATGGCTGTCAGTTAAGTGGCGAGCGAGCGTGTGAAAGAGGACGTCGGACAGAGGGAAGGGGAGTGAAGAGCAACAATTACCTCTGCTGGAGAATGGCAACTGGCGTATATTCCCATGGCAACCCTCTCCCCCCTTTCTAAGAATAATGATGATGATGGTGAAAGCAGGAATAGACAGAAACCGTAAGATGTGTCACACCGATAACGCAGTTTCTCTCCGTTTGTCATCCGCGTCTACCAGACATCACGCGTTTTGAGAGTGACGCTCGTGAATTTGAAAGTCAGAAGGGCGAGAGAGGACGCAGCGAGAACCTAACCTGAGCTTTTCCCCTGGTGTGTCAGAGATTTTTTAGGTCAGAGAGCATCATCCCTCCCCCACCCCGGGCGCGTTCAGCTCCTTGAGATCCAGGCAGGGTTTCGTCTCTGCTGGTGATGCAACAAATGAGCGCAAGAGAGAACCACATTCTGCACACAGGAGGTTGTAGGGTCTCCAAGCAAGACAAGCTGCCTCAGGGGGACGATTTCATTAACTACCAGCCTGAATAGATTCAATTATGTCAGCAGGCTAATGTGAAGAGCTGTGCACATTAGTGATTGTAACTTAGAAGTGCCACAGGCAGACAAGGGTTTGTCATTTGAACAAGATGGCTAAATGAGGCCCCATTGTTTCGTATTCAAGTGATTTCTAGGTGATTTGGGTCATTCTACTATAAAAACCACATATTTCCAGGATGTCAAATGTTCTGGAACTGAGAAACCTCAAGGTATGCTCAATGAAAACGCATTTTCGAGTTTGTTAAATGGGTTTAAATGATTTAATGTGCCTGAAGACGTAGAAGGAATTTTTTAATACTGTTTTATAGGTCAAGTCCAATACGTGAATTCCAAATTGTGTAAAACTCTTTAGTATTTTGCATAATTCGAAGCATTGTCGAGTGGAAAACAGTTTGAGAGCTCAACCCCACACTGTGCAGATGTTACAATAGATCTCAAGTGAATGTTAATACAATTCCATTTAGCTAAATGTAATAAAATGATTGATTTGTGTGATTACATATTAACATATTCTGAAACATGAACTGCGCCTCTGCAGTTAAGTCTTTCATATAGTTCCATTTGAATGTGCTCCGATAGGCTTAACATTTTTACTCTGTCATTTCTTTTGCCCCCTCCTCCCCCCCAGTGAGATAACACTTTATCCTCAACGTGACAGTAATGCCTAATTCTGCTGAAAGCCGTTAGACATTTAGCACACATGGTGCTGATGGATGACATTTCATTTGGCAAATATGTCCATGAGTACTTTATTACTTTGTCATTTAATTGTCCTAACCTTTGTTTAATAATCCTCGCAGGAAAAATGGAATATATTATGTTTAATGTTATACAATAGGCACTAATACACCAATACTCACAGTCTCACACTCGTGTCATTCACACTGATGCACACAAGTACATGTATATATAAAACTACAGAGGACTACAAGATGTATAGACTTTACTCTGTGTAGGAAACTGTACACTGTTTTGGCCAAACAGACAATAGGGGGCAGTAGTGTATCATGTGAAACACTTGCACATAATGTTGATGCTCTTTACAGACAGACAGAAAGACAGACAGACAGACAGTGAGTAAGTGGCATGGACATGACTTACAAATGCTCTACAGCAAGAAAACATGAATTCAACTAATTGCTAATGGCGCAAAGGTATGATTCACTCGAATGGATCTAAATTGGGTCATATTCTAGGTCATGTTGTGACTGAGGCGTGACGGGCCAACCTGCTGTGATAACGAGCCCCTCCCCCCCCCCTCACCCCCCTCCAAGGGCTATCACTCCATTCCTGACAGTTACAAAATACATGACAGAACCGCTGTGACACACGAGACCGGCACATTTCTCTGAGAGTCGCCATTAAAACTTTAGCGTTTTGGACAAATTAAAGCAATTTTGCCAGTGGAATGTAAGCAGTTTAACAGTCAATCATAAACAAACACACAACCAAGTGAGCATTTTTTTACAATCCAGGGCAAAGCAGTGTTGTTGTTGTTGTTTACTGTGGTGGACTTAACCTTAGTAGCCGAAGTAGCCCTGTTTTATAATACATCAGTGCTATTCCCTATGTGCGAGCAATCCGTTACATTCACAACATAACAAGCCTTATCTAAATGAAGAGTCTGGTTAGTCACTGCAGTGGAGGAGACTAGTGGTTGCTGAATCTCTGGGTGAATCAGTTTCATTTCACATTGACATATGCCTAACAGGCCTCTCCCGATCGATATCACCATGGCGATCGGCTGACAGCTGAATAATTAAAGCCAAGGAAACTTTTAATTAGCCGGAGGAAAGGACAGGAACGGAAAGGTACAAGTCATCCGTCACAAATATAACTGATGGCAGCTCATTCACACACAAACATAAACATTGCCCCCAAAGATAAACATATATGTGTGTAAATAAGTTATATAAAGTATATAAAGCACCTCATTTTGTGAACATGACTCTACCTTTAGAAAGAAACAAAACCGCTTCAAAATCAGAAGCAAATCCCCCCCTCCTCAATCAGTGATGGTTTAACCCGGCTCAATAAAGTTCACCTGGAGTGCCACAGGTTTCTTCCCCTCCACCAGATGACAAACGCTGCTGATGTGCACCCATCTAACATGTAAGTTGTGTGTGTGTGTGTGTGTGTGTGTGTGTGTGTGTGTGTGTGTGTGTGTGTGTGTGTGTGTGTGTGTGTGTGTGTGTGTGTGTGTGTGTGTGTGTGTGTGTGTGTGTGTGTGTGTGTGTGTGTGTGTGTGTGTGTGTGTGTGTGTGTGTGTGTGTGTGTGTGTGTGTGTGTGTGTGTGTGTGTGTTTTAACCTGCGAGTCCATGTGCTTTCTCATGTAATGTGCTGTTCTGCTTTGTGAGTGTAACTTATGAGTGTTTGGCGAGGCCTGTGGACTTCACTAACACGCCATGCTCTGCTGTTCACACAGTTATGAGATGCATTTTGCCGTTTTGTGTTTGTTTGTTGTTACACCTCCTGCAACATTGGACCAGCTGGATGAATTTCGTTTGACAAATTTCACTGCAACTTAATTGTGCAAGTTGCTGAGGAAATTATGTGGTCAGTGGCAGACCATGTATATTAAACTACAGAGGAAGATAAAATGCAAGAAAGTTGGATGTGTGTGAATGTTGTGACATGTAAGAGGAGCGCAGAAGACAAATTTCAGATGAAGTGTTTGCATGATGACGTGTGGTTTGACCCAATAAAGTTCTAATTCTAGCTTAACCACACTAGCAGCTTATGCTAAACATGAGCTTAGTCCTCTTTGAGGTTAAAGTGCCAATGTAGAAGCTGATATGCGGCTGTAGCATCAAGCAGACTAGCTGCCAACGTCGCCCTCATTTCACCCTTTAGTTTGAGGTCACAGAGCCCATGTGTATGTGCCTCCCACAAATCCAGCCCCTTGTCCAAGCCATGGGAGGTGGAAATGGGCTGAGTCCAGACAGGATGCACCATCTGAAGCCTGATAGCTCTGCTAGCTGAGCCTGACAAAGCTGTAACCTGTCTGGACTCACCTGGAGATGATCTGGCTAATGGGCTCTGGTCTGCGACTCAATGTTGCAGCACTGGATTTGCACTGAAATGTCTGGTTTTCATGATGTGCCCCTCATGGATCTGTTTTCTATACTGTTTTCCTTGCATGGAGGCTTGTGTCTTCATCCTTACCCTTTATTTGATTGTAATATGTATGAGTTTTTCCACTTTGCAAAGTCCAGCGGGCCGGATTGGACCATCTGGCGGGCCAGTTGGCCGTATGAGTGACACCCCTGGTCTAGACAGACTGATTTATTAATGCTGCTGAAATAATTCATCCCAATTTTATCAGATTTTGTTGGATTGTTTAGGTTTAACAAACTCTTAACTAAAATCTGGGATACAAATGCCTCCTAATAAAGTTCTGACTGGTTTGTAAACTAATGCATGATCAAGCAGAATAAATCATCACCCATGGTTGGTAATTTGGAGTTCTACCCCCACCTGCTGGATAAAGCGGAGCAAAGCACTTCTGCAGCTCACCAGTCAGCAGGTACTGAATAGAATTATTTCAAAGTAGTGTAGTGCTGATTTATGACTGGCCTGCAACTTTGACAGGCAGAGAGATTTAAGTCAATTCTTTATTTGGAGGCAGCGAGCCGAGGGGACATTTACTGCTGGAGTGGAAAAGGGTCTCACCTCAGTGTCAGAAACACATCCTGGGTGCCAATGGACTCGGCTAAAAAAGGAACATGGGGGGACTTGGGTGGCAAAACCAACAACCACTTTCATAGAACATATCCAAGCAATCTATCTCACTTTATTCAATCACATGATAGAATAGATTATTAACTCAGATCACCTGCTGAGGTTTCCTGAGCATTTAAATTGTCTCTGTCTGGTTCTTTAGGCAACATAATCATGGGGAAGACAACAAGATTCTAATTTATTGAGCTGCACCTGCAAAACCTAAACCACATTCAGATCAAAGCCCTTTTTAATCAATGAGTTTTTGACTGAAGCTGCAAAAATACTCTGTTTACATTATTTTCACAAAGTTAAAATGCTGTAGGTGCCTTTTTTTTAAGTCCAATGGAGGGAGCAGATTTTTTTCATTTAACAGCAGAATGTCCTACTGAGACATTTACCAAAGCTCCTTTCAGTTTCTACAATAGATGCTTTTGTGAGGGTGCACTCCAGGTTTAATGATCTCTTTACTGCCACTGTCGCCTCTCTTGCGCTCCTTTTTCAGTTTCCCTTTCCTATTTTTCCATGCTTTGCCAGCGTTCTCCATTCCCACAGCAGTTCAGTGTTCTTGTTATTTTCAAGCCTTCACCTCCACTCTGCCACATAAAGGCTTTATTGTGTTTCATATAAAAGAAACCATGCACAATGACTTTGAGAGCCATATTCAGTAACCCGATTGTTGTTGCTACCAAGGTGCAACTTTATCAGCTGGAAACTTGCACACTTTGTTACATGGTAAAAATAGAGAGCTGTTGTTTGCCTTGGCACGGTGACTGGAACTAAAATGGGCTGTTTTCATCCAGTGTGCATAGTGGAGGTGCAGCAAGGGACCGTAGAAGTGGATCATTGTATTGCTTTGCAAATTAAAGCACCTCATTGGCATCACACACTAAAGCTATTTCTGTGTTGTTAAATCACTGTTAATAATTCTACTAATAATACAAGTGCTTCTAATTATTATTATTATGTTATTATTGAACTCTGGCCTCTGGCTCAGTGTGTGTTTGGAGCTTATGAATCACTAATGTCACAGCCAACGTGTCAGACTTGCAGAGTGTTTATGTTTGATCAATAGAACCTTGTTGTGAAGCTTGTGTGGTTTAGGAAAAGAAGGTTAAATTCTCACAGTATGTGTCAAGTTGGATCATCTCAAAACATGGATTGGATGAAGGATGAGCACTTCATGAATGTTTCCATTGATTGTTGTTGTTTATGCATTTGGCCAAGCAGAGCTCACGTGAGGGTGAGTGACCTAAGAAGAGAAGAGTCCACTGTGTTTTTCTCTGCCGCATCTCACAACGCCGCAAAGTTGTGGTGGTGTGCACGAGGTGGAAACAAATGAAGGGCTTCCCATGTGAAAGTGGTTCCCTCGTGGATGAGAAAGAGCCCTTGTCCTAATTAGTGGGAATGACTTACAGCTGGAAAACCTGAGCTCAGGCAGGAAGGCAGGGTGAGATGGAGCAGGAGCAGCCGCCATACTGCCAGGCAGCAACCATTTCAACACTGAGGCCGTCGGGAACCTGCCAGCCAGCAAGACTCGGCTCCTTTCAGCTTCTCCACCAAAAGAGTAACGATCAGAGGCGGGGAGGTTTTAACTGAACACGCTGACACGAGCTGGGAAGACTCACAAAGCAACATTAGTTTTGACAATGCAGCTAACGGCAACGAGTGTGAGAAAGTTAAAACGCGATTGGGTCGGCGTTGGGTCACGTGAACCTCTGGGGACTCCCGCTAGAAGCTAAAGTGAGGAGATGATGTAAGACCCACAACACAACAAAGACTCATTTGTGCCACCTTGCCACACAGAGCCTCAGAGCTCCACACACACTTTAAGTATGCTTTAACCCAGTATGTATCTCTAGGTACAGTATGCTGCAGTGTAGATACATTAGGCCGCAACTTGTTTACCAGTAGAGGTCAAAGATGCACATTATCTTCCCGAAATCCCACTCAGGAAATTCCCTAAATAAAACAAATAGTGGAACTGTTTATTGAATCCATCTAATTTTCCGCTGTGGTCATCTTGTCGCCAACCATCCAGCACTGAAAACATATTACAGATGTTACTTTCTCATATCCTTTGATTTTTATTATTGCTTTTCCGCTCATTTTCAGGTATGTCTGTCTCTCAGTGCCCGGTTAATGTTTGAGTTTGTGATTTTAATGCGTCACACATTCTTTTGTGGATTGGTAAAGGGAAGTGTATTTCGCTTTTGGAAAGGGACAGCAATGTGTTTTTCCACTGCACGTGCAGGACGTGGAGGAAACGTCTGGCTGCAGCTGCGGCGGTAACAACACAGAGCTCACGGTCTCTGTAGCAGCCTGTGCAGGGGCCGGGGTTTGTTTTCAGACCTGCTGAGACCTTCTCCACAGGTACATGCTGCGATCAGGTCCTCATATCTGCTGCTACTGCAAAAAACACTCGCGCTTTATTAGCTACGTTTGCACAATCCGGCTTAACACCCTCGTTATGAATCTTACCTTTGTGAAGCTGGTGTTGAGTTTTTGTTGACGTGTCTCCTCTCGTGGATGTGATTAGTTGGGACAAAATATTCCACTTTGACCACATCAGCTGCCGTGACACAATGTTAACAAAAACTCCAATATTCTCAGCTTCACAAATGTTTTACGGCGAGGTTTGTGTTCTACAGGTGTATCTAATAAAGTGGTGGCTGAGTGAACCACAGGAGGTGCATGTGGTTTCCATCAGAGGGAGCTACAGTATCTTTAGAGTTGGGATGAATGGGTGGGAAAAAAAGAGGAGCAGTGAAAGTGAACGAATGTAAATAAACTCAGTGTTTCCATCTATCCTGCCTCGCTAAAGTTCAAATTAAATGTTTGCATTTACTGCTATCACATAACGTCAGAGAAGTGGTGAAGTGATTGACAGGTGGGATTTTAATAGAAGGATGTGAAACATTAATTCAAGTGTCTTTCTTAATGGCTGAATATTGCACAATAGATTCTTACACCTTTCATTTAAAACATTACATTTATCTGTATTCCGTTTGAATCTTTTTGCTCCACTGATGAGCTTTAAACTTAAGAGCTGTTATTGCTTGGGCGAGCAGAGCTGGGAAGACGAGGTGGGTCTATGTTTTCAACTGGTGTGCAGATCGGATCTCACAAATGTGTCCCAGCTGCTCTGCATTTTCTCCTGCTAGTTGTGACTGAGATGTGATCACAGTGTGAGTCAGACCGCATCATATGTGGTCTCGAAGATCAGATTCCGCGCTGAGCTCAGATCTCCTGTGAGCGTTCACGCCTTGGCTTCATGCATCTTTCATGTTTCTGTGTGTTAATCTAATGTATAAATGGGGTGTTAATTATCTTCTCTATCTTTGTATAGCCTCAGTGCTTTGTGTCTTCATTTTTGTTAGTTTTCACCGTTGTTTATCCTGGCTATCGCAGACTGGAAGTTTTCCCTTTTACCACTGCATGCAGCGGATGGACAGACAGCTGTTATTTGGCAGCCTGCAGAGTGACCCCAGGGTAGCATTCATCAGCGACGTGCAACCTAGGAACTGCAAAGACGTAATGCTGTGCAGTGTTCACCCTGGCAGGCTCCATCAGTGACCTTTGACATCTGTCACCAGGCAGAATGAAGAAACGCTGCCACTAGAGCCTTTTATCTGGCTTCATGTAGAGTGAAAGGGATGCTGTTAGAATGTCTGTATGCTATTCAGGGTTAATGATTACAGCTTGATTATTGGGAATTCATGTTCGCCGCAATGACTGTAAGCTGTCCAGGCCCTGAAGCAGCAAAGAACCAATATGAGTCAAGGTTTTACAGCTACTTTTCACGAGTCCATAAGTAAACTAACCGCAGGCAGCAGTATGAGAAATATGACATTAAAAGGAGAGCAGGTAGCATGGGATGAGATCCGTCTTTTGATATGTATCCTTATCTTTTTTCCCCAGCGGTCTTTGCATTCCTGCACCATAAAAGCAACAACCTATAATATCAGGACTTGTAGAAGCAGTCCAGGGGAGCAGGCTTATGCTACAGTCAGGTTTTCTTTCAGATGTCCATACCAATAAGCTCCTTTCTTTGAGGGACTTGGAAGGGAGGTTAATAAGAGGATTCATGGTCGTATGTAGTCTAGGAGGGAGATTTATGAGGTTGGGGAGGGGGGGGACATGTAAGGTATGAAGCTGCAAACCAGTGAAACCACATGTGTTCTTCCAGAGCCGCCGCAATTAAATCACAGCGCGAGTTGTTGGAGTCGAAGTGTTTGGAGATATAATGTCTCCTCCTGTTCCTTATGAAGATATTGTTAGCATTCGAGCAAATACTAAAAGCCTGCTAGTGTGAGACAATAGCCAGAATGATTGGCAGCCTCTCCTTGTGACGACATCAAACGCTCTCATCTCACTCGATCTAAATAGGAACGGCGAGCGCCATCGTCTAATGGTTGACCACACGCACTAGGAGAAGTCTCCGTGCGCTGTGCCACCGCGCTCGTGTAAAGGGCCGGATCAAGCTGTCACGTTGGGAGAGCGACAGTGAAATGATAGGCCGACCGGCTGGTTTTGGGTGGTGCACTGGCACGGCTATTTTGGAGAGCTTTGCTGAGGCCAGATGGGAACTGGTCTGGCAAGCAAAGGACGAGGATAAGGACGGAGATACAGAGCTGGCAGAGGTTGTGGTGTTTTAGCTGGTGGCGCTATCTTGGCTACATCCGTCGCAGAGAGAGACAAAGACATAAGTAGGTCAGGAACAACGAATGCACGAGTACTCACACAATCAAGGCTCCGACCTGAGAGGGGCTAAGAAACGTCACTGCATCCACTTATTTTGCTTCATATTAACCACATTGATCTCTATATAATACATAACAATCGATCACCTTGAAGCAGCTTCAGAGGTAGTTTGGATCTTGGTCGTACCACAAACAAACTGCTCCAGGGCCGAACCGAGACCAATTCCTTTAATAAGTTGTATAAACTCATCATGGCCAAGTTCAGGCTCCTGGGACTTCCCTATAAACAAGTCGAGGTTGAGCGGAAACCTTGTTGTTTGCTTTTTGCTGACTCCATTCAAATATGAGGTTTTATAAAGTCGGGGTGATTCACTTAGTATGGGTTGTGTGGGGCGACCATGGCTTGGCAGCGTTGAATAAAAAAAAAAAAAGGAAAAGTAAAAGGTCATAGAAACAACAAACCTTCCAATGTGGCATGACAGTTCTGTGGACGTGAAAATGTGCCTTGTACTGCTTGACAAACGAACAAATGAGTACCAGCTTCATCTTGACATTGGTTGAATTTGCAGTGTCTGTATTATTTATGGTGAACGTCCCTGTAAGATGAACCACAGCTGCAGGCCACCACAGACCAAATCTAATTTATTGTGGCTTCCATACTTTTATGAGGATACACTGGATGTTTGTCAATATAAAATTGAATGAAATGTCACATTCCTTTGATTAACTCAGTGGTCTTCATTTGGAAACAGCCATAATATTGCGATTCCTACCTTTAAACCATGACGGTGTAATCACACACTGCTCCAAAGCAAAACAAGATTGAGTCCAAAAGTTCTATCTGTTTTTTTGAAAAGCCTTATTTCTTATTCCTTTTATCTATTATTCAATCCAAGCTGGACACATTCTGACGGGACACCTTGCACAGCGCAAACACCTGTTCTGCATAACGCTGATTGCCTGATTAGTTGCAGGTGTGGAGCACTGTGGAATCAACCACAATAAAAGGATTATATTTGAAGAAAACCATTTTATATTCTCATGTATCTTGTATCTTGCGTTTGGATAGAAGGTGAAAGAGACAGTTGTGACTTAAATACTTAAGAATAACCTTGACTTGGGTAGCTGACGCCCGGGTTTGATTCTCAGCCTCCAACAAAGCTGTTAGGAGAATGTTCAATATATTTTTCAAAGCAGATAAACATATTACTTCGATACAGTTGTCATGGACACAGTTATTTATAAAGAAAGTGCTTGATGGAATTACAAATCAAAGCATAAAGCCTAATCGACTTATTTGTGCGCGCTACAAACTTCAGCCGGGCCGCTAGACATACAACAACTAAGTCAGCTGTGTGTTTAATATGCTGCATCAGTTTCTCTCTCAGCACGCAGCTGTGTCAGTGCAGAGCAAAAATGCAATATGTCAGCTTTGGTTCATCTAAGATTGCATTCCTGGTCGAGCGCAAACTGAATCGATGAAAGGTCAGTTAGAATCCAGACGGACGGCAAAAATGAATTAATTTTCTCAGTCATTTTCTCGGAGGACACAGGTGAAGATGGCAGTGCAAGGGGGGCGTGTGTGTGTGTGTGTGTGTGTGTGTGTGTGTGTGTGTGTGTGTGTGTGTGTGTGTGTGTGTGTGTGTGTGTGTGTGTGTGTGTGTGTGTGTGTGTGTGTGTGTGTGTGTGTGTGTGTGTGTGTGTGTGTGTGTGTGTGTGTGTCTTACTTTCTTTCAGTAGTACAAGAGCTCCAAAACTCTTCAGGTATTGTTCCTCAAATTCACGTGATGATTTCCTTCACCTTCACCACGTGGCTGTTTCAGAACAGAATGAATCAAACAGTTATGAAGTAGGAAGGAAACGGCCTATTCACGGGAGACATGAATGAAAGTTCTGCACAGTCACAAACACTGCAGAAACATGCACCAGCTATTACTTTGACAAAGTGATTTTGGCAGGCGTGAGACACGAAACACAGCCGTGAAGCTTGTTGCAGTTTTCACAGCGAGGCCAGAAACTCAGTGTGGTCTGCAGATTGTTTTCATTCTGCCATTTTACAAGGAGCCATTATCCATTTTGAAAACAACCTGCCTGTCAAACGTGCAGATAAAATCGCTTTCATACACAACCATGTCGATCCTTGGCCAAGCTTTACATTACTTTCTTTTCTGGCCGAGGCTAGTGGGAGCCTGTTATGATTTTATAGGATGTGGGGAAAACAACTGGTCACCTCATGTACATTCCTTGATGAGTGCTGCAGCTCCACAAGACGGGTTTCTGAGAATAAAACGCTGTGTGAATGCCGTGTCAGCCCTACCACCTCTCGCGTGTGTCGACGGTGACATTGATGCTTTAATAATGTGTGGCTACACATCAATAGAATCCGCATCCCCTCTCCAAACGCCTGGCCTCTAATCCAGACTCTTGTAATCTGGCCGGCTGTGGCTTGGTTGATGGCGGCCGTCCGGGTTTTGCTCGACATTCCCTTAGCCGCACTCAAACCCCATAGTGACCCATATAGGCAGCGAGCTCTATTATTCGCCGCCGCCGCCGCCGCTCACGGTAACTCCTCTGCCCATCAAAGTATCGGTCACAACGTCTAATCAGCACCAGAGCGCCTTACTTAGGTTAAAAGGTATCTGCAAATTTATCCTACAATTATTGCCCTTATTCTGAATGTGGGAATAAGACAGTAAGTATTTTTATTGCTCTTTCTGTCTAGACCATCAATGTCTTGCTTTTTGGGCAGTAAAAATATGGTAAATACCATATTTCCACTTAAGTATGGAGGATACATTTTTTTGAAACTTCTAATCTGCTGAGTTGACTCGAATCCATGTCATCGGGTCCAGCATGCGTAACCAAAAAAAACCTTTTTGGGTTTGAAAACGTCAGCCACGTGATTATGGACCGTGTAATAACCGGTGCAATCGCAATTCTCCGAGCGTGTGATTTCATGGAGACATCCTATCGTAATGGATAGTTGGTTTCTGTCCTAAATAGATCTGGGGTGGGGATGACACCAACTTCCGTGTCTGGTGTAACTCGGAAACTTTCTGGGCAAAGCAGACTGTCTCTTTAGGGTCAAATGAGGCCTGCAACATTTTTAATATTTTTATTTTTATTTTTTCGCTTCGTTTCGTTTTCAGTTACAGTTAAACGACAATCAGGTTAGGCGGTAAAATGGACTTGTGTTGCATTTTGAAGCATCTTTTACCTCCTGAGACCCTGCGTCCTCATATGTGGACGTTACATTTTTCCTTTCCTACACCTTTTACATCATCGTGCTTTACTTAAACCTGTTGTTCTCACGTCTAGACCTTTTCCGCTGCCCCCCAATGTTATAAATACCAGTCTGGGACAATAGAAATCATAGCAGACAAGAAGATTGACAAATGAATGAATCGGGTCACTTGTACCCGATGGTGTAAATGTGGCATCTAGTTTCAGATACGCAGTGATTCAACAGTGTTATGCAGTTAACGCAGTCTTAAGC
Organism: Genypterus blacodes; assembly: GCF_046128005.1. Taxonomy (NCBI): domain Eukaryota; kingdom Metazoa; phylum Chordata; class Actinopteri; order Ophidiiformes; family Ophidiidae; genus Genypterus; species Genypterus blacodes. The sequence continues at coordinate 616,982 of NW_027466827.1, forward strand.
TCCAATTGAGCTACAGGTTAGTAACCCATCGTTTAAAGGAATTGGATTGTTCTGAGATATTTAACAGCATCGTGTTCCCTCACCCGGTTCATGGAAACATTCATGCTCATTATCTTGGGAGCAATCACCTTATCCATTTGTGAGGAAGGAAAAACGCAATTTCAACTCGGATGAGAGCAGATTAACTGCAACGAGACACTCGGTCTGTGTCTTCCTCCAAGAACACTGTGGTGTGACGGAGCTCACGCCAGGCCAACTATAGGTAACAGCCCCGAAAACACAAGGTTTTATGTGTGAACGGAGACAGATGTCGGTATTGAACAGCCACCAGTTCCTCATTCCGAGAAAGCCTCGCATAACAACACGAAGCGAGGGCAAACCTGGAAACAGATGAGATGAAATGTCTCTTCAGTGGACGGGCCAAGGAATTAAAGTGGTAAGGTCAGATAAGTGCAGCGTACTGACAAGCACCGGTTAGCTTGCAATGGCCAAGTTGGTTTATAGTAATAAAGTGTATATGCGAGTGCTTTTTCCAATTCTCGTGTACATTAAGTTTAGGTGGTTCTAGGGTTCTGTGGGGTAAAATAGAAAATGTTCATAATTTGGCAAAACATAAACAATAATTACTAATATTTTCATAGGTTCTTGTTGCTTGTGGTATAAACTACATCAACACACCTACCTGTCCGCAAATGCCTCCTCCGCCAAACTGCAGTCCGCGGTCCATTAGCTTCTGTCAGAGCAACCGTCGTGTTTTGACTGTAAACACAAACGGCTTTAGACGCTGCTCATTCCGATAATAATTACAATATTATTTTCCTGGCCTGACGGAGGAAGCAGGATGGCATCATTCACCGCGAGGCCAAGACGTTTATGGACAGTTTGGACAGGCAAATACTCATGGCTTCAGTGCTTGAGTGTGACCGAGGTGCTAAGGACAAACATGAAAAGATGGTTTTGTTACCATGCCAGGCTGCGTCACTTCCTGGCAGTTCTGCTTTTTTTTAAAATTCATTTTGGTTCACGTGAGGACAAGTGGAGATGCTTTATGAATATCAGTTATCTTGACTATGGCTTGACCCTGAAAAGTGGATAGAAAATGATAAATATGAACAATTCCATGCAGGGGAGAGACGTTGGGTGGCATGTTGAACACTGTGAAAGGAGTTTCAGGAATAGAATGTGTGAAGAGCAGCCATCTCCCAGTCTGTCTGACTTCCTGAGTCGCCGGGCGTCTCGCTGTGCGTTTCCTCGCCTGTTTCCATCCCTGAGGTGAGATCTCGAGAGCGGATCTCTGGATCACACCGGGGCGGACTCATCTGGAACGTCTAAGCGGTCCTGCAGTTGCCAGGTAGCAAGCTTGTGATAATGAAAAGCAGGTGGCCAGAACTCTCACGTCGCCTGTTTAGAATTAGTTAAACTAAGATTATGTTTCAAACTGGTGTGGAAATAAATGGAAATCAATGGCTAGAAAAACAGCATGTGGATGTCTGCTACGGCGGAGTATCTAAGCAGGAGGACTGTTAGAAAGAAAGAGAAATTAGATTTTAAATTAGTTTCAAATGTATTTCTTTGTTATGTGGTGTTTTTTGTTTTAACTATGTGCTGAAGTACAAAAGCAATTATTTATACTGTGCACAAAACGCACACGGTGGTCTTAGTGAGAAACCAATCTGTGTAAACAAAACCATCATCTTTACACAATGAAAACGCTTCACCTTCAACAGCAGCACAAACTTCGGTGTGGCGCTTGAATGTGCAGTCACACACTCTCCCATTCTGAGCATAACAAAGCAGCGGTTCATAGGTGGAGGCCAAACCAGCCTGGAAACATTGTCTCACAGAACCCAAACCACTTCATGTGTAATGGCACGGGCACGTTTCTGCACACAGGCAACACAGATCAAACTTTCTGCGGTCGTGATGTCAAAACAGCAGGACAACATTTATAAGAGAATTATATGCTTGGACTGAAGGCTTTCCCAAATTATATTTTACTTGCCTGATATTGTCTGCGGAACAGTTGCATACTAATGTTAGATATGCTGCGGCTAATATGGCAGACGTTCAGCTGCGCAGCAGGAGGGCTTGTTAGTGGTTTGAAGAACGACCCGAGTACACACAGCGCCGCTTTCATCCCTTCTGAGGAAGTCGGAGTGACATCCCAGTCACATGGCAGCGCAACTGCAAGGCTACTTGAGAAGTTATAGTGTGTTTACTCAGGACTCTGCAAACTGCACGCTGTGTGGCTTTTGCTCCGAAGTGTGCCAGTATTCACTGCTCTGAAATCCGCTGCTCATGAATCTTTCCTAAGCACGTGACAACGCCCTCGCACATGACCAAAACCACAACCAGCGGCTCACGGAGAAACACAGCCAGAGGCATGACCATGACTTCTTGGGCTATGCAGGGTTCATTGCCCCCTTTCCCAGCTATCTGGGGCTCTTTCTCCCTCATCCCTGATGAGCCGAAGGTTGGGAAAGGTGAGCAGGTGTGACTGAAACACCGAGACCCATTCACAACCTGAGGCCACCGGGCAAAGACGTGTGGAAGATTTACACTATGTCCACATCTTTTACTACGTATATGTAGAGATTTACAACCTGCCTAGAAGAGGCTTTCCTGGATTTGTCTCCGGAAGAATTTGAATTACATTTTCATGGGGAGTATCAACACAGACTCGCAAATTTGTCTATTTTGTCAATTCAATTTGTTTAAATTATTTATTTGCTTCCAATCATGAATGCTGGCAGTTCCCACATTCCCTGCATATTAACAAAAGTAAAGCAGTGTAAAGTAAATGTTTAAGCTTGTAATACTCAGCCACAGCATATTTCAGTAGAACCTGACATTGTGTATTATTCAATCAATTTCACTCTCCCCTCCTGGAAAAACAATACAGCGTGTTTTTATTTATTGGGATCCCCCCTCCGTCGCTGGTATGAAAGAGACGCTCGAAGACACAAACAAATTTCCGTTGTTTATTTCCAGCCGCGGCTCGGATGTCACCCCAAAATAAACCCAGAGATTGCGAACATCTTTTTAATGTCAGCTAGATTGCGAAGACAGGCGAGGTCTCCAGCCTAAACAAACAGACGATGAAGAGCAGTGTTTGTGTCAGTTGTTTGGGACTCGGAGAAACTAACAAGGCCCGCTCTCAAGTTTCTAAAAGAAATGTCTACGGTCCGTGCTTCTGTGTTTGCCCGAGTCCTAACAAAGACTAAGCGCGTTTCCCCAGACGGCTCTTTGGTCTGCATTTGTTTTATTTAACAACTTTACGTTAATCCGTCTTGTTAAAACTTCTGTTTTGGCCCACGTGCAACATTTAAACACGTGCATCTCAAAGCTTACTGTGTTGTGTGTACTATGTTTGTCCTCACTGCCTTGAAGAAAACAAAGTCAGTCTTACTCCAGATGAGCAGAATTTCAACTAAATATATTTAATGTGTTATTTTCATAGATATTTTTAGAAGAATAAGATGTACTTTGAGGTACGGCTGGGTCAGGAGTGCTGGGTGCTCAGTGGCGTCCCTAGAAACCACATCAAAACATGTATGAATCACTGAAAGTGTCAAACATTTGAACCATCAGCGGCACATCGCACACAGATAGAAACACTAAAATAATACACTTTCCTACTCGGTAAATATTTTGCACCATTTTGGGCCTAGTTACCGTTTATGATTATTTTTCAAAGGCAAAACACATAAATCTCTATGCATTCTTTGGCATTCAGGACTATTCCAGCGAAACAAATATGTCTCTGAATTAAAGGGCCAGTGACCCATTTACTCTGAATAACCCACAGACCTGTGAACAGATTTCATCGGAATTCTCTCGATTTCTCCCAAAAATGATCCCTAGATATTCCAGATACCACTAAACATGATTGCAATGTGTGTTTATTTTGTTATTTGATTGAACTGAGCCCTTAAGATTCCTGATTGTTTGTTCTTTCTCTTGTCATTTCCAAGACAAATCATCTAAAATGGTTCCAATCAGACAATTGTACTGGCTGATCAATTTTGATAAATACTTGAATTGGCTTTTTGTGGATGAGAGATTCAGATTTCCTCCCTGATGTAGGATAAGTTACACCTCAGACCGCCAGTTTTTGTTTCAAGACAAGCTGAAGAGAGAAGATATGCTTCCTTAGTTCTACTACCGAACAGAGTGTAGACCAAAGGAAAACAACGCATCTGACTCTTTCCGTCCATTCCAGATAAGCATCGTGCGATAACATTGTGCGCGCTTTGTAGTTGAGACTGTAGCTGGGTGTGTGTTTCCGAATTCATTTGGAGGGGAACACTGGGTATAAGATCTGATGCAGTTCTGTAAATGACGGACAGGCTTAAGGACAAAGACGTTATCTTCTGATCTGGATTCAGTTTTACATTTAGACCGTTACAGGAAGAAATAATGAGGAGGTGCTGCACAGGCCTTAATGGTGCCATAAAGACGGGAAACTTGTAAACCTCAGGGCCAGGAGTGTATCGGAAAGAATGCAGGAAAAAAATTGGCTTTATATGAGCCGAGAGGTGGATTGAACGTGAGCCAAACAGCATCGTGGACACAGATCCTAACAGGACGACTCAGAGTCAAACTACAGCGAGTCAGCACGTCACACAACACGCAAGACTGTAAGGCACAAAGGTTCCCCGCATCTGTGCAGTGGGAAGAAGGAGCTGCTTTGGGATCAAGATCTCATTAACTATTTAAAAAAAAAAAAAGCTCATAAAACTCTTCTGGCCAGTGCAGCATTAATACACACCACTTCCATGTCCAGCATGTGGAGGTCAAAGGTCAATGCAGGGTCTGTCAAACATTCCTGCTTGTTTAATTAGCATCTAATCCCACTGTACTGCTGTAGTAATCACTTTTGTGCAACACACTCGTCTGTAGTCTGGGTTCTCCAATTGCAACGTGTACCTCCATTCTTTAATTGTTTATGCGGAAAGTGACATTTTGTTGTGACAGTTACAAATACACTACATACTGCTGCACCACTGAACCATTTCTGTTTGGCTCGATGTATAACTTCTTGAGTTGCGAAATCTAGACAGACACACTGCATTCCTTTTGTAGTCACTGAATCATTTTTGGTAAAAAATGACAACATTATTGCAGCAATAAAACTCTGAAGACTTCAGGCCACTAACTTGTGCTTGCAACAACTGTAGCCTCTACTAATGATAGGCTGTCACTCCGTTATGTTGTGATGGTATCTCTGCGTTTGCATGTGGAATTGGGTCACTATCATATCTGCATTAGCCTGTAATGGTGAAGGGAATTTCAATTTGTCAGATAATCCTTTATTTATGGACTGTTGACGGTTGCATACTTTTTTTTCTGCGCTTATTTCCATGACTGATGCCCAGCTGAGAGGACTTATATGAACTAAAGCTATATTTAATCAGCTAAATTCACATTTTGGGTGCTGTTGTAAAAATCAGACACATCAAACACTAGAAGATGAATCAATGCAATTCAGATAATTATCTTTTTAAATCTTTCTTTAGCAGTATAAAGTAACAAATAGACATGTCCATGGTAGAGCAATGACATATTTGATGACTCGGAGGTTATTGTTTCTTCCATGAACGCTGCTCAAATATGCATCCTTGTTGATATGCTGATTAGAATGCTTAGAGTTGAGGGTTGAGTTAGATTTGCAGGCATCCTGTTTCATAAAGTACACACTCAGACCTCCCTGAGCTTATGCACTTTAGTGAAGTAGATCCAAATTCAGGCCACAACAGAATCATCATGGCTCCATCATCATTGTGTCTGGGGTTGCTTTGTAGCGATGTATAGCCTCTGTGGTAAACATTTTCTCTTCTGCTTTGCTTCTATGATGAGCTGACAGAGTCAACCTGACATAATTAGTTGTCTGAGGTTTGTTTTGGTTGTGATTTGCTGCTGTGGTGTAAATCAGCAGGGAGCTGGCGGCCACATTATAAGGCCTGGACGCTGCTGACTGCATTCGGCGCTCAGACGCTTCCCATTGTCTCCCCCCCAGAACCTGGCAGCTTCAACTGTAGCTGCAGTTTTGTTCATGAATCTTCTCACAACCTCCCCATGGAACACTGTGTAATGTCGGGTATGCGATTTGATATTTAACAATTAAGTTAGAAGTCCTCCGTCCAGAATTTTTGTAAATAGTAAATAAGAAGTCTTAACTGTACAGGATCACATGAAAGGCAGGAGGAAATAAGGAAACTGAGATGATAAAGAGGAAGTATATAAAGTGAGAAAGAGAGGAATAGATAAATAAAAGTAATATTATTGATATATTATGATTTAATCTAATTTCCTGCATAATCTAATCTAATCTAATGTGCATTGTACTACAAATTAAAATACTTGAGTAAAAGGCAAGTACCCTCACAATGAACCTAAATACAGTAGATAGGTAAAGTGAGGGATGATCACACATTGATGCTCTCCCTGTCAACTCAGACTATAAACCTGCCATACAAAGATGCAAACATAAAGACGGAAGAGTTAAATGCATGAAGGTTACTTTCAGTGAGAAGAATAAATCCAGTTGCTCTGATCTTAAAGTCATGAGGCTGAGGCGTGGGGACGGGGAGCCGGGCTGTCTGAGGGGACCTACTTTTAGTTCAGGGGAAACTCTCGGCACGTGCAGCAACAGTTCACCTTACAGGTCAACAAGCCCCAGAGTGAGGAAAGTTGTTGGAAACACGCTAAATAGAAACGGGCAGAGAGGCCGTGGCTGACAGGAGTTCCCTCCCACTCCACGGAGATATTTATACGACGCCCCCAAAGCTATAATCGCGGTCTGCTAACGACGTCCTTGGGATTGTGGAATGGAAGTGTTTATCTGAAGCTCATGGAGAAGTGACAGGAATAGCCAGTGGCAGCTTTAACATGAAACAGCCCTCTGCTGGCCAGAGTGGAGCTCCAGTTAGACCCGGCTATTTTGGATCAGGAGCCTGTGTGTGCACGTTTTTAGGGCCCCGTCTCTATTCAGGGCATCAAAAACCACTTTATTCTGGAAATGGGCAATTAAGTTTCCTTTAAATACTGAACCAACAATATAAAAATGGCATCAGAAAACGGTTTGTTTTGCTGAGTTGATAAATTCAGATTTTCTTTAACCCAGCTGCTCGCTGAGCTCAGGTTGCTGGGGAAACATGCTGCCAACAATATTTTTCATATTTAATCAGAACATATGACTTTGAACCACTCTGGGGGTCCAATTCTTGGAGTTCTTCTTGTATTTATCAGCATTTGATCTAAGCTGACGAGCCTGCCAAGACCTCAACGTCTTCACTCTGCCGATGTTTCAGTTGCACATGGGCCACAGATTCGTTTTAGCGGCATTTTTAGGTTTCTCCAGTCACCACATCATAGCTGCTTTTGGTCTTGACTAGGACCACAAACCCTAAACAACTGCAAACATCTGCGTCTCTGCAGATAAGGCACATTTGAAGCATTTCACTTTAAATGACAGCCGACTTACAGCACCCTCTCCTCTCCGGCTGCAAAGTGTTTTTATGCTTTATGTAGTAATGCAGGTGAGGAACATGATGTCTTTTCTGGAATAAAGGGCAATATGCAGAGTTTCCCAGGCTTTCTTTAACTCATGATGACATCACTTTCCTTACGCATTGAAATCACTGATAACTACAACAACAACAACAGCAACAACCCAAAGAATCCAAAGAAATGAAAATAAGACCTTTTGAATTTCCCCACAATTGTTGTCAGTCAAAAGCCACTTATGAAGATAAATCGGAAGACTTTGAAAGAGCGCTCGGTTGTAGAAGCGAAGAATATATTCACTGTTGTTGTGTTATTGTTAGTGTGTTCATATGTGTCCTGTCTGTCTTTGAGCTGTCAACATGCGCTCAAATCGGATGAGAGGCTGCTTCATTTGTCGCATTCATTAGCTGTCGGCCTTGTTGTGATGTTCTGCAGAATGGCCATTTCAGGTCTCGGCTGGACTATATTGTGTTGCGATACCACCTCGTCCTCGCCTCCCCCCTCCTCCGCCCAACACGGTCCTTTGGGGGTCCCCCCATTTGAGGCGGTCTGCCCCGCCCTGAGACGCACTAAGCTCGGTGACACGGCTGTCAAACAAAATCTCCGCATTTCCCTAAGTCCTGGTTGCCAGGGGTGAACATCAGGAATGTCGCAGGGTGACAAAGGACGATTAGTGGCCTGATTTCTCCATATGCTGACATTTGTGAGATTTCATGTGTTGCATGGGAATTCTTGGCATTCAGCTGGGTTTGGATACCACAAAGGCTCCTGAGGGTCTTCTTTCAGGCCAAACACACAAAGGATGTTATTCAAATACATGAAAGTTTTGTCTCAATCTCGCAAACAAGAGTGGCTGGATATAAATATGAATTCTCTTCCTTATTGGCCAGTATTTTCACTGAAATATTCGCAGGAATGTAACTTTTTAGAGGAATTTGTTGCTTTGATTCACGTCTTAGTCTCCTACAAATCCCCAGAGCTTAATATTCTGAACGAGCTGGGACGTTAATGTAGTTCGGAAATGCATGACACGCTCTAAATAGCTAAAAGATGATCTCTTTATGTAACATAACTGTAAAGTTACAGAAACCTGTGGCCCTGAAGGCGCCTGTGTTCCTTCTGTGTTAAACATAAGGTGCTTGTTTATAAAGTACATTCTTTGTACATTGAAATGAGCCTTTGTTTGGAATAATGAATCTGTGAGCATGCAGGCTTCCGGGACCCAATCTGATTTATTTGTTACAACAGTAGCTGAACGTGTTGATCCCGCTGTTAATCCTCACTGTGCTACTGATGGAGAACTTGAGCCAAAAAGCAAAGCAAAGATCGTCACTCACCTCACTGAAATTTAAGATCTGGCCTCGATCTAATCCTTTGATCTGACAAGCGGCACTTAGGTATCTGATGATATTTTCGTCAAAATTAGACAAAGAAAACAGCATGATGGACTTATTATGTTTTTGTTCCCATTAGTAAGACAGACCATTGGATTATGAATAGAAATGTAAAATTTAAATGTTAAATATAAGCTTGGGACTTAAATTAGCAGCAGGCCAAAGTTTCTACAGTATGAACTTCTGTGTGGTTTAAAAACATACAAAAATAGCAACTAAGCTATTAATTTTACAAACCATGCAGCACCTATAGACGACCACGGGTAATATTCAGTTTCAGTTTGAATCTGGGCTCTGTGTTTACGCTGGTCTTCAACGTTGGGTATTATTATATTCACACAATTTACATTGAGTGCCAAGTTTAGCTTCGGCCCTGTGTGTAAGGAGCAATTTTGTGCTCAGGAGTGTAAAACCAATTGGGTTAACCTTTGCCTTGAGGGGGATGTGGTGGCTATGATATCTATTAGCACCTATTTACCACCTGGAACACCCCAGAGCTGCAGCAGCCCATTAAAAAAGCTGAGCGGTTTATGCCAGAACCAGAGCAGCCTGAGCAGGAACACATCTGGCCAGAGCAGCCACAGCCTGCTGGTTATACAGTGCACAGTCTGACATGCCTCTCTCTCTCTCTCTCTCCCTCTCTCTCCTTCCCTCTCTCCCTCTCGTAATTGCATCCAGGCAGTCCGGTAGCCAACACAGAAGGCTTTCCTCAGGCGTGTCCAGGGAGTTGGCCCGACAGCAGCAATTCCATTTACCTCAAAATAATGTGAATGGCAGAGGGAAAACACATTTACTGTTATGTACGCGCATGTATCACACGCACACACACACACACACACACACACACACACACACACACACACACACTTGCACATTATACTTAACAGCTCTCAGTAACTCTTTAATATGATACAATAACCCAAATGACTCTAGATTAGGAGCCGGGTAAGACTTGGATGATTGTTAAATGTTAAATTCTTGATTTGATTAAGGGGGACAAACTAGGCAAACATTGAAACTGGCAGCGACACTATTTCTCTTGCTTTAAGTCCGATTAATGGATTAAAGCTGTATAATTCCATTTTTTGCTGGAGCATTGCTGCTGTCCAGTGAAGCACGCAGGCAGACGACAGCAGTGTGTGTCAGTGGAAGTGGAGATAAGTCGAAGCTGATGTAGCGTGGCGACCCCGCTCAGAGGGCACCGGTGACTGACGCACTGCGGTGTCGTGCGCAGACAGACTCGTGTCAATCTGACCAATAGCTCTTTAACTCTAAATAAAGGAGGATAAACCCACCTGAACTCGTTTCTTCCAGCCTTCCCTAGACTTATAATAATAATAAAACATTTATGACTCGTAACGTCTATGTGCAAAATGTTAGGGAGACTTGCTCTTTTCACAAATACACTCAAAAGGTAAATCTATGCACTGCTTTGTTGGTACCCATTCATCCGCTCATCCATTTTCCAGCACTTATCCGGAGGCAGCAGGCTAAACAAAGTAGTGTTCCCCTCCCAAGCCAGGATTCCAGCTCAGCCTGGAGGATCCTACCAAGTTCACAGTGGCAGTTGGGGTACAAATGCCCATATTCATTGTATTTCATCTTTTCTATCTAAGAGTTTTCCTTCTAACATCCGATCCCGTCTCTCCTGCTTGTCCTGAGGCGGGGACCACAAACTTCTGACCCACAACTGCTTTGTTCTTCAGCACTCAGCAAACTCCCATCAAGCTCATATGCGGTCCGGCGAAACCACCCGTTCCCCTCAACACGGAGGCCGAGCCTGACCGCACACCAGCAAACCACCTACAGGTTTAAATGGATCATTTCCACACCGATAATCACAGCCCCAGATAACTGCATCAAGATTAGAGCTAATTCCTTGGCGCGCGTTAAGACTGGAGACACATTTCAGGCGGTAATTTAATTGGACAAGGTTACAGACACTTTGGGTGAAACCCTGTTAAGAAGGGGAGCTTTCTGAAGGTTTACTTTTGGACACGGTCTTACAGAATGAAGACAATTTAGCCAGGGAAGCATGCAGGCTTTGAGGTGGTTCTCTGCCTTGTTGTGGTTGGCTGCCTGAAAGTCTTTAATTCCTAAATTACCATGTAGATAACAACATAACTGCATGTTGGCTAAGTGAGTGGAACAGTTTAAATGTTAAAGAGTGCACTTACAGGAGTGTTTGTTGAATTTATTGGGGATAAAGATAGGAAAATACACAGGTTTTGAGACGTTCATCATCTGCGTAACTGACATGTTTAAAATCTTTACGGAGACAAATGAAAACATAGATCAACATCTGGTGTGTGAGAGTGACGTGTAAAGAGTGAACTATGCAAATCCTTTAAGTAAAACTATCATCACCTCATCCCAGTTATATCCCCTTATCCTGTGCGAGTCTCGGGTCTAGGGTGGAGCCTCCGCCTCCGCCGCCGCCGCCGCAGGGTAACACCTCGGACAGGTCGCCAGTCTGTCACAGGGCAAACACACACACATGGAGACAGACTAACTGTTTCACACCTACCAGCAGTTTGGAGTTCCCAGTTTGGACTGTGGGAGAAAACACACACAGACAGGGACAACATGGAAAATCTGTAAAGAATGGAAGAATCAAACCCAAGACCTGCAGTGTGGGGACAGTGCTAAAAAACTAAGACATGAAGAAAAGCCCTTTATATATCCCACAACGGGAAAAATGTTTGATTGTGAGAAGCAGCTTTATTTTGGAGGAAGAGTTGAAACATTATGACTTAGCACCATCCGCGTTCTGAGTATTCATTTAGGTCGCTTGTTAAAAAGGTGCAGAGTGCAGCTGACTCACCTGACCCCCCTCACGAGGCCCTAAACGCTCTACGCCTCCGTGTAATTACGAGCGTTCAGATCACAGTTTACGGTCTCTTCAAACGGAAGGTCAAAGATGAAGAATCAAGAGTTGGGTGTGTGTCTCTGCTTTTTTTTTTTCCTTTATACTTCTGAGCTTTCCGCCGACACAAACACCCTGAAGTGTACAGTAGATGAAAAGACACACAGGCAAAGACGGTCCCATTAGGACACAGCTAAGGTTAGAGCTGATGTTACCCTGTCATTTTCCCCGTCTGCCAGCCCGACACTAGAGAATTAGGTCATCATGTCTGTCGCCTCTCAAAGGGAAACAACCAGTGTTTGTGGATTGTTTGGTACCGAGCTGGTTTCGCCGAGGCTCCGTTCTTACCACAGATCCAGATCCCATAACCCAAAACTGTCCCATAACCAAAAGTCTTGGGAGAGCACAAAAGCGGATCAAATGATCTCCCGTTCATATTTAATGGAAACAGCTGAGTAATGTTTTTACAGCGGTCACATTTTCTTTGTCAGGATCAATTATATTCGCCCGCCGCTAACGTGCTAATGATAAAGTCTTGCGCGGCCATCAATGGCACGCTGTTCTCCAAAAACTGTGATGTTTGAAGTCAATTGAGGGACAGCAAAGCCGCAAGCTTATTGGCCACAGTGTCGCTTCTGTAAAGTTTTAGGAGCGCTTGGTTATGGATGTTACTATGTAGACGTCCCATCATGAGCAATACACTTCAACTGAAAGAATTACATCTCTCTGTGTACTGATGACATGAGTCTGTGCCTGTTTGGTGGTTTCTACTGCTCTGAATTACAGTGTGTGTCTGTATTTGTGCAGGCTTGTAGCTGTGAATACTGACCTGCATCAGGATCATATTAAGACATTTTACAGTATGAAGTCAGGAAGCAGTACACAGCACATTCCTATCATTCCAAAGGCAAATGTAACAAAGGGAATTTTCACCCAGGTTCAGCGCTATAATAAGAACTGCTTCACCCCCAGACAATCGTGATAAGGAACCTTGTGCTTCCTTCAGCCGCCCTTGGTTACATTTGCACCACGTCTCAAGTACCGTCGCGATTATGGAAATAAACACAAGTGACAAGTCTGTGTTGCCGCAGCCACATCTATTCTCATATGAGTGACCATGATATTGTCTCATGTCTCCGACAAAATTGCTGAGTCTGTCATACTGACTGTGCCGGGGCTATGCTGGTCAGTGTTCCAAAATAGAACCCAGAGTGCCGCTCCTCTGAATGCTACTGTGTGTCTGAGTTGTTTCCTTTATGCAATCAGGTCTTATTTTAAGACTTGTTTCATTGTTGATTTTTCCAGCCCGGATAGTGAGATTTAAGTTCATACAAAAACAAGCTGAATCCGGTGCTTTGCAATGGCGGTTGCAGTCTCTGGTCTTTTGTTTGTTTTTTGTGAAAGCCATTGAGCAGATTATAAACCTATACGACTAACCTGGAGCTGAAAACGGTTCTTGGTTCCTGTGGTGTAAAACGGTCTGATGTTTAGTCAGCAAGATGGTTCTGGGAGGATCAAATTTTGGTATAAAGTGCCGTTGAAGGTCAGTGTGCTCTGTGCGTTTCTCTCTGCAATGTTATTTCCTTCATATACCACACGTGGTTAATTTGGAGAGTTCTCATAAGACAGAACAGCGTATTGTCTGTGTGCATACAGTATGTCTGGCTACAGTACTGTATAAGGAGCCCACTGTTCTTCTAAGCTGCCACTTTCTGAGCAGAAGCCTGTAAGTTCTCCGAGGAATGTCAGTAATTAGTTCAGTAATCACAAGCTTTAGGAAATCTGCAAGAAAACAGACTTTATCGCTGTGTGAAAGTCTCCTGTCTGCGAGGCCTCGGCAGTCTGAAGAGTTAGTTTGTTGTTGTGGCGTTATACGGACGACGACGCTACAGGTAATGAAAGGAGGCGTGTGCATAGGCAAGTCTGAGGTTGAGCACTTGGTGGCATCCAGATCCCGAATAAAAAGTGCTACTTTGTCAATCACAATGATACTTGAAGAGGCCAATGAATCAAATTTAGATTTCCTAAACTGCACCGATTGACACCCTACAATCACAATTTACCAATGATTTGAATCGAAACCCACATAACTTCAGGAGGATGCAGAACATTTCATATCCTGTAACTCCTACCTCTTTTATGTTGAGGTAGACAGAGACAGGAATGTCAACACGTGTCTTTGGTAGAAGCGTAAAATCCTACAAGTGTCCCGATACACAAAGCAACATGACTGCTGTCTGTTACCTCCCCCCTGCGTGTCTGCGATGGACCGGCGTCATTACTCACCAAGACAGCACCTCCGGGGGAATCTGTCTTGTCTTCTTCACTGAGCACTTGGCTTTCATTTGCCTGTCTGAATCTTCACAACGCTATTTCTCATTTTTGTTTTGACTGATTTGTAGTACAAGTCTTAAGAGGATTCTCTGCAGGACTTTCCAGAACAATAAACATGCCGATTTCTCTCACAAAGCATCTCTATACTGTCATTGTGCTAAATAGAGACAAAGACATATAGAATAACTACACTGAGCATGAACATGATTCTCTACAAAAGGCTGCGGGGGTCAGATGAGACGAGGGCGACACATTTCTCACTCTCACAATTTGCACAACAGCCAGTAAAGCGCACAGGTCCGGCTGTAGTGACTCAGCAAGCGAGCGGATTCACACCAACACAAAAAGCCTCAAACACTCCCTCGACTCTTTCAGGCTCTGGCAAGCGGAGGGGGATCCTGAAGAGGGAGCCTGTGTGTGTCCATTATCACGGCAACCCATCTCTCCTCTGCTGAGTGCTTCTCCAAGGTGTACAGTACAGCGATCCGGGCCGAAGGGAGAAAGGACTCCATTCTTCCTCGCCCCCGACTCACGACGAAAGTGCAGCGCTACCTCCAGCTCTGGTTTCTGTGGCGCTTTTGTCTCGCGCCACCGATCGAGGACACAAAATGGGTCTGGAGGCAACCCAACACCGCGCCCTTGCATTTCTCATCAGCCCTGTCAAGGTTCCAGTCTGCGCAAGAACCAGTAAATTGACGGTGTTTTCATAAAGAGTGACAGAAACACTCACAAAGTAGGATTTGTTCTGTATTTACACACAGGAGAACCTTTCTGTAAACTCAACAATGATTTCTCTGCACGCATTCCTTCTCAACCATTGGCCTGATATCAGGTGCAGCGCCACTGTCTCCCCTTGACCTTTAAATAAGCATTTCTCGCTCACACTTGAAACTGTCCCAGTAAAGCAATGCTGTTGACTCAGTAACGTGAGTGGAATTCCTTACTTCTAAGTAGCTCCGGACCAGAATGTTCATGTACAAAGCTCAAACACAGCTGAGCACTGTGGGGTTTCATAACAGGGATGCAAGTTTTAAGCTCTTGTTTGGAGATGATTCATTCTTACTTTTTGTATCCATGTTTGGTCGCAGATGTAATCCAAATCCCAGCATTGAACTTAACCTTTCATTGGAAAATAGATTTCTGCGCAAATGCTTAAGAGGCATTTTGAGAGCGTGAGCAACTGCAGCTGAAGGGAATTACAGTAGAACGTGAACTCTAAACATGAAAATTGACTGCAAAATGTCACTTTACCTCTTTACTACTTGACTTTCTATGCTGTACTATGCCTTTCCCCGTCTCTGGAAGCAATTTTAGCAAGTTAAGGCTTTTTGTATCCGCCCTGGAAATACTTCAGCTAAACGTGAGGACTATATAGACTTGATAATCTGACTCCATGGCTCCATAAAAGCATCTCTCATCTATGTGCGTTGGCCGCTCGGATGCCAGCTGATAAATTGGCACTCACATGTCATCCAGCCTCATTTACAGGGAGCTGCTTTGCCAGTCGACTTTCCCCATTTCCAGCTGTCACAAGACCTGACACGGGCCCATGGGAGTGGAAATCTGGGGTCTGGACCATTTTAGTCACTTCTGTAAACTTTGTCATGTCACCGACAGGAGCTCCAGACTGGAAGGTTGCCCGTCTTGGGTCCTGATCTGTCCTTCAGTGGCTCACTTTGGTCCGAAAAGCTCTTATTCTGAAGGGGCAAGACATTAATACTAACTCATCATGATGCCATATTGGAGATTTTTCAATATGCAACTTCAATTGAATAGTGCAGGTGAGCGGAAACCCCACTAATGTCAGGACTGCAACCTTAACTGTGTCACTGGGTTGTTTTGCTTGACCTACTTCTCTAAGCCAATGCCTTTGCAAGCAGTGTGTTGCCACATCTCTACATGATTGATGTGAAATCGACCGCATATTTGGTCTCCGTCCTCGCAGTGTGGACGTCTCTATCGCCACTGTTTACATCACGGCCTCTCTCACGCAACGGCGGCCCGTAGGAACGTTTCTTGTCTGAGCGGAAATCTGTACCTGTCACAGCTATCTCTAATATTTCACACTCCTGTGTGTGGAGTAGGGAGGAGGGTGTGTGTGTGCGGCCTATTTGTGGTCGGTACACAAACACATGCACATCCTCTTCAGCATCACATCTGTACAGTCCACTTTACACCCAAAGACAATGTCAAGTATTGACACTTATAATTTGAGTATCAATGATTTATTTTGGATTTGAAATAGAGATGGAAACAATAATAAAACATGATGTATGTTTTAAACAGAATAAATGAAAATATCATTTATTCTTTTATGAATAAAAGAAATACTCCAATGAAATACTAAAAAATACTCAATCAGTCTCTCCAATTTGAATGTGAGTTGTACTTATTTTATAGGAGTATAAAGAGCTGTTTTCCCAGATTAACTGTTAAATTTCATGTCAGGATTGTAAAGAATAACTTCATCCACAGATTATGCTTATTCTGACTGTTTTTCTTTGATTACTTTACTTTACTTTGTCTACACATAGCTCAGTTGGCAGATATTTGTAATAAATAGACTAATAGATGCACAATCACTGGTTTGGTGTCTGTCTGATGTGTTGCTAAGCCTCCACAGCTGGCACCTCGTTATGGTCGTTATGGAGCTTGCGACTGCCTGTGACTTTGCTGAAACATACTGCTTGGCCCCGATGGCGTGGAAGATGTTTGTTTGAAGCTGCTGCCTGTAACCCCACCTAAGGTCAAGTCCAGGAGCAGAACTGAGAAGGAATCACAGGCAGCCGGGGTAAACAGACGCCGCTGAGCTGTAGCAGGTCATTCTCGCTTCAGGAAATGAGACGCCATCGCTATTTCCTACAGTCTCTAGGCGCAAACACAAACAGGGATTTTGTGGTTGGTAAGATCATTAGACAGACGAACAGGATCATCTGTACACCAATCAGGCTATGTTTAGTCTGGCTAAGAGGACCAGGCTGATATTAGCTCGACCATTAGGACTGTAAATGGATGTACTAACCCATTAACTCATTACAGCATTGCAATGCTGATTTACTGGAAAAAACTCTTGACACTGCCACATAGGAAAGAATTTTCAGGATACTTAATTTTGTTAAAGGATCTTTCAGCAGAGACAAGAGGATCTTTTGTGTATCCCGAACCTTCATTGATTGCAAAACATTCTCCACAGAAACCTGTACGAAAGCTGTTTTCACACGCTTTAACATTTTGACATTTTCAATAATAAACCTCACATCAAGAAGAGATTCTCCCTGATTGCGGTGAACCTGGATAATGGAAGAAATGCACACAAGTCAAGGGGAGCCAGCACTTGGTATTTCTACTCTGCAGAGTGAAAGCAGGCGTTTGGCGTTGTTCATGAAGCAATAAAGGGGAACAAGAAAGAGTTTCATCCATAATGGAATTCTGGTCACACACCCGGTGCAGCCAAAGTGGCTCTCTTGAGTTGTTTTGGAACATTCATGGTTTGGCTGTTTGAATAGTTTCTCCGCCTGACTTGAGTGCAGAAGAAAACAAACAGTAGTAATGCACAGAGAACACACCAAGCAGACGTGAGAAGGTTAAAGAGCAAACACGTACGACATGCCTCAGTCGCCACCGCAAGACACTTACGTAATTACCTTTCAGTGTATGGCGGCTTCTAACCAGACATTTCCTATTAATATTTTTTTTGTTTTGGCTTTTTTTAATTGCTGACTTTGTGGCCGACACCAGATCGGACAGTAAATATCTTTTATAATGATGTTTTGAGATGATTTTCCCACCATTTGCTAGGTATCAAAGGTCATCTTTGCCCATCAAAACAGTCCCTGGCGTCTCTTAGAACACCAGGTACATTTAACTCAACGGGTTCAACGGTCAAAGCGCATCTGAGTCAGGAATCCCACTGCTACTGCCAACAATCACAGACACCCCATTGTTCTGTTTGGGGTTTAGACAGAGGAATTACACAATAGTAGCCAAAGTGTTTACGTCATTATTTGGCAGTTATGTCACCGTCTGATATAATCAAAAGAACAATTTAGTTGTTCCATTGATGCCATGACGTCATCACGTATAATCTTTCTGAAGTGTCTTGCATTGAGAAGCTTTATTTGATCTGATGATACTAAAAGTCATTATGTAAAGATCTAAATTGTCCACATTTTTCCACAAACGGTGGGAATTTAGCATGGTTGTCCCTCTCACTATTGTGAAATGTCTCTACTTTATGTTCCTTATACTGTAGTATGTAATGTAGTATGTATGTAGTATTGTGGTATATAAAGTGACACAGAATGTACAGTATTCATATATGTAAATGTCCCAGTACCAGACATACGATTCCTGTGTTCCCTATATGCCATTTTTCGTACATTTATATAACAACTAACTGTACATTGGAGGACAAAGATTCACCCGATTTGTGCAGAACAAATCTGGCTGAACAGCATTCTGTGGTCTCTGTTCTTTATCTGCCATGAAACAGGATTTCTGGGCATGAAAAGAGTCCACTCGCCATTTGAGTCCACCGACATGCAAACGCGCTGAGTGTAGCAGAGCCAAGCAGAGAGCTGAGATGAATTACATGTTACATAACTGGCTGTGGTGTTAAAGTGATGATTTTAGACGATCTCAGTGCCTGCAGCTATTTTTCTTCAGGAACAGCAGCGCACAGGTGTCACAGAGGTTATGTTTCGTTTAGCCGCCCCAAAAAATTCTATATTAGAGAGAAAACACCTCCACAAAACCACATTCTAGACGTATTTTTGCCAAGTCTTTATTGTTTAAGTCAATGTTATTTTACCTTCATTTGAGTCTAAAGTAATGTATGTACAGGTGCTTCCTCACTGATCCGGTTCTTATAGACCGGTGCGGTGGGAGAAGCGGTGGTATTCAGTGGGGGGTCCTCCGTCTAACGTAACACTTCAACACGTCAGTACACACCAGTGTGAGGCACAAAGGTGTTGAATGAGAGACGAGATGAAGGGAGGCCAGATCAAATGTAGCGTTTGAGGTTGGAGGTCTTGTGGTCGTGGTTTCTGCAAATGGAGCGCATGTATCCGCTTCCTTGGGTGGATTACAGGCACTAAATAAAGCCGTTGTAACTCCAGGGTGGAGCGCCTTTGTTCCATTCATCAGCACTTTGCGTTAGTCACTACATGTCTAGGCTGATGTTCATATCCCTTTACAGTTAAAGATACCATTTAAAAGGTGCTGGAGGTGATTGGACAGGTCTCCCTCGCTTCGGCCTGTCATTACTTGAGGAGTGTGTTTGGTAAGTAAGTGTGGTAAGAGCTCGGTACAGGCAGGGGCATGGTTTGTATTCAGGTACTACTCAGGGAAAACTAGGAGGGAAGAAGAGAGCAAAACACTGTGATCTCCTCAAACACACTCATTCTTCATTCAAACAAGAAAAGGCTATTTCTAAATGAGACATTACATTACAGTCACTTAGCAGACGCTTTTATCCAAAGCGACTTCCAATAGGTGCGTTCAACATAGGTAGGCAGACAAAACTCATTTGGGAATGTTGGTGTCATGGTTCGCCCCGGTTGCTGAGGTTATACTTTTGCTTCATGTTCATTCAATCTCCCTTTTTTATTTTGTTGAGCTCACCTCTTATCTCATTTCAGATGCCTCATTTCCTGCCATTGTGTGTTTCCCGCCCATGTGATTGTCTGATTAGTTTCACCTGTTGTGCCTCACCTGTTAGTCATCATCTCATGTTCCCCGCTGTGTGTTTCCTTCCCGCTGTGCCGCTACATGGCAACACGCATATCCTGTCTAAAAGGGGTCAGAGCAAACATGGGGATGCTTGAGGAAGTCTGAGAGGTGAAAGTGATCGTTTGGAATTTTACACATATACTCGTGTTTGCTGCGTCTTACCAGTATAATTCATCCTCCATCTTTGACCCATCAGCTGTTATCAAGTGTGCCTCTCCAAAATGAATGCACATACCCCCAAACAACATGATTTGTGCGTGAACTCTGGTGCTTTTCTTAATGCACCATGTAGGCGACTATGAATATGGCACAGGAGCGCTAGAGTGTATTGCCATTTTTGATGCCATCCATTACGCTGAACCATGAAATAAACCCGAGCATAAGAACGATTTTGCGATATTGGAGGATGTTCGTTTCAAAGTTTTAGTGTTTCAATTGCGCTATTTTTCAGTTTGCTACTTCAAATTGCGCAAAAGCCAATAATGTTAGACAGCATCACAATAATGACAGCAACACCTTCCCAATAACATAACTCACTTTAGATGACATGGGTTTGTTATTCGGTTGCTTCATTGTTTTGTACCACAGACCACAACCTCCCCTCATATGGCTGCACAGGTGGTTGTAACTCTGTCTCTCAAACAGCCAAAGTCAAGGTTTGTGTCGACCTAATATTTGCTCTCTGTGTTGTTTAACCTTCGGCACAAAAGGTCGACGCAGATCACAGGGAGGTCAGACAAGATCAACCTGAACAGCAGACCTCTGTGCCACATTCCTCATGTGGCCTTCATCACCGAGACGATGTGTGCCTCTTTCCAGAGATAAAGGCCTGTAAGTATGAGCGTGTGTGTGCGTGAGTATTCGCGTATTCACCGTATTCGAGCTACAGTAGACTCGATCAAAGTTGGACTCTTTGTGATGCCTTAGCTGGAACAGGCCTAAGATGTCTGTGTGTGTCGTCTACTTTGTGTTACTGGGATCTTCATTGACGATAGAGACGTAGAAAAATACAGATAAGGCTGAGAACTTTTAACAACTATTTATTATCTTGAAGTATGTAACAAAATAATTGCTATGAATAAAAAACAGCCTTTTGCTTTGTACAACTATGAAAATGTTTACAGACAAGCAAAACTAATTGTACAAAAATAATGCCAACATTGATACACAATAAGAAAATAAAAAGGTAAAAACGATAAAGAACAGAACATCCTCGCGTCAGTGTGCAAACCGTTTATACAGATGGACATGTGCCCCTTTGCTGGGCAACAAATCCTGATAAATTATTTAAATAGCATTTATCTACACATACTCAAATCACCCTCTCACAAAAAGCTAAGACAATACAGAACAATAATTTATTTGCTAAAAACAGCATTGGACATACATGATAAAGCAAAATTATTTATTTAAAAAAAAAAAATCTCCCATTTGACTGTAATTTTCACTGGGGTAGATTACGGGATTCGGAGCCAGGTTGTGTTTTTAAAAATGTCATGTCAAACTATTTACAGCTCATGCTACAGTAGCAATAAGATGTCCATCATTTCAAAAGGCAAATGAAAAAGTACTTGTGTTTACGTTCGATGAAATCATACAACAGCAATGAGGTAATATTTGTACATCAAAGATTTCCTTTGTTTTTCATCTCTCTGAAGAAAAGGCACACAAGTCACACACACTTAATGCTAAGTAGACCTAGTTGAATAATTGTCTAAAACCTAATTCACTTTAAACAGCTGGAGATGACAACACCATTCATCCTGTACCTGACTTTGGGTCTGTTCTCATTGTGATATTGGGTGAATTCAATGTATTTTGCTGCCTACATTGTAGGCAATAGTCAATAAATTACATGTATATACATAATTTCAAATTTAAATCCTCAAAAGCTGAGGGAGATAATGTCTCTTCAATGTTTCTCATCAAGGTTTTCAAACGAGATTTGGGTGTTTAAGCTCTGAGATCACCATCTTTCAATTTTCTGTTAAATATGATCCTCCTGTGTTGTGGTTTGATATGAGAAGATCATCGCTTCCACCTCACCCTGAGAGTTGTTGAATCAATCAGACAACATCGTTGTAAAATCGGTGATGCATGGTGACCTTGTAGGTTCAAGAAAATGGCAAAGTACTTATTGTGGATTCTTGGGTTGATAGGTAAAAGCAACTATGGCCAGTCTTCTACACACATGCGTTACAACAAACATCCACAACATAATGTTCCCCTTATTTCTAACTCCTTCACAACAGCTTTCTTGAGTCCTTTACAAAGATTCCTTAAATGTTATTGCTGTCTTCATCCTTTGAATCCTCCGAGTTGTATCATTCAGAATCTACAGACCGGCAGCTCTGGTAAGGGGGATAACTCATCAGTTTTTTTCATTGGGATGTCCATCCGGAGAGTAAGGCAGAATGGCACACAGGCAGAAGAAGAAAGAGAGAAGGATAAGAGAGAAAGAGAGATGTAAAGGTTTGGAAGTGCATAGTTGTCTATGAGGAGCCGTTCCCGCACAGAGATGAATGAGGTCTTTCTGAGAGCAAGAAAGCAGGGAGAGCTGGGATAGAAAGGTGTTGGTGTCCTATTGGCAACACTGGTCGACATGTTTCCTTTTTTTCCCAGCTCTCAGTACTCTCGCTGATGGTCGCGTTGGAGGAGAAGGGGCTCTCTGATCCTCGTCTGGCAGTCAGCCGGTTGGTTCCCTGCCCAAACCAGCTTCAAGTTACCCTGAGGCTGACCACATGCCCTCCGCCCTGTCCGAGTGTGCGTGCCGCGGAAGAAAGAGATGCGGAGATAAATCGGTCCCTGG
This sequence comes from Genypterus blacodes, assembly GCF_046128005.1. Taxonomy (NCBI): domain Eukaryota; kingdom Metazoa; phylum Chordata; class Actinopteri; order Ophidiiformes; family Ophidiidae; genus Genypterus; species Genypterus blacodes. Next base: position 639,624 of record NW_027466827.1, read on the forward strand.
ACTTTGCATTGGAATACATGAGTTCATACTTTTTACAAAAAGGTGCATTCCTCAGAGCTTCCCGCGCCGTGCAATTTATGCATCTGTGAAACAAGTGACAACAAAGAACACATGGTTACAGTTTGTAAAGTCATCAGTATTTGATCAGAATCAATTGATTAAACCATATTCTAAAAGCCCTTACCTCTGCATTCATACTTGAGGTCTGAGAAGTATACCATTTCTTGTGAGAAGACAAACAGACCAAGTCTGCCGCCGGCATACGTCTTATCATAAAGACTCCCAGAATCCGCCATGATCTTCTTGCCCTCATACATCACAACTCTATGAGGAATCGAAGCAAAAGGAGATGAAGAACTGAGGATACTTATATTCATATAATTATATATAAAAGGTATTTAAATCACACTAATAACTTCAAGCACTGTACAGTTAACTTCACTGTGGACTAATGAATACCCTCTGCCCACCTGATATGTCCTGTTCTCGGTCTGTGGATCAGATGCCATCTGTAGGCTGTGAAGTCTTTCCAGCCAACATTCTTTGGGTCATGCCAAAGAGTGCGAACCTATAGCATCATGAAAAAAGGGCAGCATGAGGAAATCAGCAACATGCATGTGTTTATCTTTCAGTAAACCAGATATTTAATCCTACATTAATTATATTTTGATGGACTAATGAGGTCCAGCAGGAGTCATACCTGTCCTGGTGTGTTCCCTGTGTGCCACAGGGCATTTCTGAGGTGCTCTCCAGGGCCTGTGGTAGAGTTAACCACTTTGATGGATAGACCAGAGTAGCCCTGAGCCTTGGTGGGCTTATTTGACCAGTACGTCTGTGTGATCTGCTTCCACATGACAACATAGAACCTGGAGCTGGACTGGTATCCAAACACAAAACCGGCGTAATCGTCATCCCTCTCCGTGTTGATGAAGAATGTTCCACTGAAGTCCACTGAATTGAACTCATGGTAACCTGGAGAATGTGAACAATAATGACAATAATGTAAAAGGAGAAGGATGTTATGCCAGAACAGTGCTTCAGAAATAGATTACTGTAAATACCATCAACACTGTCTATCAATGTCTTTGTCTTTAAAACACAAGACAAATGGTGATCACAAGTTCACATGTCCTTCAATGTCTTTCATAGTACCAATGTTTCACCTACCCACAGCGATGCCAGGGTCACAGTTGACTGTCTGAACCAGCTCTTTCCCCTGATGGCGGACAACCCAGTTAGGGTCGATCTGGGAGGTGCCTTTGGGGTCTAGAGGAACCATCTGGAACTTGCGGAAGTCCGTCTCGCTGATGTCAAAGTTCTCTGGGCACACGTCGTAGATGTCGGGCACATTGTCTTGGTCGAAGTCATCTTTGCAAGCATCTCCGCGGCCATCACCTGAAAATAAAAAGAACATGAATTATATCCACCAGTATTTGTATAAAGTTCATCTAATCAAATGTTACATGGTCTGGTTTAAACCACTCACCATCAGAGTCCAGCTGATCAGGGTTGAAAACCAGCCTGCAGTTGTCCTTATCGTCAGGGATACCGTCGTTATCATCATCGTGGTCGCAGGCGTCTCCCTTGCCGTCTTTGTCGTGATCAGCTTGGTTGGCGTTGGGGATGTATGGGCAGTTGTCCAGGTTGTTTTGGTGTCCATCCTCGTCAATGTCTTGGTTGCTGTCGCATTTGTCTCCCACACGGTCATCATCTGAATCCACCTGCGGACGCATGAGTTAACCATTAGTATTTTGACTACTTGACATCCATTCGTTCTGCACTTGCTTGACATTGTTCGGTTCTTTCTTTGGCATATCAGAGCTTATCTGAAAGAACTGATTCCAAATGGTTGTATGTCGGTCATTGGTCAGAACAACTATACAGTGTATTTACCAGGTAGGAACTTGAGCTGTGATGTGAGGTTATTTAGGTTGTAGGTGTCCTGAGTTTTGAGAAAATTATCCATTCATATTGCACAGAGCCATTTAATTCAATGTTGATATAAGAAAAGGTTAAAGGTGTCATGTTTAGGCTTAGGGGCAGATGTCACATAGGTAATTACATTCCCCAGTGTTTATTTAATTTTCCTGCAGTGGTTCACTGCCATTGTTCTTTCATCTCTCCTCCTACCCTGCTTTCATTAAGGTCTTTCCTTAGGCTCCGATCACTCTTTGCTTCAGCAAGCTGCCAAGCTCATTTTGTCCAGGATCTGTCGACAGCTTTCATCTACTGACAATCAAAAATCACTCCCGCTCCAATATTTGCTGAACAGTGCCAGCCTTCACCGCGAGCAGCGAAGTGATACCAGCCAAGCCTGGCACGACCTGATACAGGTAGCGGCACAATTAAGGTAATAGCCGGGGCATTTGGGTGAAGAAAAGGAGAAAGATGGGAAGTGAGAATTTATGTACTGCATGTATGCAGTTAATGACACAACAGCTTTTGTTTAGTGCACTTTTTGGAGTCTTTGGAATCCCATTGCTGCTTGCTTGCCCACACTTGTCTCTTAGGCCTTTAACTGCAGCGAGCAAATCTTGTTGCAGTTAGTCCATGTCTGCAGATTTTGACCCCTCCTTCCACCCCTCTGCTGAGTCCCGTTGTTCAACACATTCCTATTTCTCAGTGTAGCATGGCACAGGTGGACTGAACAGACCCGTGGTGTGTGGATGGGACACGCACACAGCCCTGGGCCGACCCATTCCACAGTAATATCCAGCCCAGGGCCTTTACCTCACATTAACCGGCTAACGTCAATGGGCCATTGAAAAGACCACGAGCCCCCCACCACGCCTTATTGAACTGATGTGCCCTTGAGCGGTGCACAGGATTTACTCCATCGTCACATAGCGTGATGAAGCTTAATCACAGTGGCTCCCTCTCAATTGAAAGAGAGATATATGCTGAGCTAAAGAGAAAGCGGGGAGATGAATGTGGATTATTGGTGGTGGGTGAGGTGGAAGGAAATGGGAAATTGTGTTTTGTGTGTGTGTGTGTGTGTGTGTGTGTGTGTGTGTGCGTCCACACACCTGATCAGGATTATGTTCCAGAGGGCAGTTATCACACATATCTCCCACACCATCCAGATCTGTGTCTCGCTGGTCAAGATTGTAGACAAAGGGACAGTTGTCCTTCTCATTCAGAATGCCTGGTGAATAAACGGACACAGATGTGTTTCTACCGGGGTTTTCCTTCTTCTCAAAACCAACATAACACCAACATCCCATTGAACATTTCTCACGACAGATTCCAGTCCTCACCATCTCCGTCGATGTCCACAGCGCAGGCGTCTCCCTCTCCGTTGCTGTCCGTGTCAGTCTGGTCAGGGTTACTATTGTAGGGACAATTATCGCAGCGGTCGCCCACGTCATCTCGGTCATAATCGTACTGCCTGGGGTTGAAGATGAATGGACAGTTGTCCTGTTTCAAAGAAGGAGGGGCGGGGGGCAGAAAGAGTTGAGGTGAATGCCTTGACTGGGTCTATTTACAGCGGAGGGGGAGGAGGGGGGCGCAAAGCAGGATGAAAAGGTGCTTTATTTTTAGGCCCTGTCCCAAATCTTCTGTTGGGATTAGGAGCACACAGTGTAGCTCCTTCAGAGTTGTACCTCAGTGTTGGAATTTGAGGTTTTGGCTCGGGCCGGAGAGAAACATTTGCCTTCCTGCTGTGCACCCCCCTCCCCTCCGCCCCCAGAACTCCACCTGCCTTCTTGTTAGACAGCATGAATGATGAATACAAAATCTCAGTTGTAGGCTCGCATTCAGACAAAACACACACACACACACACACACACGTACAGACTCATACGTCGTCACGTCACAAACATACCTCCTTGTTCACTGATTATAACCATAGCTGAAGATTTTCACTCACCCTGTCGTCAGGAATGCCATCGTTGTCGTCATCACTGTCACAAGCATCACCAATGCCGTCCTTATCGTGATCTTCCTGCCCAGAGTTCGGGAGGTTGGGGCAGTTGTCCTGCGTAACAACAACAACAGTAATTCAACTAAATTTTATGTTGTATTTGTACATTCTATAGAGTTGTTACTGTCCCTGAAATTCTCATTCTTTCTTGTCTCACTGTTGCCACACTACCTACCTTTTTGCAGTGGTAGGTGGCATTTTCCACGCAAACCAAGTCGGCATTGGGCCACCCATCCAGGTCGGTGTCCTCCCCGCAAATGTGACCGTTTCCAGCGTAGCCAGGCCTGCACTCGCAGCGGTACATGGGATCGGCGAAGTGTCCGAGGTAGTTGCAGCGTGCGTTCTTGTTGCAGTCGTGACTTCCATCGAGACAGGGATTGCGCGGTGTGCATACCTGGAGAGAGTAAAGAAGACCTTGAGACATCCTGTCCTTGGCGCAAAGGCATTTTGAGGGACAGATGATCGTAATGAATTGACGTGGTTAAGCCGGCTTTGCTGAGTGCGGCTTTGCTGCACTTGCCTGTTTTTTGGCTGTGGCTTCTTCCACACCTCTACCAAAGGGCTGGAGTCCTGAGTAGCGGGGTGGGCAGGGTAAGCAGTTGTAGCCGGGATTTGTGTTCTCACAGCGGTGCACGCCATTAAACTCAAAGCAAGCATCGGGGACCTCTTTGCACTGTTACCAGGGTAAATACAACAAACATTGTGATTAACAAATTGGTAGATATTTCGACAGGCAAAAACTCACACCGGTAGCACATTCAAAATGTTTACCTCATCAATATCCTTGCACTTGATTCCATTACCAGTGTAGCCAGCAGGGCACTTCCCACATTTCCAGGAGCCATCAGGGAAACTGATGCACTTCGCTCCAGCAAAGCAGGGGTTGGACAGGCAACCATCTGAAAACAGCAACGTACGCTCACAGTCAGTCTCATATTGTTTTACAGATGTAGATGTGTTTACAGCCTGCCGAGTGTCAAAACCTCTCACCAATGGGACAAGCTTTTTTGTTGCACATCTGGGTGCCCTTAGCATCACCAACACACTCTTTGCCACCATATTTGGGTGCAGGGTCATTACACAGGCGTTTACGGATCTGGACACCACCTCCACAGGTGAGAGTGCAGGTATCCCATGGTGACCAGGGTCCCCAATTAGCATTTACTGAAGAAGAAAAGGAAAACACGCTTCACAGTGAGTTTCTATCCTTGGTGTAATGATACAGAAATTCAATTCCCGCCATTGCATGTAAAAGAAATCAGTGTCAAACGGCCGGTCTTACTGGGGCATGGAGACTTCTGACACTTCTCTGTTTGCCGTCCTTCTCCCTCACAGTCTTTGCCTCCCAGTTGTGGGGTGGGGGAGTTGCAGAGGCGGATACGGGTGATGACACCAGAACCGCAGGTGACGGAACATGATGACCATGGTGACCAATGGCTCCAGCTCCCGTCTTGCTTGACTAAAAGACGCAAGAAAGGGGTCAAAAGTCAGTGATCGGGCGCAAAGCATGTGAACCTTTATGTTCTCAAAACAAAGCATTGCACAAACGTGACGATAAACTACCGAAAGAAAGGAAACTGCAAATAAAATCCCAAACCATGAATCAAAGTGTAACTGTCTACTTGATCAGAGTAAATGAAGTTAACTTACATCGCTTGTCACATTCCTGGAGGTAGCAGTCGCGGGTCTGTACAGAGGTGCCCTCACAGTTGTTCTTGATGCGGTCGCAAGAGCGCCCGCGCTGCTGGATGCCCCGCCCACACGACACGGAACAATGAGTCCATTCAGACCAGGGCGACCAGCCGTCCTCCGCGTAGTCGCTCGCTGCGGAGAGAGAAAGAGAGAGTGAGACAGTGAGACAGTGAGAGAGAGTGAGACAGTGACGGAGAGAGAGATATAGAGAGGGGTAAAGAGAAAGACAATAAAGAAGCTATTTCAGCAAGGGAGCTCCCCCCAGGCCGAGACAAGGGGGGAAAAGCTCTTAAAGCAGCGGGTTAATAGTGTGGATTTAGCCTGGATGTGGACAGAGAGAAGGCCCTGTGTTGAGTGGACCAGCAGTGACTAAAACACTGAGAGTGGCAGGAGAAACAGAAGAAGGCACTGTCCTCAGAATACACAGGGATGCCCCATTGACTTATGTTTTCCTAAAGAGGAAACAGATTTTGCAAACACGGCCCTGGGCGCGTAATGACTTCAACAAGTGGCTGAGGTCGTGACGAAAGTGGCTCTCCGTGTTTATTTAGGTTTTAGGGAAGCTTTGCAGCCCAGCCCACATAGGTATGCAGAACATGTCACTTCTCCTCATGTGGAAGATGGCTTCACTAAACAGCCAAGCAATTTTCCATTCCGCTTTCACCAATTTGGCAAATTACAGCCATTTCAACTTGAAGATTCAAAGATGTTTAGGAGCACAAAGCACCAATGTTCCAACAACATAAGCAGCCTTTCATTTTCTGGGATGTTATTGCAGTTAAATCATCTTTGAAATGAACGTGTTTCTCCTAAATAGAAACCTTTACATCGCTGCAAATATATGTGGGTTTTTTGTTTTATATGGCAAATAAAACTGAAATGTGTCTCCTTAGTTAATGGAACAGTGTTTGAATGCCCAGTCTGTTGGATCCAATGTACACGTTGTAGCCTACACAGGTCATTTATACAGGATCTTACAGAATAGGCTTACATAACTGTTATTATACTTTCCTCATAGATGTACACTGTAACATTACGAGCTGGGTTTTTTGAGAACACAGACGCTTAAATGCACTTACGTGTGCCGCAGCGTGGGCAGCACTCTCCGTCGGGAACAGTAGCATTAGCACAGGGGATCAGCGGGCAGGAGATCTTGCGGCATACAGTAGCAGAGTTCTGCACAAATACACATAAATGTAAAAGTTGTGAGTCAAATGTATGCAAATCCCCCCGTTAATCCTCAACACTTTCTTCCAAATTCAGTGAAGGTGCTGGGTGAAGTTCCAAATGCAAATGAGATACTTTACAAATGTATCAATGAAGGGCTGATATTGTGCAAGCCTATTGAAATATCTGCATGTTTAAGGCGTGTTTTTTTTTTTTTTCAAATCCAAGGCTTAATCATGTCCTTGCGACCATCCTGTTGATGTTCCTGCTCTACATCTGAGTTTATACTGGTTTCCAATGCCAGAAAAACTATGAACGGAGACCCCCACAGACAACCACCTGCCCACTGGGTCATGGGAGGGCGGGAACGACTCCAAAGTCTTAATAATGGAAGTTAGTTTCACTGTTCTGTGGAGCTGGACTTGGCACTGAGCCTCAAACAAGTAAAGCCAACTTGCCAGCACAGCCTGTGCGGGTGCACTCTGAATGACTTAGGGATAACAAGTCCCTTTAACCAAGAATCCTAATGTCCTGGCCCCTGGATCTGATTACTGTAAAGGATAAAGAGGGGAAACAGGGAGCACTAGTGTATCAGCGAAAGAAGGAATCAGCAAATAAAGCCCTTTGGTGAAATGCAGGGATCTTCCCTGCCAACTATGTTTCACCTGAACCCATCCTCGCTTTCCACTTGCCTGAGCCAAGGTCTTGTTCTTAATTATGGGCACTAAAGCTTTAGTCAAGTCCCTGTAGTCCACACTGGAGTGGATCTTCTGACAACAGACCTCTCATTACAACAGTAAGTGCTGTTGGCCTACTGCCAGACATTTACACTACTAATAACAGATGAGTGGAGTGGTAGTGGTGTGTGTGTGTGTGTGTGTGTGTGTGAGTGTGAGAGAGAAACACATCTGATCAGCGTGCGCACCCCCACACGTGTTTAAGTACTTAAAACACAATATACACGAGCTGCTGGGAGCACAATCTGGAAAGCTTACTTGACAAGTGCACTCAGTGCAGTCGTCGACGGTCCACTCGTCTCTGTTCTTGTGGACGATGCCATTGTGGATGCAGACGCCGCTGTGAATACCAATGCGATTCTTAATCAGCTTGTTCTCGTCCGTCTGTGTCGGGGGAAACAGAGAAAAAAGAGAGTTAACAGCACAACTGTGGTTTCAATACTAGCTTATAAGTCGTAGTAATGAATTACAGATGTCTTTCTCGGTTTTCAATGCATATCTCACTTCATTTAACATATTTCCAATCCAGAATGTATAATAACGTTGTCAAATGACTGCACATAGTTGATGATGGCAAGCCATCGACCACACACATCCAACACAATGACAGCGGACAGTTTTGTGGTTTCAGCCTAGCCAGTCTGTTTGGTTTCTCTCTTACCAGTTGACGGAGGTCATTGGAAAGCTCCTTGACCACCACACCGAGACTCTTCAGCTCTTTAAACATGCTGACCAGGTCCTCACAGGAGAAGCCACAGACCATCTGCAGATCTGAAAGAAACACACAAGAATCAGTTTAGTGTCATCTAGACTGAAGCTTAAGCTGTAGATCTGAGCTTTGCGTGGTTAAACAAGGCACAACAGAAAGTTTTACATGTCAGTTTGTACCTTTTGTCTTATGGCCAGTGTACTCTGTCCGGATGGCAGAGGAGCCGTTCAGGTTCTCCAGAATCAGGGTGTCAGTCGGCATCGCTGAGAGGGACGAACACAAACATACATCACACCACATATCTACGGTCTAATCTGAGCCACAACAGGTCTGAGCCACCTCTGCATTCTTACAATGGAAACAATGTAGTTAATGCAGCCCAGCTCATACAGAACACTGAAGCCTTATTCCTCCTTGGCAAGCAGGGAACAGCTTCCATGGGGGTATTTTGTGTAGAAATCAGCAAAACAATTAGGAGCCTGTGCACCTTTCTTTGATGAGGACTTGCCGAGATTTGGCAGCTAGATGATGAGTAAACACACTAGAGGTCTCGGTCATGGTTACTCACAGCTTTGGCAGCCTTTGTTGCGGAGGATGGCTTCTAAAGAGGTTCCAAACACAAACCTCACGTTTTGCAGAACCCCCTGTAAGCGTAAACATTCAGTGATCAAATTCAGCTCAGCACAATAATAAACCAGAGCTATGCATCACACTGACTCCCTTATTCGGGGGTCCAAAGGCCTAATCCCTCGTGCGTAATTACGCATTTGGGCATGTTTACGCATAAGGAAAGGAGAGATTAATCAACAAATAAATGAATTGATTAATAAATCGATGTAAACATATCATCTAGAGTCTCCACCGCCCTGTGCTCTCACCATAAATCTGTCTTTCACGGCTCCCTTCCCAATCCTGAGTCGCGCGTTGGCAGGGGTCTCCAGCGTCAGGATGCTCTGGATGGGCGCATCCAGCTCGGCGGTGTTCACCTCCTCGCATCCCGCGTACAGCTGCGCCCGGTCCTCCTGCACGAACAGCGTGATATTCTTCCAGTGACCAGTAGCCAGGTCCACATCTTCGATGGAGACCACTTGTTGTTTGTTTTCGGTGGAGAAAACTATGTCCAAGGTGTTCGCTTTGCCGTTGGAGACGATCTCAAACACGGGACCCGAACCGTCCTGCTTCTCCACTGTCAGCAGGCTCCCCCGGGTCCGTTTGAACTGCTTGAAGTTGAGCAGCAGGAGGAATCCCCTCTCGGCATGGATGGAATCTATCAGGTCCCTTAAGGCGCTCTCGGGGATCGGGGGGATCAGGTCCGGGTTGAGGATCTTGTAGGCGGGGCTGTACGGGTCGTCTCCTTTCACCAGGGTAACCCCGTGGTTCTTCTTGGGGACTTGGACGAGCTCAAACAAGTCATACACGCTATTGTCGTCTCGGCTCTCTGTGGGTGAACAATAAGCAGTCACTCACTCACTCAGTCAGTCAGTCTGTCAGTCACTCAGTCTTTGTCTGCTGCAACTGCATTGGATTTCTCATATTTTCAATCTAAATGCCTTACTCACAATTGCAATCAATATCAGCATTTTAATCACGTGTTTACTTCCTTTCACACACTCATTCAGTTTTTCAGAAAATGCATGACGTAACATTTAACTCACCTGCCACTCTTGCACCCTCGCAAGTCCAAAGCATCAATAACAAAAAGATCCCTGTCAACTTCATGATGCAACACCAAGCTGCTGTCTGCATGGGAGAAACAACACAAAAACACACAAAAACAACACAATTTAATCAATGATATCAAAATGAGTCAGTGCCTCAAAATTCTAGGACATGTTTTTGTTGCTTATATCTTATTAGAATAACAAGTCAGCAATGTTGAAACAAAACAAAACAAAAAATTCGCCACTCACCTGCTAAATGAAAACAGCAGACAAAAGTAATAAAATCCCTCAAATGTGTAGAAATCCAGCAATAATCCCCAGGAATAAATTTAAATCAAGTCAAGGAAAAAATCCAACTATGAGGCGCAAGTGCAGAAATATTACACTTCTTTTTTCTTGTTTATAAAAGTTGTCCTTGATGGTCCCGGCCGCTAAAATCTCTCTTTTAAGCCAAGAGGGGACAAAGTGCTATTTAAATAGTTTGATGCCATTCCTAAGAAGTGGCCTCGTCCAATCAGGGCGAGGAGAGAAAAAGGGACGAGCTTATCCTCTTAGCACACACACACACACACACACAACACAGAAGAGAGAGAGAGAGAGAGAGAGAGAGAGAGAGAGAGAGAGAGAGAGAGAGAGAGAGAGAGAGAGAGAGAGAGAGAGAGAGAGAGAGAGAGAGAGAGAGAGAGAGAGAGAGAGGGGGGAGGGGAGGGGAGGGGGGGGGGACGCTTTCCCTCCTGCAAGCCGAGGGACCAACTTCAGTGTGTCCAACTTCTTTATTGCGACGGCGTTTCCGGTCACCCAGCAGAGTCAATTTCATCTCACAGAAAGTCCCATAAAAAAATAATGTCAATCTCATATAAAACACTGCAGTGGTGCGTCTAAAACAGAGGGATCACTGTCAAAACTCATACCAAATAGCATTTGTCTGTGGTTTTTAATGAGAGTTGTAAATGTTATTTTCGTTCTTTGCGTTTTATGATCATTTAGTGTAATTTTATAGTTCAGATGTTATTAAAATATAAGCTCTTACTGCGCTGTGGGGTATTAGAATGTGTCGATGTTGTGGTTTTGGTGTTTCCTCCTTAAATGGGGAATGGAATGAATCCTAGATCTTGTTTGTATTTACAATTATTTAATCAGCGGAATGTTTCATATCTAAAGGGTCAAACTGGTGTGTGAGCTGCCGTGAGAAGCTCATAGATTCAGAATATTTCCACCTCAATCGCCTCAGTTTGTTGCAGTTCCGGCTCCTACCGCTAGGAGCCGACGTGAGTTCACCGGAGAGCCCGACCGGGTAAGTGCAGCAGTGATACACACTTTCACTGATACACACTTTTTCACTCTGTTGGATTTTCTTCTTCTTCTATGAATACCATTCAAAATGAGTCCTCGGAAATAATCAAAAGTTCAGCATCTGCCCTGAGGAAGACACGTTGAGCAAGGCACTGACCTTCCACTGGGTTGAGAGCGGCTGATCCGTTGCCTTTGATGGAAAATCAAGCACAGGAGAAGTTCAGCTTCAAGCACAACACATATCCTCTTATTCATCATGAAAATAGTTCAAGAGGGAGGAGAGGAAAGTGTTGTGTTTGTAGAGCCAATAAAACACCACACAGCAAAGACAACAGAGATTCAACACACAAGATAACATTTATAGTCACCAATCTAGCTGCCAACACACACACACACACACACACACACACACACACACACACACACACACAAATCAACTCCCTCTACTCCATGGATACGGCTCGTGCCTTTATAAAGGATGCAACAAGTCTCTGAGTTAACCAGACAGACGTATGAGGTCCCGTGCGGTCTGGGGGCTCGAACCAGTACCCTGAGGGATCTTCAGGTCAGGGCTGAAATGACTCCTATGGTGCCTGCGAGTCTCTTGTCTCAGATCAGGACTCCTGATCCTGTAGGTGGCTTGTTTCAGCCTGTATGGAGACTGTCAGTGCTGTAGCTGCTGGGACAGTTGACTTGTATACGATGTAATGTGACAAAGAAGCTTAAAGAAGAAGGCTGTTAAGTCAATCATAACATCCTTTCCACTCATAATGCCACATAATGAATAAATAGGATTTTTTTTTTGTAGCTGAATTGAATTACGCCCTGTAATTGTTGCTTTGCTGTCACAGTCTAAATCACTAAACAGCACACAAAGTCAATCAATAGTTGTTGAAGTTAGTTCAGCCTCTTACACTAAAGCTATGTGATGAAGCGAGTTAGGGGACAGTGAATAGAAACGTGACCACAGCAGGCGGCTAATTTAACTTTTAGTCTGCTGAACGTGCAAACAACTTAAATATAACAACTATTGTGCATAAGTTAAAATTATTATCTCCATTTGTCATATCAGGTTGTCAGCTTAGTGAGGTTCACACTAAGACAGTTAGAGGTCAAAACCCTGCTGACCTTCCTCTTTTCCTGCTGCTGGAGCTGCTGTTTGCTTTCACTGATGACTCTCAGTGCATCACCAGTCAACTTCAACGTCTGTGTGTGTGTGTGAGAGTGTGTGTTTGAACTTACCTCGCTGGCAGACATGCTATTATATTCCAGCAAAGACAGCATAGCATCTGCCTTTCTGTTGCTAAGCAGTAACACGGGTGACCGAGTATACAGACTCACGCTGTAGTGATGCATAGTTTGGACGCTTGTGTAAACTTGTTAAAGAAACATGTTGGTGTCTGGTTGTTATTTTGTAAACTTATGCAAGCACGCAAATGTGCTGCTGTTCTTGGCGAGACAAAATATAAATAAAAGGATCAAGAGAAAGATTGTTTGAACACACACATTTTACAGCGCACTCTTACAATTAGGCATGTAGACAAGCTGTGCATGCACATACACACACGTGCACACAATTTCTTTTTCCAGAAGTACTACAGTATGATTATGGCATATTTATGTACCTGAATCAGTCGTCAGCCGCACTTACACTAAGTTTTGTGAGTAACGCTTCCTTCTGTCCGCTGTTGTTTCCGGACACACCTTGCGGCATCATCTCATATTTTCTTGCAATTTGGCGTCAGCAAGCTGATGAGTAAAGGATCGGAGATGAAAGGTGATGAAGTGTAATGATAATGTTGAACCAATTTCCAGTTATCTGATGGGTTTGACGTGCAGGAGTAATTTGTCATATTTGAAGAAACGGGGACTGTCTGTTATTACATTAATTGCTCAAGACGTCAAAGTTGTAAAATTTGAGGTTTTACGCCAAAATAAATACAACCTGTAAGATTTCTTTTGAGAGCTTCCAGACACACGTTTATGGCTTTTCAAGAAGGGATCGTAATAGTCAGTACCCTAAAATTGCCTGTTTTCGCTCAGCGTGCACAGTGGTGCACACTGGTGCAAGGCAGAATAGAATTGGTGATCACTGTGATTTTTGAAGCCATCATTGTCTGCAGTTGTGCCACCAATTAAAAAACAAGTATTCAGTTCATGGAGATCCTGATGGGGAACTGAAGGAGTACAGAGGAGTATGGAGTATGGATCTGCACTCTTGTACATTTCTGCAGTCTGTGACCACAACTGTGATTGTGGCCTGCAAAGGACTTCCCACGCCCCCGCTTGTAATTAGCACTAAGAAGAAGACGTGGGCAGTTTTCCCAGTCAGCAGCTCATATTTACAGTAAATCTAATATGACATGAACTCAACATTTGCTCTCTTTGCTTCTCCATCATCAAAGAGGGCGTTAGTATAAATAATAATAAAATGCATAATTGATATTTTCATTGATAGTTATTATGGATTTCAAGCTTGAGTAATAAGAAGCAATTTGTGCTTTTAAGACCGGTGAGAATGATCCAACACCAGCTGCAGAAGAAGAACTTTACTTTACATTACAGTGAAAAAACACTCCATGGTGAAGCTGGTGGGACAGATTCCCTCACATCTGATGCACTTCAAATCCATTTTCCAGGGACGCAGACCCACATTTGACCACCTGTGTGTCTCTTTCACTGAGTCTCCTCCTCTCTCCCACTAATCCCTAATAAACTACCCATTGGAGTGTTCACCCATGACATTACTGAGCCTGAGCCAGGGCCGTAAGCTCGATGCTGCACAAAGGAAAAGGCACAGTTGCCACAGGCTCACCCAGCCACTCTGTGATTTCTAAATATCTAATAGTGTCTCGGAATGTAGCCTTGATCCAGTTCCATCCTCAGCCTATTAGGAGGTCACACTGTGCCAGCGTCTTTTCATGGGCTTCCACTGGACAATGTAATTTGCATTCCTGAGCTCAGCGGCATGGGGAAAAAGACGTTTGGGTGTTCTGAATCATCTGATATAATTACTCCTGAGAGCATAACTGCTGATGCTATTTTATTCTAATGGGGCCTCCGGTGAAATGAGTTCTCCAAATTTGGAGAGCGAATACAGCCGCCTGTCGTGACCATTAGTGATGTTGCAGCTGTTAAGCAACTGTTTACTGCTAGAAAAAATATATTAAGAAGAGTCTGGTGGCATTCACAGTCCCACACATTTGCTTGAATATACACAGAATGTATATTAGACACTTAAATAATGTGATGGATCTGAAAAGCAAAGACAAAAGAATGTGAACACTAATTTTAAGCTTTAAAAGTTGATATGTGAACCAAATGAGTCTGTTTGCGTCTTTTCCTACAGCCTTGTCTTTTGCAAGTAATTAAAAATCAATAACCAATAAAGCTTTTTGGTCATTATCACACAAAAACGCCTTGTCCAGCTACAGTAAATAGTACTGATCCCTTCCAGTAAATGTATGGAAATGTTTTGTTTTACATAATAAGGCCTGGCACTGAGAGCAGATTTTCAATGAGAACAATAAGAACACAATAAACAGAGAAACTATAGTGGAAAATTGCATGCGCCTAACTTGGCTGTACTTCCACCCAGAATGGAGAACATGATGCATTGTTAATAGTGTTTCCATACATCTTACACGCACTCCAGTGTCTCATGTTCATCAGTTTAAGAACATGGCTTTTTTGGGTACTATAGACATCATTTAAGGGGGCGATTTCAAACAGTGGCTTTCCTTTATGGCTCCACACACATTCCATCGGTAAACAAACACAAACTGTGGTGACCTGGGCCAAAGCTGCAATAAACAACTGTCAGCTATCCTTATTTGGAGATATAGAGAGGTCACCTGCCATGTCCACATTCCTGGCATAGCTCTGCAGCATACATAAATATCCCGGGAGCCTTGTTCCGTATGCCCTGCCCTGTTTATCTGTCTTAGGGCCGGACAGAAATCACTCTGATTGCCTCTCGGCTCACTCAACACAGCAAGAGGCACTACAATACCCCTCCTTGTCCTGCTCCGTCAGTGAAAGCCAGAGCAAATCCCAAGCTCATCACGGGTGTTTTTTGACATAACTGATTCTTGACGTGCTTCGCGTTCAGCAGCAGCATAGCTTGATCATTTTAAAGCAAAATCTTGCATTTTCAACATCCTCCAAGTCTCGTTTCCTCAGTTAAGCATTATGGAAGAGACAAAGAAAGAGAGGAAGAGAGGAATAGAGTGTTGAAAGAAAGACGTGACGGGATTGGTCCGGACCCGCAGAGCCCAAAAGCTCGGCCAAATCCAGTCACACACAATAAGGTGAGTGTCTCAGGGTGTGGATCAGGACCTGGCAGTGACACGCAAAGACAGAAATGCCCTCTCACCTCGGGGCTTGTTTGTGCATCACCTGCATCTATTCTCCTTAACCGAAATCCTTGGGTTGTTTACATCACGAGTAATGATTTCATTGACGGATACACACTTCGCCCCATTTGCTCTGTTGTCAAATCTGTGGTGTTGTGCCACTGGTGGTGAATCCAACCTGCAGCTGTTTTCTGCCTGGATGACTGAGATAGTCTGAGTGGCCCCGGGGCCTTCTGACTGAACTGTGCACACCATGTTTTGGAATCACACTTTTCAACTTTTCACCCAGTTTGGATGGTGCTCAATGTTTTCATGGACTCGTGTGAAAAGATGCAGCTTCTCAGACTTTGCCATGTCACTCAGTGCTCTGTATTCATCTCACACTGGACTGATACCCAAAACTCAGTCTTCCCTGAGAACCTCTTCTTCAGCACCACACCTGTTATCTGATCAATCATTGACTCCATTTCAGTTTGCTTTCCTGTTTCCTTTGGCATTGAGAAAGGATTACCGACGCAGTCATCTATGCTACAGTATGACCCCACATTTCTCTCTCTCTCTCTTTCTCATTTCATTCAGGCTACTTTTTCTTTTGCCACCACCCTGACCCCTTTGTAACCCTCTAAGGGTCATGACCTGAAGAATTGGAGTCAAGCTCTGTCAGCAGTTAATAAGCGCATGAGTGAATCACTAAAGCCACCTGCTCATTCAGGACTCTCACTCTTGATACCTAATAGAGTTCCAATTCCAAATATACTTAACACCACTCACAGGTTCAGGTCCTTGCAGTCCGATTAGACTTCAGCCTCTGTAAAAGAGGTTTTGTCGGACGTGCCATCATAATAATACCCATCCGTGTGTGTATATCAGTCAGGTTTTGGTAGGCTAGGCATGAGAAATGGGTGTGGAATACGTGCTTTATGTGCCAGCCGCCTCTGGTTGGACCCAGTCCAGCTTTGCAAAATCGTATAATACAATACAGTCCAAATATCAGACTGTAGCGTCTCAGCTTTCATTTTTTTTCCTTATCCGCTCTATGTATAGGTGCAGTTACATAGGTGCAAATTCCATGCATTCATTGTCAAGATGTTCGCTGGGTAGAAACAACATCCTGACTTTCATGTTTCTTCATGTCATCAGTGCGACAGGACAGTTTATGTATACATGGAGGTTAATGTCTTTGCTAAAGGCTTATGTGAGGAGAGTGTCTGATGCTGAGAACCTCTCAGTGTGTTCGGTCTCAGAGGGAGAAGTCCTTTGTTTGCTTAATCCACCCCAACTACACACACGTCTGTTAAGCAGACAAAGATTCAGGTGTTTGTTAAAAGCTTCCATATTTGTCTTTTGTTGTTTGTTATTGTATTCCCTGGCTGTGATACCGGCTGCCTCTTCTGCCAAAGTTGGTTTTGTCCTGACTCGACTCGTTAAGTTACAAAAAGGGACGGGAAAAATGATGATTCTCTTTACTGTTTTATAGATTATGACAGATGTCGGGAGCAGCTATTATTTCTCACTTCTGCGGCTGCCAGACAACATTGAAAATCAAACAAAAGGTGGAATGCTTCAGTCTCAGAGTAAGATGAGGTCCCGTGCCCCCCCCCCCCCCCCCTTGGACCAGCATCCAGGAAAACCCGCACTGGATTATTCAATGTCTCTTTTAATGTGACTCAAGTGTTCACAGGTGACGTTGAAGGGTAGAGGATTAGGATAATGACCCTGCAACAAATGGAAACAAGTCTGACCTCATGTGGAATGATCAGCTCCCAAAGGAATGGACGTTTTTTTCTCATGTTGGTGAATCAGATTTTGGAATCAGAGCATTCCACCGCTTCCAGAGCGACTTCAGAGCTCAGTAAAGCCACCATGGTCCACTACCATGGCTCTGCTTCACATTCTTATAGAGTCAGAAGTAAATGATCCCGAAGAACTCACATTCCTGTTGCTAGTTTGACATACTGGTATACTTTGATATACTTTATAAAACATGTATGAAGACGTTGGTTACAATTTGCACCCATTAATATTGTTCCCCAATGAATGTGAATATTATACAATGATAAAGACATAAATCACATATCAACACTCCTCCTCTAATCAGAGTTGTTCTCCAGTTTTGGCGCAGCAGGTAAAGTTGATGGTTCGTGATCATAAGGTTTCGAGATTCAAAGGTCTGTTGTGGCTCAGACATGTTAAGAGTCTGTTGGAAACACGCATTTGCTTTGTTTTTATTTTATATTTACGTATATATATTTATATTCACAAAGTCATAGATTTCACACACACACTTTTTCTGTTCAGCCAAACAGCAAAGAACACAACAACAACGTTTAATTAATGTGTTCATAAGTATTTAGCAGTAAGGTGTTGATCTGATTCTGTCCAGGCGTGTCTCAGAAGTGCCTCTTGAAATCCTGTTACTCAAACATAATTGCTTATTTTGGCTTAATATAAAATATTTTCCTCCATATTTGCCAAAATGACATTTTTTTATCGAATTTTCTGGAAATGTGATAAATGATTATGAAAAGTTTTCTCCCTCCTCTTCCTCCTCCTCCTGTCTCTTGGTTGATATAAACCAGGCTTTTATCACCGCCTGTGTTGATGAAGTTGCTGAGCAACAGCGGGATACAGTGGGATCCTGGGGGAGAGCGGACTGACACGGAGAGCAGGGTTATGACCCGAAACAGAAATGACACAAAGAGATGGTTTGAGATGTTGACATGTTCAGCACAGTAGTCCAGCCTTTGTCCGGAGAAGAAGGTTGACCATGAACTCGGTGAACTCTGAGATGTAACACCAAGTTTCTACGCAGCAGAACATTGCACAGTATGTTCAGAGGAGCAGCATGTAGAGGATGGAGGTAGGAAGCAGATATTCTTTATGAAATGATTATTCATTCAAATTCAATTTCCTGTCGTGATAGTTCCCTTGTCGTCCTTCCGTAGTGCAGTGGAGTGATCATGAGTGTGGTTTGCGAACAGCTGGAAACACTCTGCAGACAGGTTACAGTGTTTTGCTGCTGAGGAGGAAGGCAGTGACCAGGATGCAGAAGCAGCTCTGACTCAATACACATGGATCCAGCCAAAATATGTTTATTTACAACTGGATCATTTCAGAAGACTTGTCTTTTTTTGTTCTGACCACACACACTTTTGACCACGTTGTATTCATATTTTGTATTTTTTAAAACCTTTGCAATGACTCAATCACCACGAATCAACATTGATCCACTTCTACTCCTCCTCCTTTGCTCAAACACTGTGCACACTGAGTATAAACAGGCAGTTTTCTATTGTCTTTTGAAAGATGGCTTCCTGTTTGGATTGGCCAAGTGAATCAGGTCTAATTGAAAAGGTTTTGAGAACATTTCAGCACCTACTTTGCTATACACACTTCTTACTAAATTACACAACAAAATGAGAGAAAAGTCCTGTTTATATGCATGATTACTTTAGGATAACCAGGTTTCATCCATTTCTGTTTCTCCGTGGAGAGAATGAAACAAAAGGAAAGCCAGCCAACTAATGAATTTTTGAGCCAGTGTGTGTGTGTGTGTGTGTGTGTGTGTGTGTGTGTGTGGGTGTGTGTTTGTGTGTGCGCCTCAGAGCTCTGATGCCGTCAAGTTTAAGCTACTTAGCATGTTCGGGTCAGTGAGAACATGTCAGCCAAACTGACTGTCTACTTTCATCTGCTGCACCCACCTGCCCAGAGGCGACGTTACGACTCAGACGCTTCTGTTGATGCTTTGTTTTGAAGAGTCCTCACCCGACCGACTGCAACACGCTGACTCGCCAGAGAAACCCACGCCTGCAGAACACAGGTCGAGCTTTAAAGGTGATAAATCTCTTAAAAGTACTTGTTTTAATTTATCCGTGGCTGTGACATTTCTCTCTGTCAGTATTTGCTCTACGTGTTCTCTGACCTCTCGTGCGAAGACGTCCTGCATCGCTGCGTCGCCTGCAGGCCTGTCTCACCTCTCCTCAGGTCAGGAGGTCAGCGTGTCATCGTGGCGTCACTCTAGACTACGAGTGGAGGAACAAACCTGTTGTGTTTTCATAAGTTCAGAGCTATTTTCTTTCAGTCACTTACTTGCAGATCTCAACCATTTCCTGCTCCAAGGCTCTTGACAAAATGTAACGATTGTTGTCATAGCGCCACCATCAGCTTGATTGATACTTACCTGTAGTGATTGGTGTCATTGATGAAGTTTGGTTAAAAAAAGCCAGATTTATTAAAAGATACAGCACTTTTTGATGAATAGGCCACGCCCACTCAAACTTGGCGGTACAGGAATATCAAAAAACAAAGATAAACATTTCAACATGTAAGATTTGGTGTAATTTGGATTCTACAATTTACAGTTCAAAGGTCATAGGACAAAATGTTAATGTTAAAAAAAGCAATCACAGCGCCACCATCAGGCCAAACGGAACCAAAATCGAAGGGAGTTCCATTGTGTAATCCTGCTGAACACCAGACAGACAGAAGGCCAGACAGACAGACAGACAGTCAGAAAGACAAACGGAGCCCTGTAAACACTGCTGTCGGCGTGTTATTCTATTCTACCGTCGCTCCCTCTGCGTGAGCACTGTTCCTTTCCAACAGGAAGTCATTAGCCGACAGCTGGGTGGAACACAGGCTCTGAAACACTTTGAACATCCGCATCCAAGCAAATAAAACTAATCACAGCCTCTTAAATCGCCGCCGGCCTGGATGTGGTTGGGAGCAACAGAATTCACAGCCTCTGGAACAAAATGCTCCTTTCCCAGTCGCTCGTGACTTTTGAATAGGAACTACTGCAAAGAAAATATATATTGTTTTACTTACCAGCGTCTTTCATCAGTGCATGCAGAGAAATTCACTTCCTCCACTTCCTTGAAAACAAAGCAAACGTGGCTTCTGCCACTGTGTCCCCCTCTTCTTCTTCTTCTTCTTCTTCTTCTTCTTGTCCTTGTATGGGAGCTGCACACCAGCAGGAAAGGCTCATTGTTGCACAGGTGTATCACTACTACTACAACTGCCCATTAGCTTCATTCTCAATTCCTAACCTTTGTTCTTCCTTTTATCAAACTGATCTCTGTTCCTTTTTGCTCTCATACCATGTAAAGCACTTTGAATGGCCTCTGCGTATTGAACACATTTTATGCAATTTTACAACTAAGTGACTATTTTTTTGCCGACTGAATGTCGCCCTGAAAGCCTGAGCGCCATTGGCCCAGCGGTATATGGTGCTGGATCCTGAATGGAAATGTCTTTATGGCTCTGCCTCTGTGCTGTGGGAGTCACAGGGGTCATGTTTGTGTGGATATCAACAGGATTTACGGCACAATAGCAGTCAAGTCCTCCGCTTTGATCCAGGGTGTGTGACACCATTCGTGTGTGTGTGTGTGTGTGTGTGTGTGTGTGTGTGTGTGTGTGTGTGTGTGTGTGTGTTGAGTTTGTTTCAGCCTGGGCTCCCCTGTTGCTTTTTGTCAAGCCTCATTAACAGGGTGGGAAGTTATTTTTAGCGGCGGAGCAAACGAAAAAGGTAATTTAGTGTTTATTATTATTTCATTATGGTGAGTCATCTGTCAGACAACCATTCACACGAGATACTGTTGTGCTCCCACGGGTGCTGTCCGTCTACAAGTACTTCAGCCATAGAGCATCTCCACGGACACACTCTCGCCTGCGCTACTAAAAGCTTAATACATTTTCTTTAGTATTAACACTTGTTGATGACATGGAGGTCTTGGTTTGAGCTCTTTATACTCTAACTCTATCTGTATCACAGTTGATCTACAAATTCTACAAATAGAACTCTTTCTGCACACGTTTGCGCCACAGACTGAGTCCTTATCACAGACATCTACAGGAATCATGGTTTGTTTGGGGAGGTGTGTATTTGGTTCCACATCTCCCGCTTAAATCTGTAAAAAGGCCGTCACAGTCACCACCAAGGAATGTTTATTGGCTCGTGAGCCAGGAAAACCTGCTGAGATATGATGAGCAACACAGCCTCGGATATTATATCAGGCCCTGATGGGAAAGATATCTAATCTTAGCACCTGATTGTTTAAAGTGTGTTGTTTTCCCATCAATATTTATGGAAACGCTTTATCTTACAGTGATGGATTTGCTGTAACGACGGGTTAAATGTCTCCCTTCATGTGGGAATCTAACAAACACAAACAAACTTCATATTGCCCCATTTGGTGGATGTTTTTTCTAACATCAAAGATATGATGGATCTTACACCCACTGCCTGATTTTCTCTCCTTTCATGTGCTTTTCTTTCCCATAGCCTTCGTTGTGATGAGACGGCGTCCACCCCAACGTCTTCATAGGGACAAACGGCATAGACACAACACGGACTCAATGTCTCTGTGTCTCCTTCTGTATGCTGCTGTGGATCATCTTCACAAAAGTGTCCTTTGTGAGCTCAAATCACCAAATTAAAGTTAAACCAAACAAAGCCAAATCCAACATCTTGAATCAGCATTTCAATGAGGCTAATAGACTTTGAGGAGCACACACACACACACACCACTAAAACCTTTACTGATAGCTGCCTTGTTGTGTAACAGCACATATGTGTCCCACATGAGGTTAGATTGTTATGGAAGGAAGGTTTCTGCCTCTCTTGCTTCTCCATTTCTCGTCATTCGATAATGGATTTTTAACAACAAAACCTGAGATACTGTATATCTGCTGATATACTTCATGCTGTTAGCATCTAGTTAGCATCTCGCAACATATTTGCATTAAAGGGGATCTATTAGACAGATTTCTATGATGGTATTCTCATTTAAGAGCCTATTTGGAAACAATCAATGCCTTTGAGTGCAAAAACCACATCATGCACTTTTACTCGCCTCTACTGCAGCAGTTCTGTGCACACTGAGGTAAAACCATAAAACCGAGCACGACAAACACAGTGGAAATCTGATCAACTCCCTCCTCCCCCCTCTTAACCTTCTGCACCCCAGTCTAACTCTTCCTCCCATCCCTCAAAATCAAAAACTCGACCTATAGAGTCAAAATTGTGATGTTGTGACATTTACTGCCAGTGATTCTTCTGTGAGTGATTCCTGCTCACGCCACGGAGCCGCAGTGATTTACTACAACGCTCATTATCTAACACGCAGGTGAGCTTTTTTCCCTCCCCAACCTGCCGTTTACACGCCAGGTGGATAATCTGTGCAGGTATGCAGAGTATTAGTCACAGTGATGGAGCATGTAAAGGCCCCATTTAGAGAAATATGTGCAGAATGCTGTAAAAGACACGCAAAATGGAAGGTTTACTCTCTGTGTGTGTGCGTGCGTGTGTGTGTGTGTGTGTGTGTGTGTGTGTGTTTGTGTGTGTGTGTGGAAAATGATGCTGTTGCGGAGCGTGAAGCAAATATTTGGGAAAATCCATTCCTGAGAGGCGATTAGAGAAATGTCATTGTGATCAGGCACAAAAAAGGGGAAGGTAGGAAGGAAACAGGGAGAGAGAGAGAGAAAGGGCAGAGGGAAAATGAGGACAAGTGGCCGGTTCGGTGGGAAAGACGTCCGTGTGAGGGTTTGTATGAGCAGAGATGACTCATTAGATGCTGTCGGAGAGAATCAGTGCAGAAATCAAACGCCACTCTGCTGTTTACTGGAAGGGAGGGGGAATGTGAGGAATGTCTGCCGTCTGAGTGGAACGTGCTCATAAAACGTGTCCCAGGCAACCTTTGAAACAGTGTTCGTTTCGGGTAAAGGGACTCTGGGAATCCCCTGTGTCTGCGTATCCCTTTACAGATTAGATGAAAGTAAATATGGGTCGCATGTAGGAGACACACACACGTACACACACACGCTTACATCTAAAGCAGCATCCAACAAGCCGAGTAGCAACTTCAGCAAATACTTCAGCGATATGTTTCCTGATGAACTGTCACTTTTAACGCGAGCAGAGTAACGTGAGAGGATCAGATAGTGATGCGTACAAGACTTATCTCAACAATCTACACTCCTTACCAGAAATAACCCTAAATATTCTGTATTCATGTTACTTTTCATAATATCAAGAAAAGAAGAAGTATGACTTGTGGATTTCAAGTTAGAATTTCCTGAATTGACATTATTTGTATTTCAATTCACCTAATTTAAAAACTTTTTTAAGATTCTTGCTCATATTTGGATCATAAGACAATAAGGGTGGAGGGTTTTTCCAAAGATTGAGTGTGTTTTTATTAATTCTCGTGGGTTCTTTGAATGATTTTAGTCTGAGTTTGAGCGATGATGGAAGATTAGGAGAATTATGGTTTATTTGGTATCAATCCACACACACGTCACCTTGAGGAACAAAAGTGAAATAAAAACAAGTTGAGAAGTGTGTGTGTGTGTGTGCGTGTGTGTGGGGGGGACGGGGGGATCCTGTGTCGTCAACTGGACTCAGTCAACCCAAACGAGCTTCCCTCTTAGATCGCCTGTCTGTCATTTGTTCAAAACCAGCCTCCCCTGACACGCTCGTGGTCGCGGTGGCCTCCTCGTCCTCCTCATCCTCCTCCTCATCCTCCTCCTCATCCTCACCAACACACCACGTCTCCAGCAGAAAGCCTGCATGTTCCAGCGCTTCGGTCGGAACATTAAATCAGCCAAACAATGTTGACGCGAGCAGATCCTCAAACTTCCCCCGAAGTCAAAACTGTTTAGATTATGGCTCAAATTAATGTTCCACATAGCTTCCCTTGCACAAAGAGAAAGGTCAGGATTATAACGAGCATTTTTGGGAAAAAGAAAGAAATGTTGACAGACCCGATAGTGATTCTACCAGAGGTTTGATTCAATGGCTGAAAGAAGACAAAGGAAAACTCTCCACTTCCATAAAGTCACACATCATCAGTGACAAAGAAACGAGAATCAAAGGAATTCAACATCCGTGGGGGAAGGGTGTGTGCGTGTGCGTGTGTGTGTGTGTGTGTGTGTGTGTGTGTGTGTGTGTGTGTGTGTGTGTGTGTGTGTGTGTGTGTGTGCGCGTGCGTGCATGTGTGTGTTATGGTTACACTTCTGGGAAAAAGATTATTATTCCAGCACCCGAAAGAATTATTAAATAAAATTCTCACCGACGGAGTGAGAAATGAACTTTGATTGTCCAGGAGTCGACTTTGACTTGAGCCGAGCAGCATTTACCGTCAGTTAAAACCAGAAGCGGCTAATTTAAAATGCAGATGTCACTTAAATACATTCCCTGTTTTAATTGGGCGTGATCCCTATAACATTCCTTTTTTTCCCCCTCTTTTTGAAGCCGTGATCCGTGGACCCTGCCCATACAAGCACACGGGTCACGTTGCTGTCCCTTGTGACTCTGGAAGAATATTTTGCACAGTTAATTTAGCAGGAATTGGAAGGTAATTAGCATTGCACTCATGTTGTTTCTCTGACTCACAGAGGCTCTCGACTCTCGGGGGGGATGAGCGTTGAGCCTGAGAAAGGGAGACAAGGATGCTCGAGTTTACAGCGGGCCGGCCGTTAATATTGGCGCCGGAAAAGGAGGGAGGGATGGGAAAGAAAAGAGGAGAGGAGAGAGTGGAGTCAGCCGGGAGCGTCAGTGCAAACATTAACCTGCCGGGAATCTATTTTTAAATGTCGTGTGAGTGGTTTCTGTATTACTGAACCAGCAATCCTATTTAGATAGACAGATAGTGATCATATGAGGAGAAATGAAAGTCTCAGGGTCAAATGGGTTTGGATTCCTTGCTATGAAACAAAGGGAAGCTCCTGTGTCCCTGAGGATGGTTCTTGTCATGTCTCCCCCCGACAGAAAGCAAAGGCCAGAAGATTTACGGCTCTTTAGAGACTGTCAGGACTGACGACGAGAGAGATGGATGGTTTTTAGGGTGTGAGCTCCTCTCATGACTCTCTCTTGGTCTGCATGTACAAAAACAAGTACCTGACAGGCAAAACAGGTTTTCTGTCAGCAACAAGTGAGAGTAGGTTTAGAAAGCTGATGTGGAGAATCTTGTTAAGGAGCAATAACACTACTGAGACTGAAACATAAACGTATTGTGATAAATTTTTCATTTTTTCATATATTTGTAGGATTCACATATGTTGATCTTTTGAGTGAAAATCTTGTTTCGTCGGTTTTTGGAATATTTATGGTTTTTAGATGAGATGGAGCCGTGTGTGTGTGTGTGTGTGTGTGTGTGTGTGTGTGTGTGTTTATTAGATGAGATTCCATTTTCAGTATTGCTTCACATTGTTACAAATGTGCAGCCAGATTTGTTTTAATTGCAGTTAGAAAAACACATTCTTACACATTTGTCTCCCCATAGACGTGCACCTCTGCACCGTGTTTCCTTTCACACACTCTGATGTCTGATTTATTCAGGCTGGTTTAGGTCTTGGTGTTTGTTTTGCATCTTTCTTTTCTCTTTCTGTCTTTGACTCGCTGGATTTGGGGGATGATTGGCTCAGTCCATCCAGTTTTCAGTCTCCAAGCCCCAGATCAGACGATACTACAACTACAACTACAACTCATTCTAGATCAATGTAATGTCAACTGCATACAGCGCAGAGGCCACTGCTTCCTTTCAGACACTCACCACTAATGACAGTGGAGCTTCCCACTGATATAATTTAGTTTGCATTAAAATTACAGCTTGCGTGCCACTACAGCATTGGATCTTGGGCTGTACGGCGCTCCAGGGAGCAGCGGGAAACCACATGCTCTGGGAGAATGTAACAGGCAAACATATCATTGTGGTATCAAATATAAATATTTCGATTTGACTTTCTCTTTTATTTTTCACTTAATTTTTGCATTTGGGATATATCATTTTCCATTAAAGTTGTCAGTCGCAGAATACCAGTTGCTGTAAATGTTTGTGTCCGCACTCATTTTCAATTGTCGGTGCTGAATACCGAAATGCTTCATGGTTATTTCCATGAGCAGACCTCCCAATGTCCTCTCTGACCAACTGGGTTTGAAATGTTGTATTACATAAATCCAAGTTTCCCACCAATATAATTGCAGACTTCTTTTAAAAAGGATGCGGTGTTGGAAACGTGTGGAAAACTTGCAAAACTTTAGGTTCCCCCCCCCCTACAGAAATGTATCCAGTAAGTAAAATTGCCTGTTTTCACTCTATGTGCATAGCAGTGCTGCAACAAGGGAGAGTAGAGGAAACTAGGACCAAACCAAATTATTCTTTCTTTTATTATCTATTGTAAAGTCTGAAAATTAAATGAAAACAAACTTGGACATATATCTGGTCACAACAAACCTTCAAGAAATTAGCAGATTTTTCTATTATTATATCATTTCCATATAAGGAAATTAAAGATGAAACACATGCGACACACAGGGCTTCGGACAACACACAACAGCTTTTGTTGTTTGAAGCAAATATGACTTCACTTAATCCAAAATAGATCCCGTGAACAGAGGCAGAATGATCCAGAATCAGTTGTCAGTGTGGTGATTGCAGTGGAGTGATCTGTCTTAGTTTGTCATCCTTCTAGGTATCAAAAAGTCTTTTCTTGAAAATCCCTGAAAGGAGATGATTTGTTTTGAAAACAGTTTGGAAATAATTTCATTGAACTGGGAATGTTTTTTCACTGTCTGGACTTCTGAGCAGACATGAAAGCCACAGAACATGTCGACCGTCCTGACTGCTTCTCAGCTCTGTTACCGTTCATTTCAAGCAAATCTAACAGGTTGCGATTAAGTTAATTCTTCCAATCTTGTCACTTTTCTCTGGCTTTTACTTCATGCCTTGACCAACGGCGGAGTGCAACTGTTTGTCCAGAGATCAAAGAGAACCATGCTTACTGTGGCTGATACCGTGCCGTCAGCCTATTTGCAGCGTGTTTTCAATAACAGGAAGCCAGGAGAAATGGCTTCTCCCATAATTATGTCGGGGGCTTGTTTTTCCCTTCCTCCACACACTGTATTCTGGCGGCAATCTAGCACCAACATCAAAGGCTGGAATGCTGAATCTTGATCTTATATAAGACGGAGGCCTCCTGAGCACTGCAGCGCTACTTGAATTCTCATTTTGTAAATCCTCCCACAACTTCACTCTATGTTTATCTAAGTTATGAATTCTAGCAGTTGTGCATTTCATGGTACTGATGTTATCTTCAATATAATCATTTTCATCATCATCCTTTGCCCCTTCTTCGACTTTTGACCAAACAAGAGCTTCGCCGCTAAGGTTCCGGTGGGCTGAAGTCATCCCGGTAATGAAACTCTTCTATGTTTAGCAGCGGCGCCGCGTTGGCAGGAGAAACTCTGGGAAAAGACTGGAAGTAGAACAAGAAATGCACAGATAATACGTATAATTTAAATGCTTGGTTTTGTGTTTTCGTTCAGCTGTGTGGTCAGAGAAGGAGGACTCCCAAACGCACCATGGCAACCAGTGCATAGGGAACCAACACAGACAGATTGATTTCGATTTGGTTCGATTTCCGTTCCAAAATCAATTTGTGGCTTTAATCAAATAAGGTCCCATAGAAAATCAAGCTTCTTTC
Source organism: Genypterus blacodes (assembly GCF_046128005.1). Lineage (NCBI taxonomy): Eukaryota > Metazoa > Chordata > Actinopteri > Ophidiiformes > Ophidiidae > Genypterus > Genypterus blacodes. Next base: position 667,643 of record NW_027466827.1, read on the forward strand.
ACTGTGATATAACGGCACAATAATCATGTGTATTAAAACAGCATCAATAGATATTTTACTTTGAATGTTTACCATGAAAATCCTGAACAAAGTGAAGAAAGGAATGGCGGAGGCGTCGGTCAGGTGGTCTGCAGCATGTGCTCCCCTCTGGAGATCAAACCAAGACAATCTGTGGAAAATTGAGACACTGGATATGAGCGGCAGAGGACCACATCTGGAGGACAGACAGATGTTCCACTCGCTGCGAGCGTTGTTCCCGCTGATTTCATTCAGTTGTAGGAGACACTCAAAACACGCCAGCACTCACTCAGACAGACGGACGGTCTCACACACACACACTGAACCAGGGCGCTATTTTGACTGTTGCTGTTCCAGGTTTGCGGCGCGCACACACACACACACACACACACACACACACACACACACACACACACACACACACACACACACACACACACACGCGCACACACACACACACACACACACACATCATCATCTTAATATCTGAGCTGCAGTCCCCTGTGATTGCAGTTGTTTGTTGTCTTTGTCTCGTCTGGTTTACATTAAGCTTGTTGTGTCTTTGAGTCTTCATGCACTGATTACATAACACAGGGCTGAAACACCTTGAAAGAGAGCTCCCAACATGGCTCTGTAGCATAAACAAAGATGGAACAGATGAGCATTTCATTATGAAAGGGAGGAGAAACATCCCAGCATGCCTCCCAGCTTCCCCTCGTGTCTCTCAGCCTCTTTTCTGCTGGCATCTTAGCGCCCCCATGATTATCGCCGGTACTGCACCTTTAAGAAGTCGTAACCTTTCATTTCGTCGACGTTGTGTGTATTTCTGTGTGTGTTTACAGCAGCGTTGGAGGTGATTAGGAGCTAGGAGGCTATTAACAGGTGCTGCAAGCTTAACGAGCACTCCGGGTTGAGTACTTGACATCAGAGCGTCCGAGTACGGAGACAGGTCGGCCTTGTCTGTCTTTGGTCGTGATGAGTTCGTCTCAAGGGTGCACTTGATGGCCGCTGCTTGTAGAGGACAGAGGACAGAGGAGCTGACAGGCTAATCACGGCCTCTTCACCTCTCGACCTCATGAGGGTCTGAGAGGCTCAGCTGATAGATGAGTGTGTGTGTGTGTGTGTGTGTGTGTGTGTGTGTGTGTGTGTGTGTGTGTGTGTGTGTGTGTGTGTGTGAGTGGTGACCTGATCTCCGCTATGCCAGACTCAACAATCAGCAACACAGTGAACCTGAATCCAATGATGATGATGCACATTAAGATGTAAAAAGGCTAAATGATGAACACCCAAAATAACTGCCAAAATAACTACCACACTTAAGTTCTCAGGCTCAGAACTTATCAGTCAACTCATGCACATGCAAAACACAAAGTAGGAATTGAAGGGAAATTAAAGTGATCACCATGTATGTGTAATTTATTAAATGTATTGAGGATTCTGCTTTGTTGAAGATTAACTTGTGTTCCATTTGATAACTTTTTCCAATATTGAGCCAAATAAGGCTGAAAAAAGAATGTGGAGGAGGGAGCAGCTGGGGCGACGTCATTGTTTCATGCCATATATAGGGATTTCCTTGCAGATCTGCTCAAACTAAGGGAGCGTCTCAATTTTGAAAAGTGTTTATATCAATATCAAACATGCTTGAAATTGTCAGCGTGTCCTTGTCAGCTCATCAGACTCATTCCTCTGCCTCAAATATGCGAGTAAACACATTCAGGGGCGACACTTCTTCTCTTTTGAAATCATCGGCGCCTCCGACCACGAGTCATTAACGTGTGTAATGGCCTGTCGGAGCATTTAACAGGGAGACGAGGGGGTAGAATAGACCTGTTGTCCAGCTGACCTGCATGGGCCGAGAACAGAGACAGAGAGCAAGAGAGAGAGAGAGAGAGAGAGAGAGAGAGAGAGTGAGAAGACGTGAGAGGAGTGACGGCCGGTGAAAAGAGCCACTGAGCTCGCACTCTCCCAAATATGAGAATAGGGATTAGAAAGTGAATAGCGATGACCTCTGTGTTGACCTGCCAGACACTGTAATCAAGGACAGTGTGAGTGATGCCATGATTGGTGAGAAGGAAACGGCCCGTGACAGTAATCCTTGGGAAAATGTCAACCACAATGACAGCGGCGGCTCCATCGCGCCATTCAGAGGAGACAGGAAGGAGATGTTAGAGAGGAACAGCTTCCTTTCTCATCCGTAACTTTGAATGTTTTTTGGGGGGAATTCTGTGATGTCCCGTCGGCTATTTTCTAAAATTTGAGACGAATGCGAGCTTTGCCAGACGTGTTTGTGTGTGGAAAGTTCTGTAGCACTTCTTATGAAGTTTACTGAGGCCTTTAGGGGGATTTGAGCACTTTGTCCTGTACTGGAAAAGAATCTCAGTCATGAGGAAGGAGCAGCGGATTGAAAAGAAACCTACCAAACAATCAAGACAGTGAACTTTGCGCCATGACAACCACGTCACGGTCGCATAACTGTCTAACGCATTACAGTCTCTTCGTGGGGGATCAAGTTATGATTAACAAATGCCCACACACACCTAGACACACACACACTCTCTTACTGTAGGTATGTTGGCTCCTCTGTCATTCACACACTTCAGGGAGATTAGAAGGGAACAGATTTATGCGTCGTGTCCAAATAACTCCGCTTTATCCGTTTAAAAGCCCAAGAGACGGACATTGTTACCCTGTAATCCAGCTTTAGTATCAAATAATAAACCCACACTAATGAGAGAAATTCCTCTGATATTCGCCAGCCGCACAATCAGTGTTAGCAACGTGCAATTTCACAAGTGTCAAAATAAACCTAATATATCCGCTGCAGTGAAAGGTTGAGCAATATTATCGGTAATCCTCAAATTTGAGGCGTTGAAGGTATGAGACTGGATCACATGTCCGAATTCCAGCATTGAAGGAACCAACAAAGAGATAATGCGTAGTGTGTGTTCTTTTGTGTTTGTGTGTGTGTGTGTGTGTGTGTGTGTCTCCTTGTTTTTCTGTGGTCGCTGAGCCATTTCTCTTATTACCGCGTTAGCCGGCCACAGAAGCCACACACTGAAAGGAGGCATCCCTCAGTTTACACTGGGGTTTGCACTGACAGAAGACAAAACATTTGTCGTAAACGTTTAGACTAAAAAAGGCCTGGATTCAAAGGAAATATGTAACCGTTCAAACATTTCTCAGCAATGCTACTTAGTACTCTGTGTGTTTATAGAGAATTCCCTAAATTAGATTTATGATGATGACTAATCTGTATGTGCTTTATCTCGTCCTCCATGGAGAGAAACGGCTCCTGGTTTCTATGACGCATGTTGCTCGAATCGTTTGTGATCGTTGTTGACTTCTTTTCATATCTCAATGCCTTATTCTGAAGAACAAAGTCTCTGCTTTGCAAACGGAATAAGACCACATTCACAGTTTCTTTGCTTTGTGGCCTGCAGATTACCAAGAAATGCAAGTGCTGCCACCTACTGGGCTGGAGGAGTCAGGTCTGCTGTGGGAAAAATCCCAAATAAAGAAAAACATCTGTAAAATAAGTGATTTTTTTATAAAACAGGAAAAGTGAACCGAAATCAAAAGCACTTGAACTTTGAGAACTTAAGCAACATATTAAAAATTAAAAACACCAAAAAAGCAAAACACGTCCACTTCACAGTTTCATATAAAATCCAACTTTCTGCTGTCACATGTTTGGAAACGTAGCGCCGTGTTTCATCAGGAAGGTGAGGTGGTCTCCTTACAACACCTGATCATGTACTGCATTGCTTGCATGCTTGGAGGGAACGCAGGTGCTCGGTTACATAAGACGCTGACACCGCCCGTCCACCAGTCATGCCCGGAATGGATTTTTAATTAACTTGTACTGTCCATCTTCATCTCTCTGTTCCTCTGCGTCTCTATCTTTTGTTTCATCTCTGTCATTGTCTCAGAGTAGGACAGAGTCTCCAGCAGTCTCAAACAGGTTGTGCTCGTCTCAGTGACAACTTGACTCCCCAAAAAGTCCTGCAGTTCCGTAATGTGATTCTGTTGTTTGGCTACAAAAAGTGAGTCTTCCTCCAGTCCACACATGGAATCTGAGAGCGCCTTCATCCCCAGGCAGTTATAAAAAAAGCTCCTGAACCAAAGGTAGCACACAAGCTTGACAGTTAACTTTGACGTCCTTTCATACTAAGGCAACACATAGGACAAGCAGTAAAGACTTAGTAAGAGAAATGACACCCCCCTCTTCCTCCTCCTCCTCCTCCTCCTCCTCTCTGTCCTCTTTCAGGCTCCTGGGTGTGATTTGATGGTCCAACTCGTGCCAATCAGTGCTTTGTTTGTGAGACAAGTCTTATTTACGGGACTGTCCTCTGGGGATCTTCACCTCCATATCTCCCATTTTTACGAGTCTCGCCCCATTCTCACTTCAAGTATATGCATTAGCTTTGCTGGCTGAAGTTGTCCCACAGCAGGTGGGTGGGAAGGCCACTGGACAAATTCATCCAAGGAGAACAGCAACCAAGAAATACTCCAAATACCCAAATACATTTCTTCATCCAAGTAAAAGTACAATGGTAAATTCTAGTATATAAAGTATGAGCAATAAAATGGGGAGGCAGTAGGGAGGCAGTAGCTCAGTCGGTAGAGCTTCCGCTGGGGAACCGGAGGGTCGCCAGTTCCCCTTCAAGTCCCTGCCGAGGTGCCCCTGAGCAATGCACCAAACCCTCAATTGCTCCCCCCTCTGTAATGTAAGTCGCTTTGGATAAAAGCGTCTGCTAAATGATTGTAATGTAATGTAAAATGCACTATACAGTATATTGATATTGCCCGTTATAGAGTTAAACTATTTACTCTGTGTTCACACTTGAATACACTTAACACACACCACAAATCATCAATATCGCAGGGTATATTCAAATATAATAAAGTACATACAGGTTATATGGATCAGCTGCTGCGTGCTTTAAAGACACCACCATGCATGTGTGGAGGGCAGTGGCGCACACACACAAGTGTCTCGTATGATAACATTATTTTAAGCTTTTGAGTCAATCTTTCTAGTTAAAGTCCATGATTATACTTAATTATTATGCACATCCTCACAAAATAAATCTATGCGTTCATATGTTTAATACCTTTATACACATTATAGCTGCTATTGCTGTTTATTTATACACATTATTGCAGTTTTTTTTTATTTACAACGTTGATCAAATCCAGGAATGATTTATTGTTTTAGCCCTCCACAGGATATAGAATATAAACGTTTTACACAATCTTTAGCCACGTTTTGGTAGTTATGGATCTTGTTTGTGGATGTATCATAAAGCTCCTTGTGCGGTAGTCCAACCTGTTTGCGATTATTTCTCTACTTCCACCAAAGGGAAGTGTCGGTAGTGTGTCACCACGCCTGGGTTAAACATATGTTATCTCAATTCACTTGATTTATTACAATTGAAGATTTGGCTTCCATCAATCTTTCCCTACTGACAGGCTGCATTACATAATATCTAAAACAGCAGAGGAACTGTGACCCGGCCTCGCATGAAGACTTGTTTTGCTTCCCCGAGCTACGTCTCTTCCAGTGGAAACATCCACACATCAAAGAATCCCTTCGCAAAAATGTGGATCGACCCTTCCAGGAGGAGGTTCTGCTGGACAAAGGTGGGTTTTGTGTGATGAAAATGGACCATAAAGGAACCTTTGAGGAGCAGGGGAGAGCAATAAAATATGAGCTGATTGAAAAAGGCATGTTGTGACAGGATGGAGGATGTGTTTGGAACAGCAGCTCTGTGACACGGACTTATGAGAGTGTGTGATCATCCCGAGGGAGCAGTGACAGGAAATACAGCTATGCTAAAAATCTGTGCATTTATGTGTGTGTGTGTCTGAGTGTGGGTGCATACGTATGCCCATAATTTATTATTCTTTAACACTGATGCTCTATTTTATGTGTTGCAGCTCATGTTACACTCGTATGTCTTTCTATCTATTTTGTAGGATATATAATAGGAAATGCATTTTAGTTGTACACACTGTAAAGAATTTGTGGAGGACGTAGCAGGAATGTCACATTAGTACTTGTAGGTTTTTTTTTTTTTTTTTTTTTTTTTTTTTTGGTGCATTAGGGAGGCAGTAGCTCAGTGGGTAGAGCTTCCGCTTGGGAACCGGAGGGTTGCCGGTTCAAGTCCCTGCCGAGGTGCCCCTGAGCAATGTGATCGTAATGTAATGTAATGTAATGAAAGTGGTCCACTGCCTGGCACTTAATTACATTACATTACGATCATTTGGCAGACGCTTTTATCCAAAGCGACTTACATTACATTACCGCCCTTCGCAGAGGGGGGAGCAATTGAGGAACCTCCCAAGCGGAAGCTCTACCCACTGAGCTACTGCCTCCCTTCATTCTCAACTCATGTACAATAACTACTCGTCTTACCGATGGCAGCAGGAATTGTACTCGCAGAACAATGTATTCCCTGATTGCTGAATGATACACAGCTACATATCAAAGCCTTCACCACTGGCTCAGCACCTCAGCATGAACACACATCATTAAAAAGAAACAGTAGCCAGGAAATCAAAAGCTTTCCAAGAGTTGTATTAGCTATGGGAGAGTATCAGCAGGTCCTCCTCTTCCTCCTCCACTCTGATGAGAAACTAGAGAGGTTGGGGTGAATGGCTGCCCTCCATCATCTCACAGGGTTGCAGCCAAGCTACACACACAGAAATCTGACCACACTGGCAAGAAATGGTAGATGTTGAATTGTTTTATGTGTGTGTGCCAGTAACTATTAATGAAATGGCAACAGATGATATCAAGCAACCAGCTACATGATCTGAAGTTAGTATATTTGGTGAATTTCTGCCTCTGCAGGTGTGAATATGTGCTATGAGCTTATAGAGGAGAGGACAACACTATGTCCATGGTTGAGGTCAAGAGGTCAAGGCATGCTGAGGGCCGACAGACGAGGGCATGACCTACATGGAGGGAAGGGAAGAGTTTTGCCCGGAGACACAACTTGACCTGGAGACGGATGGGAGCAGGAATAGTGCAGACGTTGTTCCTGCGCGGGCTGTTTGTGTGTCACGTCTGAGACAGTTTGGTGCAACATTTTTGTGAACTTGCACTTTCCCTCTCCTAATCACCACAAACATGAACTGCAATGTGTTTCCAAATGTGTTGTGATAGCATATCACTTCTGAAATGATTGATTGGTTGATTAGTCAATTGAAAACAGTATTTTTGAATTGTTTTTTCATTTGTTTACAATCTTTTTTTTACATTTTATTATTTAATTTGAACAACAAATGCATAAAAATGAGGCCATCACACTTGAATGGGTTACTTCTGTTCATTTTGAGAATGGGGTGGGGGTGAAAGGGAGTTTTTGAAGGCTTAATGAAGTTTCAGGCCTTGGTTGATGATAAACAAGAGACAGAGGGAAGCTCAAGTTCAGCAAACTAACAGCTGTTTAACATGTAATCCCTCACCTGTCTCTTTACTGCACTATAAATGTATTCTTACCTCTTTACTGAAAGACTTCCTCCTGAAGAGGCGTCCATGGCATCTACTTAAAGTCCCATTAGTGCCCGTCTGCTCTTATGTAACGATCCAGCCTACAGCTAGCCACACGTTAGCCTCAGATGCCCCGGTGGTACGCTGCTCGGACTGAAACGCAGGGTTAAGTTAGTCTAGATCCTATCAGCAAATGAGGTCTCGGGAGCAGCAAGGAGCAGCATATTTCAGTGGCAGGCCTGGTGCAGATAAAAACTAATAACAGCAGGCACTGAACAAATCACAGCAGCCCCCTGATCGGGCCGCAGACGAGGAAATGTGATGGAATGCGTGCTTTTCAACACTCCCAGTGTGATTCCATCAGAAGCAAAACAGTTACGGTGCTCGAGCTGCTTCTGAGCGGTGCCTCCTCGCTTGATCATTTTCACTGCATCCTTTCTAAACGCCTGATGATCCGTCTGGTTTTAAGCCAAACTGACAATCTGAAAGAACTGAGGAGAAATGTTTGGACAAATTCTGTGTAACACTCTTAATAGCTCCAGGGGGATTCAGGCGATGCCATTCCAGGCTGCAGGCGACACGGAATATTCCCATGAAGCAAATTTCTTTCACATTTTCAATTTCAATTTGAACTTAATTCATCCCCAAAGGGCAATTTGGCTGTGCAGTGTTCAGAAGAGCTTCACATAAAAAGCTGTCAAACACAAAATAGAGCACAGATGCTGTGGTGTTGGCCGAGCAGAGCAAGAAAGGCAGCATGATAATATGAGTAAAAGAGTCGAAAGATGTCAAATTAACTATTCTAATCAATGCTATAAGAAGTCATTAGATGAAGCCCTCAGTTCTCCATCTGCTCTCCTGCAGCTGCTCCTGCTGGCACTTTGGGAGGAATTTACACTAAGTGGTAAAATTATTTTTTTTTACAGCCAAACCAAGCGTCAGTCAGAAGTTTTACAGAATTTTTGTGTTGGAATGTCTATATTTGATGACATCATAGAGCTGAGGAAAGGGTCAGTCCCATTTGCCCACTTCTCAACCTGCTACCTCAAATATTACCAATCTACATACTGCAGTCATTATTGACATTAATATCCAGGTGCTGAGTGTGTGTGTGTGTGTGTGTGTGTGGTGTATAGAAACTTCCCTTCCACCATTCCGCCTGAGGGAAACTTCATGAATTCCACAGAAAGATTATCCAGGATAAACTCCTCTGTGGAAATGACTGTGCACGACTCCAGCTGCAGCTGTAAAGCAACACACCCACGATATTGTTCATCCTTGAGTAGAATTACAGCTGACACAAAGTCTAGAGTAGGAAATCAATATGAATTCAAATATGTCATTTGGACAGTAATCACATAGGTTGGGTCAGTTTTGGATGAAGTGGTAAAACTTCATCTGTATTTATATAAAAGTAACAATATCCCAGTGGGAAAATACTCCATTACACGTGAATGTCCTCAATTCATATAGTATGTATTAAAGTCACTGAATTTGTGGTAAAGTAAGTCGTATCAAGTAGCAACAGAAGTTAATCTTGGTGATGGTGGTTTCATGGTCTCCGAACAGAGAAGAAACGTAAAAACACAAATAGAAGAAATGACAGAAGTACGGAAGAAGACAGTTAAGGAAAACGGGGAGAAAGGAAACAAAAACAGAAAGGAGGAAAAAAAAGGAATGAAGTGGATCGGAAAAGCAATTAAGAATACAGGGAATATTAAAGGATTCATCCCAAAGTATCTGTTAATAATCTTATATCAGATAAATATAGTATAAGCAAAAAGTACTTGTGTTTCAATTCTCAATTCCCATTTAACTCATGTATCAGTAACTGAACATCCGGGATCAACGACCTGATGAGGTTCGACTCTTCCCTGTCGAAAAACTAAGGAGCAAATTTAGATGGTGAAGTGAGGAAATCCGATTAAGAGTCAATGGAGTCAAACCTGCTGGATTATACCAACTTGAAACAGGCAAATCTATTATTGTCTTAATCGGGCTGGAATCAGAAATCTCACAATTGAACAACGATTTTGACTTACGTAACTGAAGATTTTTAAGAGGCAGGTTCGCCATCTTATAATACAAATACACTCAGCCCTGTGTGTGTGTTTTGGAACCGCTCATTTCCAAGCTGGAATGCAAATTGCTCCTGAATCCTGGAGGTCGGGAGCGCTGGCTTATGGATTCATTCATAATCTAAATGTTTAAAAAAGAAAAAAGCCTCTCCGTGAGAAAGGATGCTTTGTCTTCTCCGCGCTGTGTTTGTCAAACATTTAAGGGCGAATCGTCCACAACCAGGTGTTACAACTTAGTCAACTCACCCATTAAATGTATGCCTGTTACAGTGTATTACGCTTAATCCGCTGTTAATAATTCAAAGGGTTGGGAGATCTGTTTCAATCATGTAACTCAAACAAAGGTATAGAGTGTCCGCACGCTACCGTATGCATGTACATTATGCTCACTGCAGAATAATTTCACACAGTAAACAACCTGTTTAGTCGTAAAAAGCGCCCTCATTCATCTTAACTAAGGTGCTTATTATGCAATCTATCTGAGTGTGTAAATATTACATAACAAGAGGATCGAGGTCGGGACATAACTCTGAGATGAACCAGACGTGGGCTCGTTTGGTTTGGAAACACACTGAATTCATTCACCGCTATAGATCCTGTGACCGTGTGTGTGTGTGTGTGTGTGTGTGTGTGTGTGTATGGTTTACATCTGTGCAGCACACCAATCTGATCTCTCAAATCTACCAACTGAGCGCGCTTTGTTGTGTCTTTCCTCAGTCACCTCCTTGTGATTCATTTGGAGTAAAGCGACGCCTCATTGTTGTATATCACTGTGAAATATCTCATAAAAACAATAAGAGATTAGTTATGTAGCAGCTCTCCATTCTCTTAAACACACTGAACACAAATCTTTTATATTAATAATCAGGACGGACAGAGTGATGTGTCAGCGTCTGGATTTGTATTTCCTGGCCGAAATCTGACTTTCCTTTACATGACAAACCTCCACCTGCACGCTACCAACACATAAACGCCCGATCCAAGTATTTGAATGAAGAGAAAAGAGAACATAAGATACATTTCATATTGTATGGAAAGAAATCCAAGCAGAAATTCAATACTTGTGGATCGCAAAACTCTGCAGATGTTGATTATTTCCTGTAAATCTTTGGTGAATCTACCGAGGCTCAAACGATGGTGGTTTGGTTCCCAGCATGCTCTGGTGCACGTGCAGAGCAGGCAGCCCATGAGGAGTTGAGTTAATTGCAGGTATAAACATCACTCAGCTGATGGTGATCGCTAACACATGGGGCTGCTGGACAACTACACACAGACTCTGCAGCACTGATTTTAGTGTTACATAACACCTCGTAAAGACAAAGAGACAAAGCTAAATGGACCTTAGATAGGTTTAAAGATTGAGAATAAGAGCTTGCTGATGATTCCCTTTAGGTCCAGCTTGGTTGTGTAACCCTGTGAACACAAGACATCGCTAAAGGGTTCTTGGTCCTTGTCGCAGCCTTTTGCATTGACGGGCCAGATGCGGAGGACGCCATGCGATCCTCCCCCATGTTCAGCCCTTCCTAGCGGCACCACGTGTTAAGGAGGTGGCAACTTCGCTGACATCATCCCTGTTCGCTCACATCGTACGTGACTTTGTGTTGTGTTTCAGGGGGCAGGGAATGGGGAGCAGATGCTGGAGGGAACACTTTGATGACATTGACACACGTGCAGGTTGTTGTCACCTGAGTTTGGACCCTGAGCTGATTTCATATTGTCATCCGTCAATCTAGCTGCGTATTGTGAACATTTTCCTTTGTGAAATAAAGAAAGTTGCGACTTAATCGTAGGTGTAGAATTGTAGGCAACCTATTTTCCCCGAGTCTCCAAAATCATTCGTTCACTAAGAGCGTTCCTCCCCCTTCCACCAGCAGCACTGACACAGAGGCCACTTCAGGTAATATGAACCGTGTTGATATTATGCATTGTTGGCATACCTCACTGACTCTGACCCTGTCTGCTGTTTCAGACCATTGACTCTCACACAAGTCACATTATTCACCTACACATAGTCTAATATGATGCCACGGTCTCACGCGTGTGTTGAGGCTGCTTTGTTTTTATATTTGGATGCAGCCGAGGTGGATGGAGGCCTCGAGTCTGATGCGAAAAACTTGATTTCCACAAACACCTGCAGTATTTAATGGTGCATTGCAACAGTGGCTCCATTTAAACTCAGATTTAAGGAAAAACAGCCTCATCTGGCCGAGTGTTCCTTGGCCTACACTTTGCTAGGATACTGCGATAAGCCGCTGTGGTCTCCATCTTGTGTGATCTGCACAGCAGAAAGCTGAAAAAGCAGTGAGGTCATTATTTAATGCTCCAGAAACAGCCAGTGGCTAATTCATTCACCAGCCCCGTCCTGGAGGCTGCCTGGCGGTCAAAACAGAATCGTGATCACAAACGGTTGCAAAGAGCATTACATCATTCTGATTGTTACGAAACTCAAGAGTGACGCCATCTTTCAAGATACCTACACCGTGATCAGGATCAGAATAAAGAATGTACAGATGAATAGATGGTGAATGCAGATGTTCAAGGCCAAACAGCTTCCCTGACTGCTCACACTTCACATCTTTTAACTCTAATTCTCATAAATTCCACAATAACAATGATGGCTCGCTGCTGTGGGTTTGCCGACAAAGATCAAAGAACTTTCTCCAGCTGAAACTAGCACCAGAGAGGGGAAGATTTTTGATAGCAGTGTGTTGGTCCACACCCACTGCTCCCATGGAAGCTCATTGTTAAAGACTGTGTGTGTGTGTGTGTGTGTGTGTGTGTGTGTGTGTGTGTGTGTGTGTGTGTGTGTGAGAGAGAGAAAAAGACAGAGAGAGAGAGAGAGAGAGAGAGAGAGAGAGAGAGAGAGAGAGAGAGAGAGAGAGAGAGAGCGAGAGAGAGCAGGGGCCATGACAGCATATTGACGTGAAGAAGAGTTTCCCAGGGTCATACCTCACAAAAACCTGAAATAGACTCTGCCGCATTCCTGTCTCACTCCTCAGACACAAACAGTGTCGTGGCTGCACACTGACACAGAAACATTCAACACGGTATCGGTTCGACTCTGAATATCTGTGCCAGCTTAGTTGTAATATACATTATGCGTCATTATTCATGTAAAAACAAACCTCGTTGGTCTCCGTTATTCCACTGTGTGTGTGTGGAGGAAATGAGAGGAGCAGTCGGCTTGTTTGTCTTCACTCAAACCAACATTCAGAATAGAAATGACGGCACATAAACATTCCATTCTTTTCAACCTCGTTCTTTCTCAGGTGTTTGGATTTTACAGAATTTGTCTCTCGTGCATGGTGTGAAAATTGTATACATTTAATTTTTTGATGCATTTCAAATATTATTTTATTTTATTCACGGAAAAGTGAAAATGTGTAGAAAAACATTCATCTTTCTGTGTTTTTTTCTGCAAATTCTGCCCCTTTACCTTCCATTGTATTCTTATTGACCAGCTTATAATCATTTAAATCCAAACTGATCACAACCATTGGTCATCTGATGATCTACTCCACTTCACTGCAGTCAAAATCTGTGGTAGAGACGATGCAGTATGATGTTCTGTGAAATTATAATGGAGGACAAACTTCCCAGAAAGTCTCTGGCTTCAACATTTCAAGATTTCACAGCCAACATTCCAGCTCCCGTGTTATGTGTTTTACTGTGTGTTGTAGCTGTTTGAGCAGAGATGAAGCCTGTTTTCAAACGTGGACTCTGAATTTGCTTTGTTTTCATTGTTCCATATTGCATTCACCTCTTTGTTTGGCTTTGTTTCACACAGAAATAGTTACAAAGCAAATATATGAATGAAAGCCATGTGAGACAGAGTCGGACTGGAAGTGTGTGACTCTCATAATGTGAAAGGCTATTTACAACTTTAACAAGCGTCTTCACTCTCCACGCATCATTATGTCTTATTGCTTTGAACGCCGCCGCAAAGCATTCAGACAAATTGCACAAAAAACAGAAATAATCATCAGTCAGGAAGACGTTAACAACCGCAGCGTCTGATGGGAATTTGGGCTTGTCACGCCATGTGCAGTCGCAGCTTTGCTCTCTGTCTGTCCCTCTGTCCCTCTGTCTCTCTTTCCCTCTACAGGTGAAGCTGACCGTAACGAAACACCATGGAAGAACACACTTCACTTCCAAGAAAAATCATTAACAGCAGACTTGAACTTCTTCCACGTTTGCTTGCAAGTTCAAATATGATGTCTGCTGTCTGGGAGGCTGAACATGCATCTGGTGTTTACCATCTCCTCCATTATCTCTGAGATCAAAGATGATAACGATGTGTGAAACAGCTGCGAATTTTATCTCTGACAGCATCTCTTCTCACGCCGTGTATCGCTCCGGGCGTCGCATCTTGGCCGCCGCTGAACACACAGTACGAGTAAATGCACACCTAGTAAGTCTGTGTGTGTCGTTACTACTGTTAAAGCTGCACACTTTATGCTCCAATGATGGAAATCTCGCTTTGTCTTAAAAACGCGCCCCCCCCCCACTTTGAGAACACACTGGTTTACACCGTAATGCGATCCGAGCCGGCAAATCCAAAATAAGGAAAAACAAGTCACAGAAGGACATAATATTCCCTCAACAGCCAATCTGACATACCCCTTACTCTGATATATGCATGTTAATATAAAGATAATATTTTCAGGTCAAAAGGTTTCATGGTGCGATTTCATGGAGCGCAAAAATATGCAGTGTTTTTTAAGCCACCAAATCTGACAGACCTTGGACCTTGCTAAAAACATTTCTTCGTATAATAATTCCCAAAAATAGCAATTCCAAAACACACTTTTGCATGCTGTGTTCTAACAACTTCCTTTTTCGTAAGCGGGCATCGACCCATGAGCAATTCCACATCTGCTGCCTCAACTCCAGCTGCAGGAGCAAAACTGCTGTTTGTATTTAGATCTGTTTGTATTGTTATAATACTTCAATTTCACAGAGGATGAAAAACAATTCCTCCGCTCAGTCACAGACATGTCATGTGAAGATTGATTGATCTGAGCTCATGACTGTGATTCGGAGAAGTTTTTTTACCAAAGTGTTCTGCCCCTGCTTCAGTTTTATCACTCAAATGTCCTTGGCAATACACACACATTTCCAGCATCTGAAAATCTGAAAAGGCTTTGAAAAGATGCCAATAGAAATGGAAAATAGTGTTATGCAAGGTCTTGTTTTTCCCTTTGACCTTTCAAAAAAAAAGACGGCGAATTTCCAAATTTCAAATGCGTAAGCAGTAAGGTGTCTTGATCAAACAAATGAGTTGAAACCCAGATGTTGTGTGCGATCCTTCCTGTTTTCAGATTTTGTTTTGCAGTCATGCTTGAGCCACACGTGCACACATCATGCTGCTTTGTTTTTACGATTTACAATAAAAAAAACAGGCTACAGAGCAGACAAAAGCAGCAGCCAGGCACCTGCTCATCTTCCTCAGCCGCTTCCCCACTGTCCAGAAAACCTGACGTGGTCCTAAATCTCATGTGGCACACCTGCAGACTGCTGACATGCGGCGATGTGCATGTGTTTACTGTTTTGCATCATTGTCTGTCTTTCTTCTCTAGTGGATTATCCGTCTGTGTGTGTGTGTGTGTGCCTGCTACCGTGCAAGCTTCTCTGTCTCGCTGCCCAAGTGCCCGTGAGACTGATACTCATGGGAATGTCTGAAAATCTTCCAACGGATGAAAAGAGTTGTCCCCATCATGATGATGACGCTCAGACTGGCTGTCTCTGTCTTTGTCCCTCTCACTGTCATCACAGTCATCGAGCCTTTCCTGCTCTCCTGTAGCTACTCTGAACTTCAGTCAGGGTTCACGCACACAGGAGCCTTAATTTGGTTTTGTCTTCATCTGTGCGTCCATCAGCATTTCACAGAGCGGAATGCCAAATACTTAATTAATACGAAAGCAAAAGTCGCAATACAGCAATCGGAAAAATAGTGAAACCTCCTTCAGAATCCTTGCATTTAGAATTTAAGAACATTGAAACTCATTTTACACACAAAAATCATGTTTTGTCCGGATTTAAGAATAAAACTCTTAATTAAAAAATACAAGAGTCCATGTTTCTGTACTTTAAGGGAGATAAAAGGAAAGGAAAGAAGGAGGAAAAAAAGTATTTGAGTAAAACGTACTTTCCATCTTTGACAGTCCCTCAAAACTTTCCCACGACTTGAACCAGCACAGACATAAACAAAATACGACAGATCGTTTTGCTGATACAGCCAAAACTGTACCCTCAAACTGTGTCTGGTACGTCCACATTCTGTACCTTATATTCCTTAATAAGTTGACAAACCCATTCCCACACACATCCAGAGGGAACATGAAGTCTAACCCGGCGTGTCACGGTTCATGGAAATCTCAGCTTAATCTTGACATTTCCATGAATATGTTCCATGAGCGCTGTCCTTTTTTACGCAATCCGCCTCCATCATCTTGTCGCAGTTGTTTTGAAGTGGAAGTAACTGCAGTGGAAAAGCGATGATGCTGTTACACGACTGTCTCCTTTCTGGTTACAATTAAGTGATTTATAATCTGGCCGCTCCTCTGCTGGGTGTCTGGGTTTCCTCTTCCTCGCTCCTCTCATTCTTTCCTTCGACTACCATCGTAAAGGGGATCACAGTGGATCCGTGTGTCAGCTGCCAATTCAGTCTTGTTTATCAATTGAGATCCCGGGTTCATTCAAAGGTCTAGATTCTGTCCTCCGAATGGGCGGAGATGCTCACATCAAGAATGTCCCAAGTCTGTGGTATAAGCACAACGTTCACACACTCTCACAGATGTGCACAAAGACACCAACATTATGGGTCTGACTGAGGCTGGTTGATGATGAGGAGGAAGAGGAGGAAGTGAGAACGAGCAGCAACGCTTCATTCTAACACCTTTGATGTCAATAATTGTAATAGTTTGAAAACAAGACGTCCACAGTTGATACATTCAGAACCGATCTGTAAAATCCCCTCCTCCTCCTCCTCCTCCTCCTCCCTCTTCCTCCCCTCTGCAGCCCCGGCCAGCCTCCACCTTTCCTCCCACCCACTCTCATGATCGACAATTCAGGCAGCGATTCCCCTAGTGGTGGACGGTGGTATTGGCTTTTTGTTTTGTTTTGGCTCAAATGTTGGAACACAAAACGGATATTTTTCCACACAGAGCTCAGTTTATGGCTGACGAAGAGGATGTGGATGAGTGATGGTGATTTTGATGATAACTAGTTCTGTTATTCCCAAATAATCTCTAAAGGTTTTGGTGACTGATGGGAATCTCTCATTAACTTGATTCATTATAGCCGAGATGATTTCTGAGATATTATAGTTGATGAGTGAGATCAGGAATGAATTGAAAAGCTCTACCAATGAATTCAATAGTGAACTCTGAAGTTTCCCTTCTTTGTTGATGTTTGCTTGCTGCTTTGAGTCAAAAACTCATCAGTCACACTCTTATGACACCAGTGTTGGAGCTCTGCAGCAGGAAAAGGGGGTCACCTAGGTGATTTGCTAGCTTAGACGCACATAGTAAGAGTCTGGCTTCCTTGCATTTTTTCCACAGGCCACAGTTGAGTTGTTAAATCAAGACGGAAGCACTCCTCCGTGATCGTGGCTAGAAGTACAGAGCACTTAGACACTGATAAGACGTACTCGCTCGCTATCAGATGCAGCCTAATGGCTCCGACGTTATTATTGTGGAGGGATAAATGC
Source organism: Genypterus blacodes (assembly GCF_046128005.1). Taxonomy (NCBI): domain Eukaryota; kingdom Metazoa; phylum Chordata; class Actinopteri; order Ophidiiformes; family Ophidiidae; genus Genypterus; species Genypterus blacodes. The sequence goes on from NW_027466827.1 coordinate 684,948, forward strand.
TCTGTCAAGGCATACCAGTGTAAATCTACCCAGACAGCTTTGCCCCTCTTTTACATTCTGTCTCAGTCTGTTTGATGCTATTTTAACATTGTTGAAGTCTGTTTTGGGAATGGGCCTTGACTAAATTGGTGTAAATCTCAGATTCTTCCACCCCAGAATTCCACCTCTGACTGTAATAATGTAATCCAAGACATCCAAATCCACCTTGGCCTGCTTCTGTCAGTTACATTTAAAAAAGGACAGACAATGATTACCGGTTGACGAACGACCCTTTGCTCCGAAACTGGGTGGAATTCTCTTAAGCAGTCTAAGGTATTGTTACATAATGGGCCTAATACATCACAGGAGCTGGAGGAAATCACTGTATTACTGCCCAGATTGGACAAGTATGCCTTTGATCCAGGGAGGCTGCCTGAGCTCCGGGCACACTCAGCACTTTAACCGGCTCTCCGTTATAAAACACTCAAGACCTCCGAGGAGAGATCTGTGTAGCTTTTCATTACTAACTCCGTTTAACCTTTTTATGGCAACAGTGAGGACAGGTTAAATTAAAATATGGTTAGTTTTATTGGACAATACAGGATTATTAACTGGCTCTTTGTAAATCTCCAGCTTGCGACAGAGCAGAGCAACGTTAACATAAATACAGTCGACTTTCATTGTAAAGGGATTTAGCCCCTGTCATCTAGAGAAACATAAATGACTTTTCTGACCTGAACAGCTTAAAGACTGAGGACGGATTGAGTCTTAGTGCTCATATTTGACATAAGAATTAGTCTTCCCTTGCACAGACGCTCCCTCAGTGATTGCTGTAATTAGCAGTGAATCTTTAGATCGGCCCCTGTTTGTTATCACTGTTAAGCAGTCATTAGTGTTTGAAGGACAAATGTGAAAAAACGAATTATCTTGAATGAACTTTTTCCAATAATAGTTGAAATGACCGCATTGTTGCTTTTGCTTTGCATTGGAAACAGTTTAAAAATGCATTTCACCCTAAATAATAGACAGAAGTGGATTTCTGTGCAGCGTATGTTTGTTTCTGTTAAACAAATGTAATTGTTTTTCCATGAACTTATACATTAACCAACAACTTCACAGATCCCAGCACTAACCACTTCTCACTGTCACAGCCGCGTTGTGCATACACTATGTGTGTGTGTGCCTACAGTACATGTGCGCCTGTGTGTGTGTGTGAATTTCAAAACAGATCAAACTGACGTCATTCGTTCCGCAGCCTTCCTCCTGTACACGTCTCCAAAATGTCAGGGTCACCACATTGAAAGTCCTTGCCTGTCAGCTCTCTTATAGGGGCCATGGCAAACCACAGTGTCCATCTCGCTGTCACACTATAGGAGCCATGCGTGTGGAAACATCCCCATCGGTTCGTGTTCGGTTATTTACAGGACAGCCAGAGCCGACATCTGGGAAAACCATGAGATAGACGTTTTGGACTGTCAGCCGGAAGACCCCGGAGTTACATTATTGAACAATTAGTGGACAGACGTCAGAGTTCAGAGCAGGAGGAGGACAGCAAGTTGATGCCTTGCTCTGGGATGCTTAACCACGGCAGAAGCTTGAGGTCAAGGGGATATAAAACATCTCAATCTGTGGTTCCATAACATCTGTAACAGTTTATAGACTGTGTTAATGATGTTTGTACTGTCATTCTAACAATAGCCATCAATGCAATAAAACCAATGTTAATATATCTTATTGAAATTCCTTTTTTGTCTTTAACTATAAGTTTTACTGCACCTCAGACTAGACAAAAGCTTATGTAATAAGTTCACAACAATTCTTTTTTATGTGCACAAGTGCATATACATTTTTTCCACTGTCAGACTCCTGTGCATGGTTTTACAGTGAATGGTATAGACAGGTCTAATTAGCACTATAGCATGTTCCCCTGAGTGTCACCCAGCAGTCTTCCAGAAAGCTTCACTTAGGAAAAAGTCATTAGACACCAAGCCAACATTTCTTCGATATTCCACTCAGCCTCAGCAGCTCTGCACAGTCAGCTGGACAAACTCTTCTTTCCATTTCATCTGATTTCAGTGACGGCTTCCCCCAACCTCCTCCGATCAGTCACAGTGGATGTTGAGGTTGCTTATGTAATTTTTCATGTTGCGTTAAGTCTGTGATTATGATTGAAGCTGATGGGGAGCCAGAATTTTGGCCTGGGCAGGAAAGCAAAGGTCCAAAAACTGTGATTCTTTGGATAAGTCACTCCCCCCAAAGCTTCTTTATCCATCTCTTACTCATACTGAGCACACAAGTGTGGTCGGATCACTCTCTAGTCGCCCTGTTTCTCTCTGATCAGACCAGGGGGGGAGATGGGTGGAAATGTTACGCAATATTTCCACGCAGAAATGTATTTTAAATGTACACTTCATCAACATCTCTATTTTTCCCCATCTGTATCTAATTGCTAAAAAGCTTTAATGTGATTTTCCTTTGTAAGGTCTGGAGGCCCTTGGCTGCTAATGTTATGGTTTCAAGCTGAATTGTGCAGTGTTGATATTGTTAATGTGCTACAATAAAAATGTCTCCTTTTCCTGCAGTAAAACCCCCTCACCACTCATTGTCCCTGCAGAACAGGTGCTTAAAGGGAAAAAAACACGATTATTACCATAATAAAAGCTTTAAAAGTGTTTGGTGAAGTATTTAATTGAGCTAAATTCCCCAAGGAAGTCAAGTTCTCAGTAGAAAGGGCTTCACTTACACTATGAAGAAGTAATATGCTTCAGTTTGCAATTTCATTTATTTTCCTTTCCACAAACAGCTTAGCAAAGGTCATAAACAATCTCAATCTTATTTTAGTTTGAGACTCACATACCATGTGTTGCTTAGCCTTTGTTTTTCAAAAGGTTTGTTTTCTGAGCAGATCCCACGCTATGTGTCTGCACATCTGGCTCTTGTGTGTGCCACTGTTCTGCTGCGACCGTCGCATGACTGCTGGGTTTCTTTGACTTCTACTTTATGACAGAACTGGGCAGCTTTGTAGTACTGCCATGATACTCTTATGAAGTGATAATGATACAGCTTCATCGAGTGTTTTATTGCTGCCAAATTAAATCCTGGTTTCACAAGACTAATAAACAACTTGATGACAACTTTCCCTTAATCGCTGAATGTATTGTAGCCTTTTTGGTGTAACCGTACAGATGTTGATGTGTGCCGTACTCACATAAAAACAATATCAACAGCTTTAAACATCAGCGATGGTGACCGAATAGTTGTAAAACGATAAATATTGCCATTATGTGCCATTATGTCTGTGATGGGTGCCGGCTGCACGCCAGGTCCCATGTAACATTGTACTTCCCTTAGCTTTCTCCTGCACCCTGGATCTCTCATTTCTCCCTTTCTGGAAAAGCAGCTTCAGGTAAAAAGCCTCCCAGTCACTGCCAAACAAGGAAGCCTTGGATTACAGGCAGCTGTTATGTGGAAGTAAACCCGGAGTCTGATTTGCACCTAGCAGGGAGCAACGGAAACATAAAGGTAAGATGTCTGATCAACAATGAGAGAAACATCAGCGACGTAGAATACTGCGATGTGTTTGGATCGGCTGCTGTTTCAAGATCAATAGTTTAGCAAGAGTCAAATGTGTTGTGAATTGGAATTGAATGACTGTGTGTGACCTGAGAGATCCTCTACCGAACCCACTGACAATCAACACTCTGTACTTCTACATGCAGAGCTGGTGTCTCTCAACCAAGTTAAAGATCTTAAGATTGCTCATTGGATCTGCTACAAGATGAGTGAATATTAAACTTACAACTTCAATTGGTTCATGTTGCTCTGTACCTTCTGAATGTAGGTAGGGAATCATTTGCCAGCATATTGGAAATTGAAATCAGGGCTGCGTTTTGTCTTTTCAGACAAAAAATGATGGATATTGTATTAATGCAAAATGTCTCCTACTTAAACTCGAGGGCCAAGCTGTCATCTCTAAGCTTCTATATGCCTCAATTTACAGGCAGGGCATCTGTTCCTCCATGATCATAGCCTAAGAAGGTTTTCATATTTTCATTTTAGTCATTTGAAGGTGTCAAACATCCCTCTCCTTGTACTGGGATTGTACCCTGCTCCTGGTTCCCCTTAACTTAACTCGCCTGCTGTATTGACCCGTGGACCTCGTCTCCGCTGCGTGAGAAATTGAATGAGTGTGTATGAATGTCCCCGCAAGGCCACGCAGGAGTTGGCACGGTCCTTTCTTATTTTGGTCCAGTCGACCGGTAGACTGACAAACCCCTGAGACTGCCAGCGACCACGGAAGAGAAAGGAAACAAGTGCTGTTTCGCGTGTCTCCAGCCCAAATGTGGCTCCACTTAATGTCAGGAGAATTTCCTCAGCGAGCATGATGAATACAAGGGCAAATGTCGTTTCACTTGCAGGGATGGAGGAGACCTTCGGGGCTTGCTGCTACCAAAACAGTTTTCCTCACTCAGAGGAGGGAAAGATCAAAGATGAGGAGGAAGGAGGAGGAGAAGGGAGGAGGAGACTCCACGCTTGCACCCTGAGTGAAGGCAGAGAGAGCTCTATCTCTCTGAAGGGTTGATAAGATTGGGCACCGCTCCGACATCTGAGTAAACACACTGTATTCCCTACAATGACCTCTATCCTATGTAATGTTCAATCCAGGCCAAGTACTGAAATACAATGGATCTTGTTTCTAAGACTTTAAACAGGTTCACGGGAGGTTACGGCTTTGTGGCTCACCTTTGTTGACTTGCTGGTGAGCATAGCTATAGTCAATAATCATACTAGACTAGACTAGTAGTTCTCTTCCAGTAACACAAACCCATAGTGCATCTGGCAAAGTCCTACACTGACTTTATCACATTGATGTCATAGTATTACAGACGTGCTTAGACACACGGTCAAAGTTTTAGGCTAATGAGCAGGAGACTTCTTGCTCAACATAAACCGTAGCCTGATCCATGTGCTGATGCTGAGTGAGGCCGTACATTAACGGCCCGGTGCTGCGCAGCAATTGGTCGGGCCAAGAAATTCATTAGCAGCATTAGCAGCATTATTATGATCTGTGACACGTTTGATCAGAGCTGGATGCAGTTGGGTAAATGTGTCAGAAGTTATTCCATTCTGGACTGAGTAAACACACCAGTTTACGTCATTAATGTCCCGGAACGTGTGAAAGGTTCCAGTTGTTCCATCCATGTATTACTGGGCACACTTCACGATTAGGAAAAGAGCTCTGCCTGCAGTTATCATGAAGGACTCCTATGTGGGTTTATTCTAAAAGACTTTGGGCATTTATTCCACATGGACGTGTACAATATGTACTGTTAGAAACAATGACTCACACAACTACGCCACTTTGGCTGCTCACGTGTGAAGGACATTGTGATTACTCTCAGCAGAAATGGTTGTAAATGTGACTTTCCTCGCATTCTGTTTCCTAATGAGACCACACTCTCTCACACACACACACACACGCCAACACACACACACACACACACACACACACACACACACACACACATATGAACGCTCATGTGAAGCTGATAAGTGACACACCTGTCAACATAGACTAGAGTGACGTTCTCCCCCAATCACTCAGCGATGTCATGAGCGGTGTAAGAACAGTAGCTCTAAACACAGAGGTCGTTTCTATTCCCAGAGTCCCCTGTGTGCTGGGTGGAATGTGAACCTGGCTCAGCTTGAGGCCGGCTACATCCCCTGAGCAGAATGATGTCACTGATTAGTGTGTTAATCAGTGTTCAGCTCATCTGGGTTGCCTTGCATGTGAAGTTTTCAAGATTGATGCTTCTGTATGGAGTTTTCTTCTTAGGGAGAGCTGTCACTAACACTGATACATTTTGTTTTGGGTGAACAAATAAGATAATAAAATCATTGCACAGACTACGGCTACACATAGCAGGCATCATGCATATACATGTATGATTCCACGGTTAACCTCAGGGGTATTTCCGCCCTGCAAATATTTGTGCTATGAAACTGAAAGTCCAAACTGCATTCACAGGGTCAACATGGCCCTGAATGAGCTCCACACAGGTTCCAGTCAAACAAGGTCATTACATTTAAATGACTTTATATTATTTGTTAAAATGTGTGTTTACAACTTATTTAACTTATTTACTTATAAAGTGCTTTTATAAGTACTTTACAATGACCTCATAGTCACAGATTCATACAATGATGCATGCAAGGTGCCAACCTGCCTGGAATCACCGAGTGTGTGTGTGTGTGTGTGTGTGTGTGTGTGTGTGTGTGTGGTCCTTTTGTGGCCCATGCAGCAGCCTGCTGATCTTAAGTGTATTAAGATGCAACTGTACCCACAAAAACAACCTGGGGAAAGTCTAACTTTGAAGGTTTAGTAGTAAACTAAATGCAGGCTCACGTTTCCCTTTTGGGAACAGAAAAGGTCAGATTCCAGGCCCACTGACCTGTGAGCGCCTGATGCCAGCAGCTAATCAGCAGAACCAGCTCAGGCCCGCTACCACTGGCAGTACATCAACACCGACGGGCAGCCAGGTTTCCATGACATTCTGTCTAAACACTTTCAGATGAGAAATCCCTGATGTAGGCATGAATTTGGCAGGCATGGATTATTATTACAGTTTGTTACAATTTGTTCTAATTAGAAAAACAGAAAAAAAATAATTTCATTATATTCAGGTGGGATCTTTGGAGTTTCCCACCCAAAGTGAGTTTTGGCCATCAAAGTTGAATTTCGTGGACCGACAGATTTTGTTGGAAGTTATCAAAGTCACTTCTGTGTTTAGACTCAAATCATGATGACTCAAAGGATCACTTTGCTATTGTAGTATTGTCATGTCTTTGCTTGGCTGCTGTAACCACTGCTTACTTCTAAATAAAAACAGTTTCTTCCAGAACATCTCAGGCAGAGTGTAAAGCAGCGGCTGGAGTCATTGCCAGCGAAACAATAGTCACTCTGTGTTCTTGTTCTATGGTCATGCACCTCCTGCAGCTCTTACTGATTCCTGGAATACTGAAAGACAGTGTTGGACATGATATAGAGTCACGTGAATACTCATATAACTGTGTGCTCCATGTGCACCTTTAAGGTTAATTGAAAGGGGAAAATAACAGTAAGGAATTCCTTGTGTTGGCGGCTTTCGGATTAAAGTAGCAAACCCACTAAATTGATTTGTTTATTGATTTTTGAGCAATTTTCACTGAATTCTTTTTTTGAATTAAGGCCTTCTAACTTTCACTTCATCATCTTGTTCATTGCTCTGATCTTAAGTTTGCTTGTTGCTGCCATTTCCGCACCCACGCAATAATAGACGTCATTGCTGAGAAGAAACGGCACAATGTCAAATGAGGATGAACGCTGTCCAATATTGGCTGGATTGGAGCATCTCTCTATGCCAAGCAGTTGCATAACGGATGTCATCGCTTCAGTGCTCTGCCTGCCCATTTGCTCGGCTCAACAAACAGGACAGTTAGAAAAGCCTGTTGGCCATTTCAGGGCATCACAAGCTGCCAAAAAGTGAGTAGGAGGTTGCTGAACTGAAATGGCATTTACCCAGAAGTCTTTGATTTGAAGAAAAAAAAAATGTTGCAACAGAAATGATGACTAAGCTGTCTTGTCTAGACTCTCATGTTACAGCGATCCTCTTCAGCACACACTCGGGTTAAACAAGGCACAGACTCTGAGAGGAAGCTGTCTGTGAATTTGGATCACACCGTCTCAAAGAACAGTGTTTTCTGTGTGTTGTCGGGGTCTGTTTCGCTGTTCAGTTACTTCTGTACTCTGTGACATCATATAGTGTGAGGTGGTTTGAGCAGCCACCAAATGACATGTCATCAGTTCATTTGTCAAGCAGGCACAGAAAAATACCCGTCAAAGTAACATCAGAGTGATATATTGTACTATTCTGCCAAACACAGTTGAATGTATGTACTGTTTAATGTGTAACAGCTCAGTTTAAGGCAGGTTGAAGTTATTACTGAGCAGGCCAAATACATACTAGACAGCTCAAGTATCCGTCTAAATACCAGCGATCTGCATTTACAGTGAGGGTGTGAAAGCTGGAGGGAGTGAATATGTTACCTTGCATATGTTTGATTGGTTTGCTGCTTTGTACACAATAAGCTGTTAGAGAGAATGGATGGATGGATGGATGGATGGATGGATGGATGGATGGATGGATGGATGGATGGATAACTCAACATATGTAACTCAACAAACCAAAGAGTTGTGCAGGGCAAAGCAGCACACTATGCATGACACTGTTGTTTTTCCCTTTAAAGTCAATGAAGGTTGATACTTTGAATTGCGGTCAGTGTGTTTTATATATGTTTCCATACATGAAAAACATGGAGTTCTCTGTCTAAATAATCTATATTTGTGTACATGAGTGTGGTGGGTGGCACAAACAACTATATGTTCCTGCTTAAACATCCTCCTATGTTTCCATGCTATTCTACGTTACGCCAGAGCGACCGCCACTGATGTACGCAGTAATAAAGTCAAAGTGTTCACTCTGAAAGACGACTCGTTTATCCAGCCTCCTTTTCTCCCAGATTTCTGCCAAAAATCTTATCCAACCCAGCAGCAACACCCCCCAACCTACTCCCATGTTTCAGCTACTAAACAGAGCTCCCATGTGGCAATGTATATCCAAACTCAGCAAGAGTCACGGTGAGAAATAAAACTGCCTTAGGTAGACATTCTATACACTAGAATGTGTTTTACGAGCACCTTGATGGCTTTAAATGTTCCCTATTTCTTCCATTAACCAGAAGCAACATATTTAGAATGAAAAGAGGGGTCTCTTTGTGGAAACGCATGTATCAGTACCTTATATGGGCAGCATTTATTCAGGTCACAGCATTTGGAGTGTAAATCTGTGCCACCGCACAACCAAGATAAGGTTTAACAAAAATCCAAAAGCTCGTGGGCAGAGTTCCCCACTGCGCACGTGTTTAGCCATTATGACATTCTTTCTGTTCCACCAGAGGGGTTTGCATTCCTCACAGCTGAATCAGCCACAAAAATTGATACAGGAACAATGATTTCCACAATGGCACGCAATTTGTCATATTTGGCATGAGTCATGTTCTCCCTGTGAGACAGCAGCCAAACAGTGCTGCCTCAAGCATGTAACCAGCTTCACTCTGGGGAAATGATTACACTGACAACTGTCTGGAAACTGCAGTTTGAGCTTATGTGCTGTCAAATCTTTTGTCAGTGGAAGTTTGAGAAGCGAAGTGATTTATTCAGACGATAATGTCAAACTCTGCACCCTTCATACATACATTTCAGCCAGAAACCACTACATTACTTGAAATTGTGATATTAGCTAGGTTTGGTAGATTTCAACAGTTAATAGTGAAGAGCCAGAGCAACAACTGAACACCTATCTCCCTTCAGGTGATGTTCTGTTTAGAGGTCTTCTCAGGACTCTGTGAGCAGCCATTGTAGTCCACCCCTTGAGGTTGTACAGTAAACAAATGCAGAGACGAGACCTTGGCACATCCATTAAAACACAGCAGTCATTTTGGACGGTCTGGGCCATGAGGTCCATAAAACAAAACACATTTCTTATCTAAATGGGCCTTCATGTAACATGTCACGAGCCTCATTTAGATCTCCATGGAGCACATTCTGGTTCAGCACTTCTCTGAGCTGCAGCTCTCTGGTTCAACTGTTGCCAACTTTCATCCACATCCCTTGTGCGTTTCCACGACTACAGCCCGGCTGCGAACCAGGAGACGACACCCCGACTTCTTCAGCGTAAGGGGAAGGCAAGCTGGTGTAGGAGCTGCAGACCAGACAGGATCCTGAGCAGAAACGGAAATGAGATTCTGATTCTTATCAGCGATGTTTACATTCTATTAACCATCTTCATGTTGTTATTGTTTTTTTTATCTCTCTGCCATGGTGGTCAGATCATTTGTTTTTTGTTTATTCTATTTTTTCCTGTTTATTGTGACGGTGAAGCAATGTCCTTAAAATAACCCAGCAAACAACAGAATTTACAAAGTGGCAGATGTCTTCAGTTTCGCTTTAAGGATTTATTTTCCCCTGAAGGGCAAAACTGCTGAATCTCTCAATTGAAACCATAGCATGAGTAGCAGAAGCCTCCGCCTGATCCCTCATACTTTAGAAAGCCACGTGATGTCCCGTAGCTCTCATATTGTTTGTAGGTACGAAATGTGCACGATTTACTAGCCTCGTCTCTGGCTGCCTGGAGGTCCATCTACTGCAGGTACATTCCATGAAAGAGGAACTTCTATCAGCTCCATATTGGCTTTTATTTGCAGTAAAGCCTGTAACAGTCCTGCCAGACAGCCTGCTGGTTTAACAGATCGTCCTGTCCATTTTAATCAGGAAATAAAACGGTAGACTGACAGCGGGGATATGCACTTTGATTTAGATTACAGCTCGGCTCCGATGCTGTTATGGGTATGACTGAGGTCAGAGAGTTTGTAAATGTGTCTTGGTTGGTCCGTAGGTCTTCTACCTGACATATAATACTGTCCATGCCTGTGAGATGGAATTATGATCAGGAGCTAAAACTATAAAAGCCTGGTACTAGCTATTTATAAATGAGAGAGCGCATTTGCGTCACATCATTTTCCCTTAAGGACATGTTACATCTGGCCTTGTTGCTTTATCAACTTCTGGGCTACCTGAGGTAAATGCATGTATGGTTAGATGGACACATTTATCTTACAGCAGATAAGTACAAAAGATGCATTTATATTAACAGCAGAGGCATGTTAATGTATCAAAACCATTCATAATATGTGCTTAGTATCCTGTGGAAAGATTTTACTGCTAATATTATTTACTTACACTTAAGTATCATTTTAAATGATAGGCATTTATTTGTAATGGAGTGCAAGGATTTGAGTACTTTTCCCAACACTGGATTCCTCATCTCATTTATGAATCCCAGTCAGTATTTTGGTCATAAATGGACGCACTATGCTGTTTAAGCCGGCCATCGCCCACTCATCTGACAGTCTTTTTCCTCCTGACCAGGGAAGGGTCACCTACAGTGCCTCCCGTGTTCTCTGCCCTTTGAAGGACTGTTTTGATGAGGACCGAGTAGAGGAATGGTGTTTTCCGTGTGTTAAACGTTTTCAAAGCCGGGGTGGCAAGGGCGATCAAAGCCAGTTTGCGGCCACGTGACTCCCGTTCCCTCCCGTCTCTCGCCTCAGCCTGGTAAACCAGAGAGGAAGATGTTTTGGTTTCCTTTCCTCCCCCGTGTGTTTTTCAGTGGCCGGTGCCTGATCCAAGTTGATGAGACAACGGTGATGACACCGAATCACCCTGCTGCTGTCGTTTGATAGTAAAGTCTGGGCTTTCCTGAGGAATCTGCCTGGGCCCTCTCTCGATCCCAGTCTTTGAACATGCAGCAGGTTCCCATTAGGAAGACTGGGGGAGACGTATGGGGGGATGAGCGCTTCACTTTATGAGGCCCTCTCCTCATCCTATTGTTCTAAGTTGAAGACAAAGAGTGGCGCACTGTAATTTAGACAGAACAGATGCATGGAAATCCTCAAACCTAAACAAAGTTTGAAACCCGACATGTGGGAAAGGGAAAGGATGTGAAGAATATTAAAGGAAAGTTACAGGGAGGGTTCCTGCAGAGTGGCTCAAACTGTTTAAGAAGATCTCCACGTGCAGCCATCGTGAGTTTTCCAAAGAGATGAAGAGTCAAACATCTATAATTTACATGAACCTCACATCGAAAGGCATTCTGTGGAGGTTTCACCATTAGCGCCACTGCAGAACAATGTCTGATGAGCAGATCGCTGATGGAAACAACACAAGTTTCAAACATGTGACAAATAGACTTGTACGGCAGAAAATGCATTCAAACATTAAATATAAAGATGAAGAAGAAAGCTTCACCCTGCCCCTTTAAGTAGCACTGGCTTGGGGGTGTGTATGTTGAGATGAATGTATTTACTTTAGTCTACATACATAGATACCTCTTTTCATGGCTTCACTGCAATATTATCATTAAACTATTGAACCTGGACCTGCGTGTCATTGCTGAACCACTAAGGAATCTTTCTGTGCAGGTTCTCATACAATGCTTCTGCTCAGACTTCCTAATCAAGCTCCAATTACGGTTTTGCTTCTTTTCCAAAGCGCGTTCCTTCTGAGAAGCTCCATAAACAAGCTCACAACTGTGTTGGGTTTTCACATGTCACCTTTGATCCAGCAGACTAGATAAAAATGAGAAAAGCCTGCTCTCCTTCCCTGAGTAGACTGTATACTTTGCATTTTCCAACAAATCAATCCCTCAAGGATGAGCGAAGAATGAGGAAAATGCAGCTTCCTTTAGGACAGAAACACGTCTCACTGTGAGAGCAACAACGAGAAGTGAAGACAACTTCGTTTTGTCAGCTTGGCTCCATGTGATAGAGGTTATCCATTGTTCTTCCCACAGCAATAATTACCATCAATAAGAAATTGATGAATAGATTCCAGATGCGGAATTAAACACTCACAGGCTTCCCTTCGTTTTTGTGGATATCACATGGTGGATTTTGCCATTTTGCAACCTTTTGTTTGTCAGTCCCGTTCACCGTCTGGTCCCTGTAGGGTTTGGAGCTCCTGCTTACTCATAACAGAGGATCAGATGATGCGGAGTGAAATAGACTAAAAACACATGCTCAATTTTATTTAAAGATGAGATTAGCACTTTTCTAGACTTTTTCCCCATAACTATTTTAATGTGACTTCCCAGCTGTATTGCACGACGTGGAAATCATGTAAACCAGTCAAGTAGACTTTCATATACAGTCGTCCCTGGGTGAGATGATGTACAGTTCCGGGCAGTTTACAGTATATACCGACTTAAATTGCTCTAAACCAGCTGAGTGAAACGCACAAAGTCTGAAATGCGGTTTGTTTTATTTAGCATCCTGTCGATAAGCACAGAACGATGACTGTGAAATATGAAAACCGGCCTGTGCGACGTTGACTGGAAATAGATGTTTACTTAAAACAGTTGCCGAAGGTTAGCAAAATACCTTCCGTGAGCAGCAAAGAGGGGCGGCCTGTGCAAGTCGGACTGGAAACGCTGCCGAGGCTGTGAGAGGGGATTTAAGCGTCTACCATCGGGTCCTGTGCGAGACAGAGATGATAGTGTGTGAATGAGGTTACAGCTGAAAAACTTCTCACAGACATCTCCCTTCACTGCACCCTCATAATGAAACATTCACATACAAACCTCGTCTGTATGAATCATCTCTGATAAAGACTAGAACTTCGAATTTTGCACTGATCCTCTAGATTTGTACTGAATTTACCAGAATTCTGTTCTGATACGTGGATCTTACACGTTTTGCTGGATGTATTTCTTCTTTTTTCTATGAAGAAAGCCAGAAGTGTAATCGTTGTACATTCAATGCTTTGTATGTTTTTGTAATATGTTACAGATGAGCATAAATTGCTGATGCTGATTAAGTGCATCTGCATAGTTTGGGGGAGTTCGGGGAGCCTTGGGGAAACCTGGAGAGGGGGATGGAAGAGGCTGGATTTGGGGATGGAGATTCCTGGCCCCCCCTTGTTGATGTGTTTACAAGAGCACTGGGGTCTCCCTACAGTCACGCTGCGACTGTACCTCCCCGCACGTGCACCAAACGGTTGGGGGGTGTGCGCTGCTCGACTCTCGCTTTTGAGAGAGAGCAGTAATTGATAGGGAGAGGAGGAGTGGAGGGATAAAGGAAATGAGGCACAGGGGCCAAAAACGGAGTGAGAGAAGCAGCGTCTCGAGTCGAGCGGCTGTATTTGTGCTCTGCCCCGGCCAGAATGGTTTTGACTTCACACTGAGTATCTCTACCGCTAACAGCTCAATCTTTCAGAGTCTTGTTATGATACATCATAGGCATTTGCCTCTCCAGATACAGTTTTACAGCAAACCAAACCAAACACAACCTCCCTGCATTCAGGCTCTTTTGGCTCCGCAGCACTGAGTCGGCGCCCACATCCAGTAGGAGTTCCTGAATGCTCTGCCAGGAGCCGACATCTCTCCGGCATCTATTCAGGCCTGAAAATGCTCCTCTGTCACTTCGGCCTTCCTCAAGTTTCCATCCACCTCCCCGAACCGGATCGGCACCTCCAATCTTTTCCAGATCTCCGAAAAGGTAGAGAGGAATCTACCTGTGGGAGGTCTTCCTGGGTTTGAATCAGCTCTAGGAAAGCAATGGACAAACGTAATTTCCATATGGATATGTGGGATTTGACCCGTTTCTTGTGAGTGGCTTCACAGAGGTTCTTTTTCACTTCATTTCATAAACTACAAGTTTCCGTAGCCAGATCCATTCAACCACACATCTCTCCTCCTGTCTCTGCCTTTTTATCATCCCTGACACTTGAAACAAATTGGCATTCTCTCATCTAAAAACACTTCACAAGCATTGTTATTGGCCTAGATACGGTTTAGCGTCTATTATACTTAGAGGCTACAGTCATCTAGAGCCAAAGTCTTACCTTTTCTCTTCACTTCCTGTCTCCTCTCCCTTTTTTCAGGGACAGCAGTCATTTTTGGCAAGAGTTGTACATAATGTCTTGCCACTGTGGAGGCAGAGGCCAGATTTACAGATAAGTAATGCAGTCTGTGTTCACAGCTGTTGCATGCTGAAGCTATTGACTTAAGTATTTTCCCTGTCAGGAAAATCGATAAAAGATGATAATGTTATGGTGCTTAACGATGCAACCATTTATTTCTGGCTCTGCGTTTTGAATGAGTCACATGTTATAACACGTTGAGTGTAACGTGTACGCTTTTATTTTCATAAGCAACTGAAAGTGTTTGCAGAGGTTACGATGCATATTACATATCGTGCAGATTAAGGTTTAATACTTGTGTGAATACTTGTGTTTAAATGTGTTTAGAGGCTGAAAGAATGCTCCTGTTCCTGTAAACTGCAGGGAAGAGTTTGGTCCACATGCAGAGCCACACACATTTAGCGGTTGGGAATCAGTCCTTGGAATCTGTAAATATCTGCATGATTAAAGGCCTGGCGGTGATGCACCTCAAACACCATTAGTACAACCTTTAACTCCAATCTGCTCCCACTGCATGCTGGGAGAGTTTGCAGTGTGAATCAAGGAGAGCAGGAGGACACGGAGTTCGCCACGCATGAGCCAATCCATTCAGCCAAAGATGAGGACATTGATTATGCTGAACTTCCAATGGATTGCAGTGATTTTCTCTTTACCAAGAAGATCATTAAAATGTCCAACCATATGTTTTAAGGACAGATTAAGTGTTTAAGTGGAGTGATGGAAGATCTATTCAAGTTGTTTGCTTTGGTAAAAAAGTAGTAACACCACCAAGTCCTGTATTCAAAGTTCTGCTAAGTGTTTATAGCTCCAGTATCCAAACTAATAATACTGACGGTGAATGATGCTTTTGTGTCAAGATGATAAATTGGGAACATCCTCACAATTGGAAACATGTGTTGTCAGAACTGATACACTAAACATTTTGGAATGAAATAAGAAAAATCCCCCGTATTGAAAATTTAGGAGGTATATTATTCTGGAAAGTAACTTGCAACTACAGCAATCAGATAAGTGGAAATTCTTGGTTGGCCTAATAAGTACCTGGAAAATCGTACCATAAAGTTTGGACTTCCATTCAAGTACATTGTCAGACGGATAAACTAACATTACAACTACATTTTAACTGACAGTTTGTCATTATCTGGCAACTATTTCTTGTCAGGAGATTTGGATTGTTTAGAACTCATTTCTCCATGTCTAATAAAAGCTGAGTATCAACTTTTTTGACTGAAAGTTTTGAATAAACTTGACAGACTCCCACTCGCTGTGAGTTAAGAGGTTTTCTTTGAAAACAGAGAATAGACTGGAAAATTTGGGAATATAGGCCAGAGACCTCATAATCTGGTAAAGTAATTGTTGAGTCATTTGTATTGATCATGACTCCACACAGAAATCTACATTTGTGCAGGGATGGGGTCAGGTATGTAACAAATCACACGTTTAGAAAGTTATCAGTTGGTAGTAAAAAGCAGAGAAGCGCAAATTGCAAAATATACAATGTTGTGTGAGTAAGGTATATAGAGGAGAGGATTTAGAGATAATAAAGGAAATGTGCAAGTGTGAGTGAGGCTTAGCCAGGCGGTATGAATCAGGATCATCCGTATTTTGGTAACTGAAGCCTCTCAAATCAAGATGCATTGATCTCTGGAGGGTGATTCTCTAATGGTTAGGAGAGGAGCTTTGTCTCCTGCAGCGATAAATGAGTTTCCTGCAGACAGGAAGAATGTCTGCTCTGCTTTTTCAACGTGAGACATGATGCTTTAAGTCAAATTACAGCAAGCGAAGGCCAAGAGACACTTTGGTAAGGATGTAGGAGTGGAAAAAGTTCTGAAATCCTGTATTTGATCAACTTTGTAATACCACAGTGAACAATAATCATTTATCAAGCAGTAGAATGTAATCAGCTGTCTAAAGCTGTCCAAACTCATTGTTTAGAAATGAAGTCTTCCCTCCCATTGGATAAAAACATAAATCACAAGGGAACCATAGAGGACATAAGGGAGAAAATGAGGAGACGGAGGAAGTAAAGAACAGAGGAGAAAAGGACAAACAAAAGGACCAACAAGAAGGAATAAGGGAAAGATGGAAGGAATGTTGAAAAAGAGGAAGGAGAGAAGGAAAAGAGTCAAAGAAAAGGAGGGAAAGAAGGACACTAGGAAGGGCAGAAGGGAAGGGAAAGGAAGGACATGACGAAAAACATAGTAAAGACAAAATGAAGAAAGAAATGAAAGGAGGAAGGATGGAGGGAATTCAGACGCATGTAAACATTGAGTACTACGTAGAAACCTTTGTATAACATCAGCTTTACTCTTTACATCTTGTATTGAGGCTTGGAGAGAAAAAAAGCTCATTCAGCCCCATGAACCGGTCGAGTGTTCTCCAGCCCCGGAGCAGCAGCAGCAGCACCTGGGGCCTGTACATAGCCGCTCCTGTCTTCCTACAGTCTGGGGATATTTTGACCCCGGCCTCCTCCGCCCGTCGTCCCCTGACGGACAGTACGCTTCCCCTGCAGGTGTGCATCAGCCTCATAAAGAGATGTCTGTGAGCGTCATGTTTGCCCTCTAGCCCGTTTCATCATTAAGGTATCGGGGATGAGAAAATAAGCGCTGTGGGGGGAAAAGCGGGCGGCCTTCTAGGTTTACCAATTTATGAAGCAGCTTTCATGAGCGAGGGGGCCCCTGCTCCACTTCCTGCCAAACACACGGCTGTCTGTTCGAGAGGGAACGCTCGCATTTGGCCCATCCTGGCTGGCTGCCCGCTCACTCCTCCTACACCCCTTATACATACCACCAACTCTCATTTTTGTCTCTCACACCTCCCCTCGTCTCTACAGTCCCTTTAATTTTCTCCGGTTCTCAATCTGCCCGTGCCCTTCCCTGGAATGTTTTTGCACAGGGCTCACGCTGCAAAAACAGGAATTCAAGGCAGGCTCAAGACCTTGTTTTAAGATCTTTCAGTCTTCTCTTATGCAAAAAAAATAATCTTATGAAGCACCAGATGACTAGATTATCAGATAATCAGTTTTGGTTGCTCTTAGTGGTATTCAGTCTCTTTTTTCAGCTGGAAGTAGAAACTAGTCCAGAAAGTAAATGTTAATATCTCAAATATCCAAAATGAAGAATCTGAAGTAATGTTTTTCTGTTATTGTGACAAAATCTATTTATACGTGAAAATGGCGCACATGTGTTTCACAGGGGCGAGCTGCCATGAAGATGAAGAAGAAATCACAATGTTTGACACACACACACACACACACACCAAGAATAGAAACAACAGAGAATACGAATGAATATCTTGGGTAGTCTTGAAAACTCAATTTCATCATGAGCCAAAACAAAGAGTCATCCAAGAAAGAGAGACTTCTTGCATGAGGTCTGAGAGCTCTACCTCACTGTTCCTGAACCAGAAGTACCTGCTCTGGTGCTCTGGTGCTCTGGTGCTCTGGAGGGGGAGATCAAATGGTTGGGTAAATATTTTATTATTCTATTCTATTCTATTCTATTCTATTTTAATCGCTAGAATTCTGCTCCCTATCACGGCTAGTCGTCATTGCTTTCTCACAAGCAAATATTCATCACTGCTGTGCTGTTTCAGACACTTGAGCCACGCCGGTTAAACGATCTCTTTGTCAACAATACATTTCACCACATCATAATGACTCCCTCCAGTCTCCCCAGAGAAGGTGTGTGCTTGTTTTAGTAGCTAGTGTCGCCCAGAGGGAAAAATAAACACCCGGCGCTTGAGTCTTTTCACATCTCTTTCATTTGAAGTAGGATTTGCCTGAAAGTGTTATGAGGAGGAGAGGCGGGGAAGAGCGCAGAGCAGCGGACTACATGCAATTTGAAACTTAGCTGACTTGGAAATGTTTACCTGGACATCCAGTGTCATACTTTCCTTGGGTGTTGCTGTTCCTCTCTCTGCACCCACAGAATGGTGCCTTTGTGAGCAGGCAGGGTTCACCACTCTGTGCACCTTCCTGGCCCCTCAGCTGCTCTTTCTCGCAAATGCTTCAGAATATATCAGCATGAGCGGAATAGGTTTTTTTTACCTGCCCGCAACCCTCCCAAAATCCATCGCATGACCACCACCCCCGGTCCTTATTTTGGCTGAAACCCACCCATCCGTGCTTGATGTGCCTTCGCCTGTTTAATTAAGAGGAAGTGAATTTCAATTACGTTTACCTGCTCGGGCCACTCAGTGTGGATTTGCTTTGGCACCACTGGGCAGGGAATTTCTCTTCACAGGCCCTGCTTTCATGTGTTACCTAATGAGAGAGCAGATGAAGGAGTGCATATATACTCAGGGATGGAACAAGGATCAATCGTTGCCAAAATGATTTCAGCACTACATCCACTGACTCGAAGTCAAAAATACTTCCAGAGGTTTTTCAGTATTTTGTCATAAGCCTTTGGCGGCACCGTTCCCTATGGTGCACTTTGGTTACATTCTCATCTCTGTTCTGTTTCCACTGGTTGGAAGGGCATGTCTCCATGTCAAATTTCAATTTACAGTTCGCAATATTTCCATTTTACATCTGTCCCCGCCATTATCTTAATAGGAAAGGATACTATTTATTTTTGCTTTCATGCTATTGGCAAAGTTAGTTGAGTAGCCATGAAGAGGCTGTGTGTGTGGGGTTTCCCCTGAGCCAGCGTTGGCGGTTTACCTTCTGTTGCTTACATGGAAAACATTTATATATGTGGCAGATTTGGTTCTGCATTAGTATGCAAGCAACATAAGATCCGCTGCAAATATTGTACAGCATCCACGGAAAAGATTTTCAATCAAGATCCTAACTGGAACATTTTCCAATGAAGAGAAACCAAGACAGCCTGATTGCATGCATTTCTAACCATGAGCAATTGTTTTTGATGATTGCCACGGCAGCCACAGGGGGTAAATCTTTGGAGAAATGCATTAAGGTTTGTAGACATCCAGCCCTTCATTAACATAAACATCATCATTGTTGGTTTCTAGGGTCGGGCAGTAATTTAGCAAAGCATCTTCATATTAGAGAAATCCAGATGAAAATAAATCAAATGATGAAACTAGCATGTACAGTACACTTACACTGAGGAAGTCCGTCATGTGATTGGCTTCTCTAATTGGCTATGGGGACAAATAACACAGGAAAAATTGGTTCTCACTCAAAAATCAGTAACTTGTTCACTGGTAGGTTCCACAGATTAGCTTCACAGTTGACATTTACCTCATCAAAATGATTGGCTGGCACCTCTGAGGGCAAAGCCTCAGAGAGTTACATGACAAACAGGAGCCCCTCTGCAGGTGGGGATTCTCTGCGTGAATTGTTAAAGTTGTCAAGACCCTCAGATTTCTATCAAACTCCGGGTCTGGGGCCTTCAGGATCATTAAATCTCCAGTGGCCTTAAAATGTCCCTCAGGCCAGGGCCAACTGGGGTCAGTTTACCGTACAGTAGTGCTACAGACCCAGGGCCCATCAGATAAGGTGTCCCAGGACATTCCTGAGTGGCTGCCCCCCTCCTCCAAGGCCCGGACAGGGATTCCTCCAGACCACTGAGGAAACGGCTCTCTCTGGAATGCTGGGATTTGATTGATCCATCCTGAGGATCAGACTGAACCTACAGGGGCTGATCTGGCCTCCAATCCAACAAGGCCTTCTCTGCGAATAGAAAAGAGCTGCGGCTAATATCATGAGAGTTTATTTGTTCTGCGCTCTCTTTTCCATCACAGCTGAGAAGGCGCTTTGCTTAGCCGGCTGCCAAGCTGCATTACGGCCAGCTAAAGTGGGCACAATGCTCTCACAACCCCAGTGAGGTTGATGCGGCCTGGTCGTGCTGCAGCCTCGTGGGTGTCCATGCCTTAGATTTTGTGAATACAGGAACACAGTTGTGGTTTGGGTTTGCTGCTTGCTATGCTAGGGGCAGTAAATGCTATTCATGGCATAGTCCTGGTGGTAAGGAATCCATATATAAACTAGATTAAACTTAACTCCATTTTTTCTGGTCTTGATTATGCTTCTGCATCATATGTGTGTGCTGGCTCCAATTCGCTGAGATTGCAGTTTTTCTGTGTGACAAACAAAATCTGTGAAGAAATGTGAAAGCAGCGATAGGTCAGATACGACCCACTGCAGCATGTCAGCTTTACTCCATCCTACTCAGAAAGCACCTGTCAGTCAGGAGACACGGCTCGCTCTGTGGTGACGCTTATTCAGTGAAATCCCTGTTCGGCTCTTGGCTGTCTGCACCGTGTTAGGGCTCTTCCTCTGTCTGGATCAGTGAGTTCATGCTGTGTCTGCTGTCTGGCCTCTGCCTCTCCCCTGAGCCCAGAGTTTACAGTCTGCATAAAAGTATCTTTGTGATAGCTGGATGCTTGAATAGACTGATACTGTGCTGCACTGGATGCTCCAACAGGCTCATCAACTTTCTATCTGTCGCTCCTCCTGTCTCCTCCTCCTTTTTTTTGTCTAGTTCCTCTCCTCTCTCGTTGTCTTCGATCTCTCCTGCTGTTGTCGACTTCTCTCCTCTTCCCGTCGCTGTAGAACACAGGCGGCCTTCAGTGCTCCCACCACCGGCTTACAGGCTGAGCACACATGCCTATCACAACCTCCGACCGCAGAATATGTGAGAGGGAGGAGTCCTTTACCTCTGCGCTCTTTGTCAATTGGTCACCAGCAAGCGACTGATGCAGACTTCCCAAGGGAGATGTTGGGAAAGTATTTTTCCATCACATTTACTGGAAAGTCTATAATTCCTGTAAGAAAATGTGGGAATGTAAACATTAGCGCTACCAAAAGGGATGATATTCACCTCCATCCCTCCACAAATTGTCCCCTCCGTGTCAGCATACCCACATATGCCAAATGCCTGGAGGCTCTTTGTTATTATGCCCGTGAAAGAAAGCGTTCTCCAGCACATGCCGTGGTCGCGACGAAGGCATACAGATGTCCAAACACATCAAGATCATTTTCACCGAGCTTGTGGTTCGACCTCAGACAACAGCTTTTGGGTTCCAGATGCTGAATCTGTGGCTGTTTGCCTGTTGCTGCGATCAGCGTTGGAAATTAGCTTCAGCGGTACTTATCTGCATTCTGCTTGTTGTGATATACGGCCGGAAGATCATTCATGTTGTTTCATTTGTGAATTAGGGAAACATGACGACAGCGGTTTGTGATGTCACACGTTAAGTGTGGAAGGGGCAATGGTAGCTTTGCCTTAGCCATCTTTGCTGCCTTCCGGCTGAGCATCTGCACTGTGCTGGAAGATGCTACCAGATGTTGAGATCGACAGCAGCAACCTCCATGTTTTGGCGGAGAGATGTTGCATATCTTTGGCACGATTGTAAACTGGTATTGCAGTATAATCTGGTTTGATGCCCTGCCAGAGCCGATGTATTGATGTATTGTAGTTGCATAATCTCAACCTCAATTCTCAGGAGGTGGCTTGCCAGTGGAAGCCATCATCAGATTTGATGAATCGTGACAGCAGGGAATTGATTCCCAAAACTGTTTTCTATTGATGACTACTTCAAGAACAAGAGAATAGTCTTGCAGCAAAATGATCAGAAGGCCAAGAATTCTTCTGTACCTCAAAGAGCATTCAGGGATCCTCAGCTGTTGAGGTTTCCAGTAGACATATTTTGTGTCTTTCTGCCACATGAGACTTTCAGGAGGCTGTCTAGAGTGATTTATTCTCTCCGCCCGCTGATATGCCCAAAAAGGGTGCTGAGGTCTGGATCACTCCTTGCTATGTAAAGGTAAACATGCTTGTAGACTGAGAAAACGTCACATTTATCAAAAAAGTTCGAGTTGATGAATTCTGCATTGTCAATCTTTTTAAGTTGACCGATGACAGATGCTTGTAATATTTCTAGTGAAACTGAAACAACCCAGGTGAGTGCATACACAGGCCATGTCTCACCACAAATGGAACTTCTAATTGATGACTCAGTCAAGAGTGGGTCGGCTATCACAAGTACCTGGAGTTTTCCTTTTCCCACACCAAAGGACCATGGATAACTGTCTAAGAAATCTTTTTAGAATTGTACAGAAGCACCTGCTGCACATGTTTGAACACATTCATCTGTAAATGCCATTAACGCACATTTGCATGTCCAAACTAATCTGTACATAAGTTGCATCTGATTGCTTTTACAAAGTGATCTGTAATGAAGCACATCTGCATGTTAATTCTCTCCACATGTAATCGTATTTCCACACGTTCACATTTCCTATCTCTATAGATCTGGCACTGGTAGCGGCTTGCAATGCACATGTGTGTGTCTGCAATTTTTCTCCCATCTGTGTATCTGATAATGTAATCAGAAAGGAATATATGCTTGCAATTTTGCTTTCAAACTCAACATGTACCTCTGTCTGTTCGGCTGCCTGCTGAATTCACCGTTATGTAATTACTTATTTGGTAGTTTGAAGTTTCAGCAATGCATTGTTGGGATGGGAATTCCTTTCTGTAGGTCACTGGAATGTGAATGATCGGGTTACGACTAAATCCAAGAACCTTGGTGGTTAGTGCACTGTCATGTCATCACTGTGTGTGTCCAACGGAGAACTTAAGCAGGTGCTGAAGAAAGGGCCAACCAGCTGAAGCAAAGGAAAGTGCTTGGGGGGGGATCGCGTTATTTTCAGGATTATATTACTTTCTGTCACACAACAGTAACTTCCTTGTCCTATTTGTGTGTGCATGTGTGTGTGTAGTAGTAGTAGTAGATGTTAACAGTCTTATTTCTAATGAGCGAGTTTGTTTAGAGTAATTATAGTTTGTGGTTTTATTGATGGTACCTTGCTGTATTCTAGCGTAATCAACATTATGGAAGACGATAGAGAAGAGTGCAGCAAAAGGGCCGATGAGCCCGACTTCATGACATCAGCATACAAGTCCAACAACTGCTCATTCCTGATTGTGCCGTAACAAATTTCTGGAAGTCTCTGTACCGCAAAAAAAAGCAAGCCCTGATCTGAAAGATGGCAGATGTGGTTGTGGTAAATCTGACAGGTCCTTGTTTTGGGGCTGCGGTGAAAGCATCTCACGTTAGCATCACAAATCAAACGCAGCAGAGGAGAAGCACTCT
Source organism: Genypterus blacodes (assembly GCF_046128005.1). NCBI lineage: Eukaryota > Metazoa > Chordata > Actinopteri > Ophidiiformes > Ophidiidae > Genypterus > Genypterus blacodes. The sequence continues at coordinate 708,568 of NW_027466827.1, forward strand.
TAATCTACTGCGTCTCCAAGCTGAGAGGAGGCTGAATGCGCCAAAAACACACAAGTTGCCAAAAAGCTTCTTCTACACTATGTCACTCTAATCTCTATGCTTTCATGTGTTGGATGGTAGAACAGTATTTTTAACAGGCGTTGATATAATTTCGGAGTAAATCCCTTCACATTAGCCAGTAGGGAAATGGGAAAGTAGTCATGCATTGCAGGCAATTACTTTGATGGAAGAACTGAGTTTTCCACATTCATTCCAATGATACAGCAGCTGGATCACGTAATATGAATACAGAGAGCTTTTATATACAGCTGCAGGATGTCTCTTTGGATGGTTGGAAAAGCAGAATACATGAATTTATACCGGCACCTGGATTCACTACAGAAAATTATGAATTTGAAAGAAATCAAAAAAAGGATATTAGCGCGCACGCAAAGGCCAAAATCACTCTCTACCGGTGACTCTGGGCTCCGGTGCATCAACGGCATCTTTGTAGGGAAAGCTGTGCAGCAGAATCAGCCCTTTGATTTGCCTTATTTCCTGTGCAGTGGGCTGTACAGCACAGGTAGGTGTTCCAGGGGACATCTACGCTCGGCGGTCTGGCATGTGGTCGGACCTCACAAGCCGTCTTTGAGGCCAAACAAGCCGAGGCATTGTCAGATAAAACAGCTGCTTTAAGTACAACACAACGGTTTCAGCGGAGGAAGAGGGCAGACAGACTTCTGTTCTTGTGATGGGCTGGCATACTGTACCTCTAACCAGGATTTGTCATTTAATTAGAATGCTTTTAAGAATCTCATCTTGGTGTGAGCCATATTGCAGAACTCCCCCCTGGTTGAAAACTAAATTATACCTTTTAATGACTTAACTGTGTCTGCAAAGGAGGTTGTGTTTTTACCAGTGTCAATGCAGTTTTGTTCATATGTGGGGCTTGAGTACAGAGAGAGTTGTTACATTTTGATGAAGATGATGACTTGTGGGTCCACCAAGCCCTTGTTGACGAACAGTATTTGAGTAGATGTGCACGTGTGAGTGTAGAGAACACCTGTTTCCGTTTGCTTTGTCATGCTACAGGACTCAGTCCAAGCCAGGGTGCCGTTACGACCCAAAGAGCACAAGTTCACGCAACCGAAATTAACCTTTAATTAAAGATTTTGACCTCGTGCTCTCGCCCCCCCTGAGAAATCATCAGCTAATCGGTACCAGATTGTTAATGAGTGTTGGATAATGCATTCCTTTGACAGCTTATGGCTGCTTACATGATGTAATCTCTCCAACCAAATTAACCAACAGTTAATGTTTGCTTATAGAAGGAACCCTACAGGCAGACATTATCACATAATCCATCATTTTAGTTACTCACAGTAGCACAATCACATAAAGATTAAATTACCAAATTAAGTAACTGGATAATTGTGCTTCTATTCACACTATTTGCAGCGTACTGCTGCTTTGAGGGGCTTGTAAATGTCTTGGTGGTCTCAGTGTTGTACAATTTCAGGTGTCTGCAGCACTTTTACAGCGAGTTTATATAATTTGTATTCAACTGTGCATGAATAGCTGGAATAATGAGCCGGTACATTTTTTCTTGATGAAACATTTGGTAATGGAAGTAGATTAAGAGAAGGCAAGGTCACGCTATGTCCTTTTAATGTATGCAACAATGACACAGGGAAGCATTCATCTGGTTAATAAGACCACAGCGAGAACAGAGAGGCTTCATACTAAAATGTTACCAAATATTCTTTAAACACAAGCTCTGGCTCTGATAACAGCCCCTCTCATAGAAAAGGCTGCTTCTCTCTTTGCTGCAGGTAAATAAAGGCAGAATCTAAAGTAAATGTGTGTTTGAAACTGTAACTCCATATTAAACAGATTAAATATTAAATCTCTTAACTGGGTCAGATGTAAAAGTTATAGAAAAGGCAAAGAATCTGTTCAATATACTGACAACCAGCCATATAAGTCTAACATAACATGCACACGGCAAAATTCATCCTCTTTGCATTGTAATCAGTGATATTTAACGGGTCGGAGTAGACGATGACGTCCTTGTGGTGTGGCGCCGCCTCTGTCCTTCACATCCTCTTCCTGCACTTGACGTGAACAGCATATGAATCAGATACTGTACTTCGGCGTGAATGTGAGGCCTTTCTGTCTGCAGATCTGGGTCAATGCCGCCAGGCTCATATCTCACGCTGTCATATTTACTAAATGGTACGGAGCCAGGACACGTGTACATCACACAAACACAGCACTCACCACAGCGTGAAGGTGTGTGGGCCGCCATCCTCCCCGACTGGGCCAGTGTTATGTCTGGATCACGACTCTGGTTCTGAATGGTAGAGCAAAAAGGCATTAATGGCTGATTTATACTTGAAGGTAACTACACCAATGGCTCCCTCGCATATACTGTGTTCATTCAAATGTTGGGAGCAAACAAAAGATACTTTTGAGACTTTTATATATAATACGGTAATATAATTTAGACCAGGGGTGGGGAACCTCCGGGCCGCGAGTCTGCTTGATCCAGCTCGCCAGACACTCTTTTAAAGACGTCATATAAATAATCATACCGTGATTATAATCCCCCTGTCAGACTGACAGATAGCAGCATAAATTTCGAAGCGCTCTCTTCTTCTACAGAATGTTTCAACCAAGGTCAAAGCTTATACATCAAATGTATTGTTTGTGTCACATCAGTAGCAGATTGGAAGATGTTGTATGGGTATCCTTTCACAGATGAAATGGGGCAATTGGGTGAATGATTTGAAAGTAAAGAGGAACAGAATTTCAGTTAGCGTCTGAGCCATGAAACTTTCTGGCTCCATACAGACACACTCAGTCACCCGTTCACTCACTCACACCCTACAACAGTTTGGCAAACGTCCCTCTGCCCACTGACAACCACAGGCCTGTCTTAACACTCTCTGCTCCTCCCTACCAACCTGTTGACTTTACCCACTTCGTTTGGAAAGGAGGAAAGGGGAGCAGTGGGCCAGGAGCCGCAAAAGAGGCCAAACCCAGCCAGAGGCCCCACTGTGCAGGCTGAAGGCCGGCCTCTGTATATGTGACCCTCACCTGAAAGTGAAGAGTGGCCTTTCCCAATTCAAACTGAATCATAATGAAAGATACCCATGATTACACTAACACAACATTAAGTCACCTTCACAGACACGGTGAATATGTAACTTAGGCTGGTGACACATCAGCAGTAATCATGCAGAGCTCTGGGTGGCCTCCTTCAGTGCTGAGCCAGCAAAGTAAACAATAAGCAAATGGTCCCCTGCACTGCACTAAAACATCTGATCATGTGTAAGCAGCTCTACTCTACAATTGTCTTAAAAAGAGCTACTGAAATCTTGAAAGCAGAATAACATTCAGCAGCACATGACCTTCACTGTACTGTTTGGGTTTGGCAGGTTTGTTTTTCTACTCACTCAGATGGATTCCATACAAACCCAAGCTTACCACCTCCAAAGTCTGTTTTCAAAGCTCCAGGGGAGTGTGCACATGACATATACACACTAACACACTATGTTGTGTGGAGTGAGCGGTCCTCTATGCGTCTGTATCGGACCAGCTGGCATTTATTGTTTTCTCAGCGTTATCCACCAGCTTAGGGCACCTTGGTGTGAGGTCATCTTCCACCAACAATATAAACAGTCGGTATCCTTGATAAAACAGCACCACACACATTTAAAACAGTTCATACACACGCCAAAGTGTCGAGTGTGATACAATGCTGGCGAAAGCAGTTTATAACAGTTGTATGTTACATTTTGCACAATAGTGACAACTGCGACATCTGCACATACGGATGCATGCAGTGAAAACAGCTACTAGCATATTTTGGATTTCGCTACTGTATAGGATGCCACCTACGGAAACTCAGTTAAGTAGTAAGTAAGTAAAGCAACAAGGGTGACAATATGTGGTTTAAAATACTTTGTTTTTATCCAGCCACGTCTGCGTTTAAGCGCAAATTCAAATGTGCACAAAAAGAGCTGGATGGAAACTCATACACCATTGCCACAAATGCAAGGCTGACAAAAAAAAGCAGCAATAAAGAAAGGTTCCCAGGTCATGGTATAGAACTGACTTCAGAGGAATTTACAGTAATGGTCCTTTAATAGTCACGTTATAGCCTCCTTTGGCTGCTCACTGTCTCATACTGTGCTGAAGCGGACAGGCTCAGGTTGAGTGAATGGGAACAGCACCCCTGGGAGCAAAGACACGGGAACAGCCAGACCTCTGCTCCATGGTATATACACTACAGTTTGGGTGTATAAATAAAAGGATTCTAACGTGTGCATCCATGTGCAGTTTGTGTGCCCATCCATCAGTTGGAGTCACAGGAGCAGGTAGGACAAGGCCAGTTTTCCCTCCCTCACCGTCAGCACAGCTCTGTCAGAAGCCAAACCCCAAAACCGCAACCTCATTAAAAGTTACATAACGTTAGCGTAACAGATGCTCCCTGTGACAGTCCCCTCAGCGAGCTGTCTGCTGTTTCCCAAAATGGGCCCTCATAGATGTCCCTGGAACAGCCCCATCACATAACTCCCCTCATGATCAAGCACATGTGGGGAATCTACAGCGGCTCCGTCTCAACTTGGTGCTTCACCCACCGCCTGTACATTTTCTACTCAACCACCTCAAGGTGAATAAACTTGGATTCTGCTACTTTGAATTCTTAGGGGCTAGAGTAGCTTTATACGCCCAGCTTCACAGATGGCGTGCCAAAACATATTTGATACCAAGTGAGCAGCTGAGGTCTGACCCGCCTTCCACATTTAAGGAAATGAGACCTTTCAGTACAAAAACTAAAACAAAATCCGTAGCAGGTAAAATGGGCTGGTGGGGTTTCAGTACGTTTCAGGTTTGTGCTGCTGAATCTGTCCGTATACACAAAGCCACTTACTGTATGTCAACAATCTCCTTTAAGGCTGTTATTTACTCCCTTATTTGTCTTCATTTGATTCAGTAGTGACAGTTTTTGCTGTGATCTCCCTGATTAGAAACTTCCAAATTCTGGATTTTGAGGTCGACACCAGTATTGTAAAAATTCATCTCACACTGATAAAATGGCCAATATTAGGTTTCTACATGAGCACATAAACTACCATTTCTATCAAGCTCTACTTCATATGTCACAACATAAGTAAGACAGCCATGAATATCAAAGAGCTGCTACATTGATAACGTCATGAATCATTCTTACAGCAGGAAGGTATTAAGGCATGTTTGTCTAAGCCGGTCTGCTCATCTGCATTTCTGACTCTAAACCCAGATCAAAGCTTAACGTTTACCTTCACAAACCAATAGGTGATGTCACAGATGCTGCATCCACATTTTTACAGCCTTAGATTTGAATATAAAACCATTAAATCATAGTGTTAGGGATGATGCTGACCTTTTGTTCCTGATAAATGGGTTCAACTTGATACACAGCATGGCATCTATCAAATCTCAGTGTGAATGCCATCTTTACAGGAACATGTGATGTGTGTGGCAGTGTGCATATGCCCGAGCCTGCACTCGTGTGTCCACATGTGCACTGCATGTGATTCAGTCTGCTAAGTACAGGTGGATAATGTTCATACTTTGAGGGATAAAGCTGTGTTTGCCAGAGCAGGAAAGGTAGATTTGACCGCAAGGTCACCAGACGGCCTTTTTCTCTGAGGAGACGGAGTTCAGCTTGAATAAAAAAAACACACACACACACACAGGGGTGCTGGCCCCCTGTTCCTGCAGCTCCCAGTCAAATCTGGTGGTGAGGGGAGGTGGGGGGAGGGGGGCGGGGTATGTGATGGAGTATCGGACCATAGGTGGCTGAGTAGTCCAGACAGAGAGGGGCATTGTATGAGGCCCTCTGAGTGGACTCACACCATCTGACACCCCCCTCCATGCCTCAACGTCTGGCTTCTCTTCATTACTCAAGATAACATTATTTCAATATAAAATAAACGTGGAAATGAGGCCTCTTTTGAAGTATTTAGCTGTCTTCCTTCTCCGTTTCTTGATTTCCGTCATATTTCGGAACAGCCTCAACAAACCTCCCTCCTTCTCCTTCTATTCCTTTTACCCTCCGTGTGTCCGTCTGTATCACTAAACTCACCTTTCTCCTCCAATTCAATATACAGTAACTTTCCTAGACCTCTTGCCTGACTGGGAGACACCATTATTTAACTGTAACTGATCACCTTAATTGGTTTTTGGAAGGATTTCTGTTCCTATTTCGGGGTGTCTGAGCACAGAGTAAGCAAACCGTTGAAAGCTATGCACAGACAGGCTCCCAAACTCAGAGTAAATCAGAGGCAGATTATGAGAGCATGGACCCCTGGGCACAGACGCTTCTAAGAACCCCCCTGCCCTATTAAAGCAAACTGTACAATGATGAAATTGACCCCTCAACAGGATCTCCAAGGGGTTTCCCCGTCCAAATGAAGCCAAGTTGATTCAAATAAATGAATCACTGCAAAAGCTTAGGTGCTCAACCTGCTGGACAAGACGCTGATGGTGAAATGGATGCAGATTTCCCACTACATTCAGTTAATTCTGTCAATGTTTGCCATGTTGTTACTGAGACTTAACTTCTGAGTCAGTCACATCAGCTCTCAAAGGGTCAAAGGTCATAACTCACAATAATAATAGCCTTTCACTTGCCTTAGCATTAGTCATTTTATTCAAACTTTGACATAATTAGACTTAGCAACTGCTTTCTGTTTGCCACAGAGCACCTGTATCCTGCTACCACTTTGTGTCTGGAGTTTTGTGTTTAAAAGTTAAAAAAGGAAAATTAAATAAAGACTGTTAGAAAAGAATTCACTCACGGTATGCAGAATGTTATTTTCCCCCCTTTCCATTCCATGGCAAATAAATATTTTCCAACCTGACAGCTGTGCTTGCCTAACCGAAGGCCCAACTTGTTTATCAGTGAGTTAGTATAAATAGGCCTGACAAAAATAAGATTCCAACCTGCTTCTCAATGAGTGTAGGGACTTTTTGAAACCTTCTATCATGTTGATGTCCTTTCTCTCTCACGCAAACACACACACTCTTATTTTACTCTGCCTTAGTAGACATTATAAATAGAAACATATTTCAAGCAAACAGTCTAAACCAGGGATCAGGGGGAGATATGACATCATGGCATGAGTTTACATTTGTGTTGACAGTATATGAGGCTCTGCCCCATTCTTCTTATTGGGTGCATGTTTGAAAGGTCATGAGGTCAATGTGGCATTTACTTAGACTACAGGAAAGCGAAAGATGCACAGAAAACTCAGACTAAATGAGTGAAAGAAAAACAAAAAAAAGATTACTGGAACCAAAGGTTAACATACAAACTAAGGAATGACACAGAAGACGATATTTCACAGAGGAACGAAAACAGGAAGAAAAGCAGGACAAACCAACAAGAGGTGAGGGAAAGATGCAGACTTAATACTCACACTTCATCTATTCAATGATTATCTGAAATTATTTAGCAAATTATGATTTTAATATTGAACTAAATGAATAAAGAAATCTCATTTACATTCACTTAAGCTCAGTAGTGTATCAGTAAGTATATTCAGTCTGAGCTATACATAGTGCTACTGATCTATATTAGTCCGAGGGGCGTTGCTCTCAAAGAAGGTAAACACTGTGGCCCGACCACCATGACTCAGCACAGACAATCACTGCTCACATTTCCTCCATAAAGAAAATTCCAAACACCTCTTACAATAAACTCTGTAATTGAGGGTGAATGCTTGAGATGTCACATTTTCCACAATATTCCACAACACCTCAGTACGTTCTGCTGTCTCGCTATAAGTGTGGAGCCTCTGGACATAAACAATCCCAAGCCTCTCCCTTTACTTTCTCTGATGCTTTCCATTTATATGAAACAATATTTGAATTACAAAATGAAGGGCATAAATCTTGCATGCTGATGATCTTTCAAAGAAAAGTCCAGTGTTAATTTATAGTAACCACCACACTTATTACCTTGGCGTTGGCTTTGGGACAGGAGCCAAGGGCCCAACTTGAAGGCTTATGTAATATGTGGTCGTACGAGGCTGCTCGTAAAAATTGCAAGTTCATGCAATTTTTGTTTATTATGTGTAGAATAGCACTTTACTGCTGTCACATTCCAATGAGAATATAAATAGTGAATGTTGCTTATGGTGCAAATTGTACAGAAACCTCAGTAAACATCAATAAATGAAGATTATACAATTTTCTTTAATTAAATGGTTCTGAACTCTCATCAGCATCAATCAGCATGTGTAAATAAATCCTTCCTTTCAGTGTTTTTTATCACATATCAAGCTACATTTCAAATCGTTCTCTAATATGGTTATATTTAGTAAAAGTTAGACGATTATGGTTGCTGTTGATGGCATGAACCTCTTAATTTTACCCTTCAATTTGCCTTTCACTTCCTGTAACTTTCCTCTTAACTGTGTTTCATTTATGTTATGTTTCACCACTTGAGAAAATATAAATATATATGACAATTTGTAAAGATGCCAGATACTAATGGCTACATCAAATATTGTACATGTCATGTAATATTTTTTTTCACATTTCCCCCATTTCTCTCTGATAAATAAATAAATACAGAAAGAAATTAACTTCGTTTCAATATCCTTTGGTTTCGCCGCTTGATGAAGGGATGCAGTCACTGGAGAGTCTCACAAACCACTTAACTAGAATATTTACTAAAGGAAAAGGCCTGTGTGATGTCTCTGATGAGGCGGTTGTGCAATTTCTGCCCTTGCAGGTTGAACATCTGATGGTTGGTAAACAGCAGATTATGCCAAATAAGTGAAGCCATTGAGTTGATTCAGGCAAAGAAATAATTAGACCTTAAGATGGGGAGACATGATGTCTTCTCAGGAAGCCTCTTCAGTTACACAGGGACTAAGTGTCCCAAAAGAGGATCAGTGTTTACTGGGAGGGATAACTTTAAATATGTAAAGCCATGTAACATGGATGGTTTTTGTATAGAATGGATCACTGTACACAGAGGAAACCAGAGGAAAAAAGGTTTTGACTTTGAAAGTGATATCAGCATCATTTGATCAACACCAGAACCATTTGCTTTGCTGGGGAAACAATGAGTAATTTCCCTTTTTTGCATCCTCAACTGCATTTTTTTGTATCTTTAATAGTGCTGAAATAACAAATCAACAGAATGGAAAATTAATATAAACATAAATGAGGTAATGAGTCATTATTTTAGTCACAAGTAAAACATTGACCTGTACACATCGTGTTGTCATCGTTTTACATAAATATTGATAATCAATTCTGACAATAATTCTGATTTCCAGATCATATATTTGCATTAACATGATAAAGCTGTGCTGTTATGATTTTCTGTAGGTGATGATGGATTAAACTGAAGCTCAGTTCTCCGCCTTCACATTTTCAGGATCATGCTACTGTCACCGTTGTCAGTTACATCATCTTTAATCATGAGGTAAGGTCAGCCTTTCATCGACTCCTGGTCATGAGTTGATAACATGTTCACTCCAAATTCCTTTGGGCCTTACCTGGGTAATGTGATCCCTAACTCCAAAGAGCTCAGCTCCGTGAATGTCACTGATTAAGTCATGTGTGTGTTCAACCCAAAGACCAGTGGGGGCAAAAGTAACATGAGATCTGCCTCTCTGATTGGTGCTGTGATAACTCACTCTGAACCTGCTCCACGGTATTTTAAGACCCCGAGCTTATCAGCAGACGTCTTTATGACCGGGAGAGTGATTGTTAGGCAGTAACAGTGTTATTATGCACCTTGTGGGACTGAGTATCCGTGTGTGTGTATGTGGAAAACTGTAGTCTTGTGCGAGAGTGTGTATGCACGTGTGTTTGTCTTCGCACGTGTGCAGTCTGCTGAAGTAACAATCATGATTCATTCGCCGTCATTCAATCTTAACCTATTAAAGCAATACTCCAATTACTTTAATTAAATGATAGAGTGATGATTGCACTGGGAGCAAATTGGAGGTTGATATTAGTGAAAAAGAAAATGTGTTCGCCCCTCCACCTCATCAGTCTGGATTGTTTACTCTGCAAAAAATGTTCCATCTCTTAAACAAGCAAGTTTCTTCCAGTTTGGAGTTCTAATCTTATTATAATTATTAAGATTAAGATTATCTTGCTTTTTCATTTATGATAAACAACTTTAATAACATTACATAATGTTGATTTGAGCAGCCTGTCCACTAATCTTGTACATTTGTCATTTAGGACATCATGTTTATACTAAGGGCTTTGTACTGTATAAAGACTCTGTCATGATGAGATTTCTAAGCTTTTGAAGCTCAACAGTTTAATGAAAAGGAGATAATAGTTGTGTTTCTAACTTAAAAGATTGCAATCTACTCTCCTGGCAAGCATCCACTATATTGAATTATTTTATAAGTGATGAATCATCATCTTCTATGATAACTCTTTTGTTTATATAGATCGACCGAATACAAATGTAATTGTCCATCATTGGGTGACAGGGGAATCCCTCTGATATCCCTTTAAGTGCTTGTAAGTGGGTAAATAACAGCCTTTGTAAATGAACGGCATATTCTCACACTACTATTTCCAGGACAAACTGTACAGATGTAAGGCTGCCACACATAACTTTGGTGAACAGGGGGAGGATGGATTTCACAGCGAAATTAATTACCTGATTTTTTTGGAAAACAAACCACAAATATTCCACCAGGCTCCAAAAACGTTGTTCCCAATCATGATTAACATATACAGTACATCCTTTACCGAGCGGCTTGTAATACACAGAGGAGGAGCCGGATGAACCCACGTCTACGCGTCCATTCCGTTCATGCTTGGGACAGTGCCGTACAGTAAATCATAGCTTTAATGGACAGAACCAAGCGGGAGGGACGAGGGTCGAGAGGGCAAGAATTTGCTGGTGTTTAAGTCCCATGACCTGAGATACTCTTGCAATAATAACACAACACGAGGCTTACTGACTAATCAGAGCAGGCAGGAATGTAGGACAGCTACAGAGTGAGGACAAGGGGGGGAACGTTATGATGATTTACTGAAAGATGGAGGCAGCGATCTTTGAACTTTCTCAGACTTTCTGCGTCATTTTACACTACACAAACTACACAAAAACAGCAGTCAAGTTACAGTTCAATTCATATCTATTATATGTATAATATTTACTTGAATAGGTGATGATAGATGATGAGATGCTCATATTTGATACTCTGTAGAAGAGACAAAAACAAGCTTTAAATTTATTGTTGTGAGAATCAAATGTCTCGTGAATATGTACAAACAAAATTGATTGACTATTGACTGCAACGATCACACAACATGTTGCCCAGCAGGTTTGTTGTTTTGGTGTGTTTGGAGAGGAGGACTTGCATATGGCCAGTACACACACACGCACACACAGTCACACACTTGCGCACACACACAGGTGGTCTGTTTTTCTCCTCCGGTTTCTGCAGCTGAAAGATTAACTTCTGCTACAGTTCAAAGAGTCAGATATTTGTCATTCTAGGTTGAGTCAGCAACAGTGTCAAAACATGTTCCAGTAACTGAGCCGTGACATGAGTCTTTAGCCATTATTGATTCATTTTGCGTGTGCTGTTAACCTTTGGATACAGTACAGCTTTGATTTTTTTGACAAATATTTGTTTTCAACTTCACAGCTTCCCATAATCCACGATTCACGTGGAAATGGAGTAGTTGTTGAAATCTAGACGGGGCATTTTTCATGTGTTGTGTACATTTTTAACAATATCGCAATGTCAATGTAATGGCATACAGTTATATTGGAGTCCACAGTGTCATTCCAGCATATCACTGTCTGGATTATGGACCTGGTAAGTAACATTTTGTAAAATTGACAGCATGTCACTTTAAGTTACTAAATTTAATACCTTAATGTTTCCAGGCAGCAGGTCAGTGAAACCTCCCTCCCCCACCCACTTTCCTCTTAGGACTTTGTATCATGTAAGTGCTGCAATCAGTGGTTGTACCTTGCAGAGTGGTAGAGTATTTGGTTGGACGCAGACCCCCTTGTTTGACTGACGGAAATGGAATTTCCTCCTCCTGCAACTCTCCAGCACGCATTTCAGATGAATCATTCTGTGGCCTTTACTTTACTGCAGCCACCAGCTATGGTTTTGTGTCAGTGAACCAGCTACAGAACACACTTTGCATGTACAAATAGTATTTTTCATCGCCATTGTCAAACAGCTGAACACGGCCATTTCAACAGTAAATCTACAGTCTGTTTCCATGTGGCTCATTAACAGAGCTGTTTAGTTCTGCATGGGCTGTTGTTGTAGCGTGCTCGGGCACTTTGAGTACCCAATGCGTTTGCTAAATGTGTCCCTTCCCCTCAGCTGTTTACTCCCTTCATCTAAGTCTGTTGGTTCAAATTGTAGGCAAATCTTTTTTGGTTAAGTGGTCTGTGATTCATGCTCTTTCCAGGTGTGCCCAATTACTTCTTGTTGAGAAGTGAAGGTTGAGTGAGAGAGCAATGGAAACCTTGTTTTTAGTCCAGCTGGGGAGAACACAGTGAGAAGGAGGATGTGGGTTGTTACTTATCAGACTAAATTGAAGCATAATAATAACACACAGAAGGTTCATTCTAGTGAGTTAACAATAGCTAAAACCTCAATAAATGACAACTAATGAGTGAATTTAACAGTCACCGATCTGTTTGTCTGCTCAGTTTGTTTCCTTCCACAGACACGTGGCTGAGGTGAAACTCTGAAAGTATCTGCATTTGTGAATGTCAGTATAAGTGTGTCTTGGAGAGATTTAAAGCTAAATCCGTCTCTGAAGCTGTACAAAAAGCTGAGTTTAGTGCTGTATTCACGCTTCAGGGTTTCGTTCAGCACTGTAGCGTCATTACCGGTGATGTCTTGCTTTGAATGCCAGCAAAGCAAAATAAGTGTATATGAGTGAAAATGGTAAATGGCAATCATCACTTGACATGAAGAGTTGTTTGGAGTTACTGGACCTGTCATCTCGTTGTCAAAAAGATACAGAGACTGTTTCTGCCATTAAAACAAACCCACACCTTTGATTTGAGTTCTTAAATTGCAGCTTAAAGATGTTACACAGGACAATTATATAACATCACATCTTGAAGGAATAAGACTTCTCTGTGGATGTTCCCCAGACTCCCAAACAGTTTTCTTTTGCAGTAAGGTAAGCTGATTAGCAAGGTTACATGATACACATGTGGTTTTCATGTGTTGTGAAGTGATTTTCCAGCAGGTGAAGACACAGACTGGTGACAGACTGAAGGTGCAGTACGTTGATCTTACCCGACTCCGGTACCCTGGTATCACTTCTTGACAAAACAATGTCTGAAAGTGTATATTGTCCAACTCCACCTACCACCATCACCAATGGAAACTACAGTGTTACTACCTTGGAACAAATCCTAAAGGGAATTCACCCACACACCCACACACTCACATAGACTTGGTGAGGAGGAGTGTATAGTCATCCACTGACAATTCCAATTTCGCAGACTCTTAATTTATCCATGTGGTTAAATCTCAATCATTTGCTACTTCATGTGACTGTGTGTGTGTGTTATGCAAGGTCGCATGCATGTATAAATGCTGTGGTGCATTTAGCAGGGAAAAGTATGACTGGCAATGCAACAATAACCAACTGTGTCGCAGCACCCAGCCCCCTCTGTCTGTCCAAATGTTCAAATGAAGGACGATTTAGTGTAGTTATTGGTGCAAATCATTCTTTGAGGAGATGCTAGTACTGTTTATCCATACGTACATATAGTCAGTCATGTATGGCTGTGGTGTGCTGACTTCATCCCTGGGTTTGGGGAATGGGACAACTAGCCTCCTGTATGCAGCCACTCTTGCATGTCTCCTTCTGGCCTGTAGGTTAGGGTGGTGAACTGGGATGCTGGGGTTGCCCAATTCCCCCCCTCCCCCCTTTAAGGAGATCCCAGCAGCCTCAAGGAAAGAGGTTAAGAGGGGCATTGCACAAGTGTCACTGTTTGCTATTGGGCCTAGAGGCAGCTGCTTGATCCTTGTTTTTGACTGAAGGGACGCAATTCACACGTTCACAGCCGAAGAGTGCACTGATATGTGATCAAAAAGTGTCAAAGAGGAGACTGCTGTCAGTGAGGTTGAGGGTACAAGAGCACATGGTACTGAGTGTTCTGATGGCACCTTTGAGGTAAAGTTCCAGTAAAGCACTCCCAGTGATTCACTATGGTTGTGGCGTGAAACAGCAATGCACAGTTTGGACATGAGATCCATCCAGCATATTGTCAACGTACTTGTGTTTCTTAGTCTGTAGAAAGCTGACGAGAGGAGAGATCCTTCATCAGGTTCAGCTGGATGTTCCATAGGCAAGTAGGACACACACACACACACACACACACACACACACACACACACACACACACACACACACACACACACACACACACACACCCACCCACACACACTGCATGTGATGAAAACCAAAACCTACCTGTGAGGTTAAGTCTTGGACTTTCAGCATTACTGTTCTGGAGCTTAAATGCCGTAATGCAGAATGCATATGTGTCTGGCAAAGCATACCTCACCGTACCCTCACCGCGCTCAGCGCTGTCTAAAGCCGCAAGAGGCCACCTGCAATCTGAACAGGGCCGCTCGCTCCAGCCAGGAAGAGAGGTGTGGCACAAAAGGAGCATCCATTTCCTGTCAATTTCACGCTTTAAGTTATGAGTAACTACTGTACATTTCCAGAGCTCGAGCCAAGAAATACACTCTACAAACGCAATCTATAAATCTCTGACTGAACAAATCTAAATATAAAGAGAAACTCATTGCAACCATATGTTCCATCAATGCCAAACTGTGTGGTTTTACAGCTTTCACTGTGAAAGTACTTCATCATCATTTGGCACACGTTATGAAATCCTGTGTTTACATCCTGGTCTCAGAAGGTTATAGTGACTAATCTGAGCTTTTTATAATGTTATACTACTATGGCACTGAATGTTTCAAGCATGTGCCCAGGTATGGTATCATAGAATAACATGGAGCTTTAGTGGCAAGGTACACAGGGCTACTAAAAATATGGAAAGTGTTAAAGCAAAGAGGTTTGAATTACAACTCAAGGTTAAAGGTGAGTTGTGTGTGGGGGTGAGGGGGGTTGCCAGAGAGTCAGTATGCTTATTCTGGTCTGACATAGGTTAGTCCCCAAGTTATCACTAGCTGGTATGGCCCTGATGCCGTGTTTTGATCCTGCGCTATGGCCAAATTGAATTATTGTAACGTTTGACCTTTGTCGGGGTTGCAATGAATAACAGAGCGCATCCATGACCCACAGCTCATCTCATGCACGCCTGCTCTGTGGCTTCTCGTTGCTTCAGATACTTAAGAAATGGCTTCAAACACTTTAAGACAGAATTCCGACTAAATAGAAATTTGGCTCGTGTGCTCAATCACAGTTTACAACATGAAATGAAACTTTCAAACAATAACAAGCAGACAGATAGATACACAGATTCATGATTCACACCTCTGTTTTTCTTCTATTTCTGGTCTTCAAAGGCAACAGCATAAACCAACAGTCATGTAGATTACTATGATGTTTTCAAACCACCTGAACTATCTAAATGACTGCACAGGACGGTCCCCTTTCCCTGCTCGTCTGGTGACGCAGCAAACGTTCCATTTCAGTCAGAGCACCGTGTGGATTTTCTCTGAGCAAAAGTTTTAAGACTCTGGTGGCCCTGTGACTGCCAAGGCCGACTGGATCTAGCTGCAAAACCTTCACGTCTAGAGGCTGAAGAACCAGCAGCTACAGACAGATACTGCCATCTAGTGTTAGAAGCAGCAATCCAGGGATGAGGGAGGTCTCATCTGTCCAGCATCTGTTTGCTGTAAAGGGCCACCTACCTAGATGTGCAACAACAAAGGAGATCCACCAGGTTCAAATAAATCAGCGCCTCATCCTGCAATCGCAAACAAACTCGGCAGATGATGGAAACAGAAAGTGGCTGTACAACCTGTGGCTTATATTGCAATTTGGGGATGTTTTGATGAAATGTGTTTGCCTGAAACTTTCAGTACACAATCTGTCAAATGAACAATCAGTGTTTGTTTTTATAAATTGATTTGTTCTATAACAAGTCAAGGATGGGCCCCTGGTTGCATGCAGGCTTAGGACGGTGTGACTCGTTCTGGCTCAGTCTTTTTCCCCCGGGCAACATCTGTCGTCCTTGACATGAGGAAAAACGAGAATGCGCACAAAGGACAGAGTGATGCATAAAAAATAATTGGGCTGTTTGAAATGTGCCAGATAAAATCATTGTTCCCTCTTTTTATTTTAGGATCAATCAGTGAAACATTCTCAGTTATTCCTGTAGCTGATGTGTGCTGGACAGCGGCGATATGACATCAGCGTTTCTTTCCGACTGCTCTGTGAAGGCCCTTGAACTGCGAAGTCTCACGAGAAGAGGAACAGCACAGATCAAAGTGTGTGTAGGAAATGATGTGAAATGACGTCGATGGAGGGCCAGTGATGAAGGTTGGAATTATTTTTATTATTCCACTGCGACTACTCCGCTCCTGAATAATGGAATGCTTGAAATATCAGCCAGCCCCCCACCTCCCACCCACCCCTCCCTAAGATCTTTGCCATATCCCCTTTTGATTTTGTTTGGATGTGGTCTGGGTTGAGGTCCTGAATCTGTTATGGCAGAGACTCTCTCCGGAGAACAGAGATGCTGCTGTGTGTGTGTGTGTGTGTGTGTGTGTGTGTGTGTGTGTGTGTGTGTGTGTGAGGCACCTCTCAAAACACACTTACATAACGTAGGCGTAATTACCGGCATTAACCCCGGATGGCTACAAATACATCCAACGGCAGCAGGCCACCGCGCTTTCTTTGCCTGATCTGAGAGCTTTTGTGAGCTTTTGTGAAGAAGGGAAAAGAGAGATTGAGGAGGAAAGTTAATGGTTGCATCTGCCTGAGATTTTGATGATTTAATTCTCAAACTAGCCCATATGATTGTGAGATGGTGATCATTTGCAATTTGCAGAGGCGATGGAGGATTTCACCTGTTTTGACGAAGATGGCTTTTGTGACGTTATTGTGAAATGAGCAGGAGAGGCTGTTAGAGAGAAAAGATGGATGATGGATGGATAGCAGGTTTGATCATTACAATGGAGTAATCATAGAATCTTACTTCTGCTTTATGGGTTCCCCACAGCCCACAGAGCCCATAACACAATAGGAAATCCATACATACAACACACACACACACAAACACACACACACACACACACACAATCACCCACCACCACCACTTGATTAGTAACATTTTCTCCATTTAACTTTGCCTGTTATTATGTAGAGAAGCAATCGGCTTAATAACACAGATTTTTTTCTGCTCTGTTTTGTAAAGATCCTTTGTAAGTCACGCTGTTTCGCCGCAATAATCGCATCCTGCTGAAAAATGTCTTGGCCCTCTGTGAATATGAAAGGATTCTTAACCCAGAGACTCCAACAGGCGCTTTGTCTTTATCCGTTTGAAACCTTGTCAGAGAAATCATGCTTCGCTAATGGAAATCTCCTAATGCTCTTATTGACTTTGTGGGTGGTTGCTTTTGTCTGGGGACAATCGGGTTTACTGTTAATTTTCAGTTATTTACCAGAGGGCCGGTGGAAGTAAAGTGGAAGTGGAAGCAAAGAGTCGTCTGTCCTCTGTAATTCCCCTTTGAGCAGATACATGACGGAGAATCAGTTGATCTAACACAGTGCTGCAAAAGTGATACTCAAGTTACGCGCAAAGCTACAGTATATAATTACTGAATCAAGCGTTCTGAGGTTGGATGGCTCTGATAATGGAATGTCTCACTAACATTCACATAGAATTGGGATTCCAGTCTTGCCAGTACAAAGAGATTGAGAATATTATCTGCTTGAATTGCAAAGAAGCTTCATGTTGTGTAGTTTAGTTTGGTGTTGGTTTTTATAACGTGCTTAGATGCAGAAAGTATTTCAGCACAGCACTCTGGATAACAAAACTCAACACAATCTATGCAAATGATACTTTCATCTTTTACTTTTTGGATGGCAAAGTGTGTCCACATCACATTTTCATATTCATATATTCACTCCAAGCTGTTCTTGAATTGTATAGTTCCCACAAAATGAGGCTTGATGATCTACATTGTTGAGTGATGGTAATTTCAGCTTCTACACTTGCCAGGCTCTAATCATCTACTAGCTTAGAATGTTTTTGTTTGGTTGTAGCTCATAAATACCAACAGCGCATTCATTTGAAATGTTCGATTTATTTTCATTTATATCCTCAACTGATTTCTTTGGGATTGGTCAGAAACATTGTGATTCATGAATATCGTGAACACCAAACGGCCACAGAGGCGTTTTGAGGCGGCCTTTACCTCAAACAGGCACGATTTTGAAGTACAATAATGGCAGGTGGCTGCCAAGATAACACTTTGTTGGATCAAGATGAGCTCCTCCTCTGCCACAATGCCACAATTTCCACAAACGTATCCATTTTCCTCTCGAGAAATTCTATTATTTGGTGTTTTCGTTTGTGATCATGGATTGCACACTTCAATTTGTGCAGGATTGGGGACAGGGTCATAGTGTGTGAGTCACATAACTGTCATTCTCATTAACCCATTGAATGGCTGTTCAAGCACGGTGGATGGGAGCAATGTCATCTCAGGAGATTCCACTTCTATCAGGATAGAAACGCTTCACCATAGGGCGACGAATGTAATCAGCCCAAATTGCTTTGTGTTTTTTGGCGTTTATCTTTCCCACCAAGGGGTTTTTTAGTGTATCAGGACATGCCAGGAAAATTCTCTCCTGCGGCATAACAGAGCTGCCAGACCCACTCAGCTTTGTGAAAAGAAAGACACAGAAAAGCTCATAGAAGAAATAGTGGAGGGTCAAGGGCGTCTAATAGCCACATGTGGCGACGGATAACATTGAGCCCATTAAGAGAATGTGCAGCAGTGTGAGTGCACATGATAAGTAACTGGTGTGAGGGATTGTCGACCAGCCATTTTCCAGCACTCTCATGTGTTTCAGCTCTGCGTCAGACGTTTGATGCTTCTCTCTCTCTCTCTCTCTTCCAAATATCCACCTTACATAATTGTGTGATCACAGTTTAATCGAAACCTTCCCCTTCTGGTCGTTCTTTCCACTGTGCATAACGTACAAAATGTTACTAATGGTGGCTGATTACGATTTTCCAAATCATGAAGATAGACCATTCCAGTCTCTCTCAAATGGTTGGCTGTGACTGTGAGTGCCTCAGAGTGGGAGGCAGGGAGCTGCAAATAGACTGTCTTCAATATTTCCAAAACAAAACACTGTTGACACAGTGCTTCATGTTGTCTTCCAGCAGTGAACATTAACAGAACACTTTCCTTTCCATAGAGGCAGCACCTTCAAGAATTCTCAAGCCCTAAACTGTCAACATCCATCAATGACTTTGGCCCTCCTATGCCAAATCAGTATATTGTTTTGAAAGTTTACATCTCAACAATCTCCAGGTACCTGTTCCAAGAAGTAGCTTTGCCAGAATATCTGGTTAACTTAAGTAAAACGAAGAAAATCACTTAGTGTTCAAGGTTTATGAGTTGTTACAGTTGCTTACAAATGAAAGGTGTAACAATGATAGCAGTTTCATTTGGGTGATGTGAAGTGACTGAGCAGGGTGTTGGCTTGGTTGTGTATGTGTGTGTGAATGTGTGCATGAGTCAAACAGGGAGTATTTGCCTAAAGGTGGTGAGATTAAACTCAACATCCTTAAAAATCACCCCTGCAGTCTTTTGGCCACACAACAGTTTTATAATTATATTCGACTAGAACTGGCTTACAGTAGAACATACAATTGAGGGTGTAATTAATAACAGAATGTTAATATGCTTACCAATTAAGCATACTGCAAGATAACCTCAGAAACTAATTGCTAATCCCAGCTCAAATCACTTTCAGCAAGGGTGTTCAGAAAATACAGACTTTTCTAAAATATATGCTGGAAAAATTGAGACTTCACAAATTTAAATTTGTGAATCTTGACTTTTAAATTGTAAATTAACTGAAATATCAATTACTCTCATGACGAAAATACGCATTTAAATTCTGTCTTTTGAAGTAGAAACATGAAAAGCACGATTTACATTTCTGTGCCATATGCCATATATTTAAGGAAAACGATAAATGAATTTTACATTACACAAACAGATCTATATAATACTTATATTCTTTATCTATTAAAATAACATTAACGCTATAACGGCTGGATGATATTATATAACGCTATAACGCGTTAGGGTTAATCAGGGGGAGTTTGGGAAATGACCGGCAGGTGTCGCTGAAAATCCGACTTGAATTTGCCAAAATCCATCCCACAATCCTCGGGCCGGTGGTTCATTTGAATGGTGAAAAAAAGTCTTGGGAGCGAAGCTAGCCAACCTGCTGAAGTCAAGCAACTTTCGACATTACGCACTTTTGTACATTTTGGAAATACGCGCCGTAGTAGACGTGAAAACATTTCGCAAAATGAGCCAGTAAGTATTTCCACGTTGTTGCCAAAGTTGTTAAGTTAATGGTTGCTTTAGATTTTTACAAGCCATATGTTGCTAGAGTTTGGTGCTAACTAGCTAGCTAGCGCGCAGTAGCGGCCCAGCTTGTTACTTTGTAGTTCTTCGGGTCTCCTTGATGTGTAGAGCTAAGCTAACCAGGCTAATACACTCCCGCAGAGTAAAGTGGGGGTTTTTTGCATTGCTTTATAACGAAGTAAGCTCCACAAAATAGTTTATTTATTTGTTATCAACATCAACTGATCATTATGTCTGTGGCGGCCACTAACCTAGCTTACATTGACAAAGCTAGCCAACGCCTTCTTCGCTCTAGTTAGCCTTAGCTGTCTTGTTTACAAACAATCAAGTTTAATCTCTGCTTTAAATATATATCATAATGCAGTATCCTAACCGGTGCTTTGTAGATTTAAAGTGAACTTATAATAGGCTAAGAAAGGTGAGTATCGTTTGAGATAAGTGCTCTTAGACCTAAATTAAACCTTTTTAATAACTACTTTTAAATTTATTTGCTCAACAGGGCATGGATGGCAACGGGAAGTGCTTCAAGTTGATCACAACTAACCTCATGGCCTTCTGCGCATTTCTGCGCTGAGGAGAACATGAAGCAGGTCAGTGGCTATAAGGAGCAAACATGATGGCTTACTTACTGTGTCAACACTTAATCATGGTGACTGTGACAGAGTGCAGCACTTTAGTGGCCTCATCCCTTATCCTTTTGTTTTAGGTGGATATTATAAATAAGGAAGAATTAGGTAAAGACAGGTGAGTGTCCAGTCCATACCTGAAGGCTTCATCTCCCTCATTCACCGCATCATTAAAGGGGGACTGCACAGATTTATTACTACACATCACATTCTGTTTAATGGTAATGGGGGAGCACTATTTCGCAGGAAGACAACTGCTCAGGTTGGGGAAATATGCCTTTATGACATCACAGGGGGGTACGACCTTGCCTACACTGGTGGCTACATATATATATAAATCATGTTACTTTACATATGTGGACACGCCTTCTTATTAGTGGACTCCATTGTTATTAAGCTCATAAACTGGTTGCTTAGTTCGCTGAATGGGAGTCTTGCAGCTATACGATACAATGGCATTTAGACAATAGTGTGCTTCCAACTTTGTGGCAACATTTCCTGTTTCATCGTGACAATTCAAAGAGAGGGTGTTCCCTGTTATGTTATGAACTGACCTGCACTGAATCCTGAACCCCTCTGAACACCTTTGGGCTTGAATTGGAACCAGATCTGATCAGCCAACATCAGTGTCCTGTCCTCACTGCCACCATATTCCAAACTTTTCTTGAAAGCAAAGGGGCCACGTGGTATTTAATGTAAATTTACATCTCAGATCATAGAACAATTAAATTTTAGTGTAGGACACCATGTGCTCTATAATAGATTTGAGTCATTTGGATCGTTGTTGACTTCCCAAACATCAAGAAAATGCATTTAAGTATCAGTGTAGTCCTCTTTTAAGGCATCTTTTCATAACCATGATCACCTCCATGCCAGTGGCTGTGTGTTTTGTACTTTAGCCTCGTAAGACCGCTTCTCATTTGCTCCATGTCCACTTTCTTCCCGCCAGATTCCAAGTGCAGTACAGAGCAAACAGTCCAGGCAAAGCAAGGCGATCATCTTGCAAGCGGAAAGGTTGTCCATTAGTGGAGGCGGGCTCGAAGCTGTACCGCCAAACATCAGATGTAGGCTGCGCCCGTGACCCCGGGATGGCCAACAAAGAAAATGAGCTGACGTGCTCTGAAGACGTGTGGGGCGTTCGCTGCAACGACAGATGTGGCCCTGTGACCTCTGCAGAGGCCTCCAAGATGGCAGGAGCCAATACCAAGTACAGCGAATTTGCTGAGGTAAAAGACAGAGGTTCAGACATCTCAAAGCTTCACATTCACCTTCTGGTGCTCATAAAGCTTTCATTGGAACAGATACTGATCACACTTGTGCATGTTTTATTGTTTTTCTTTTCCATAGCTATCAAAGGACCATGAAGCTATGACTCATGTACTCTTCGGAAGGAATCTTCGACTTAACGTAGCAGTGTCACTATGGAGAAGAAATGCTAGTGAGTTAGTGGCCTACCTTACAAGGTAAAGCAGGAACGGTCAATACTCCATTTTGGTCACGTTTGTTTATTCTTAGAGCGTGTGCTTAACTATCACTTGTGTGTTTTTGGTCTCCTAGAATTCAAGACACAGGTGTGCTGCTTGACTGCCTTCCTGTTTTAACAAACAAGTGAGTCTCACCTGGGTTGATCTCCAATAGGGAGGTTTTACCAGCAAGTATTGGACTGCTAAAAATAAATGTTTGTTAATGTAATAGTGTCATAACGTAACTTTTCTTTTCTTTCACCAGCCTTCAAACCGAAGCACCAAGTTTATCACTTGGTTGCTGCGTCGACCTTCTGCCCCAGATAAAAGTGATTCTTGCTAGTAAATTTGAAGAGTAAGTGCCAAAAACCTAATCGCATGTAAATTGAGTGTCCATTTTGTTGTTGATGTTGTATTTGGACTTACTGGTCTGTTTTGTTGATCTGCCTCTATAGACACATAATTGTGGGTTTACACTGGGTGCAATCCGTCATCAGGAAATGGTGGCCAGAACTTTCTACAAATGAGAAAAGACTGCCGGACAGTTGTTCAGACCACAGGTAGGAGGGAAAGACTTGAATGTACTCACATACACACATACATGGATACTGATCCGTCAATCCTAGTCAAATGAAACTGAGCGGAGTTGACAATGCGTGTGTGTGACTGTGTGTGTCTTTTTGCAGGAACGTTGAAGTCTTAAAGCAACGGCTCAAAGATTTGTGGAAGGAGGGAGCCCGGTTATGTTTAGTTCCAGGATCGACAGGAGAGCTGGCAAAAGTGAGAAAGCTGCTTGTGCTAATGTGTTTATCAGGGATTCTACTCCTATGGAAAACCATTGAAATAAAGATAACCTACTAGAATGTTCTTAACCCATAAGCACTTATCTCAAAATGTCAAATCAGCACGCTTGTAGATGCATGTTTTTATGGGAAGTGATGATAAGTAAGAACTCCGTCAGGACTAGAAAATCTATAATAATAGGAAAATATTGCTCCATTTTTCAAAATGCAACCGGAATTTGATATTTTTTGTCCCATTTCATGCTGGATTGTATCAGACCACAGAAAAGAATCTCCATTGCTGTTAAACACCCTTTAAAGCAAAGATAACTTAGATGTGCTTATTAGTAAGCTTCACGAATAAAGCAATGTATCACATTTGGGCACCCGGTCCCTACAAAGTAATATTAATGTTATGAGTCTTTGTGATTATATCAAATTGGTTATGTTTTGTTTATCACATTTTACTACGTTAAGACGACTAATGTGCCATCTTCACTTCACATTGCAGGTTATCGAGACTCATCTGTCCCAGCTGCCCTGACATTTGGCAATGTAGCACTGAGGATGTGACCACTACTGTTGAAGCGTGGCTGTTTGGAACTGATAACAGTGCCAGAGAAATGGACTGGCCCACCTCGCCACTTATAAGTCATACCTCATACTGGGACTGAACTTGACAATGAAGGCGCTCCCAACAGTCTGGAGCGGACAAACAAGCCTTTGACAGGCAAAAAATGACTCCTTCACATTGAAGTGGATCGTCTTGAGGGGCGTACAGCAGACCTCCATGAGAGATGAGGGTGTAGGTCGCTCTATAAAGTGCCACGCTCCCTTTCTCGCCGCTCCACACTTTGCCGTGGAAAGCAAATGCACTTGTGGATGTAACGGACTTGGCTATTTGTGTCGTATGCATGGGTTTCTTTCCGATTCAGGAAACTGAATCTGGAATTTCACACTAAGAGTCTTAAATTATTAGAGCTCCTGTTGTTTCCATCTTGCCTCTTCATATGTTTGACTGTGTATTGTAAGAACCATGATTCTTTTAAATTTCTTTTAAATAAATTGATCACAAATCAAAGTGAATTGGGTATTGGGTATTATATTTACAAAATGTTACTTTTTTCTTGATTGTTTTTTATATGAGTTTTTACGACAGTGCGTTTATGACTGAAGTCCGTTTTGGTAAACAGCTGTCAACGCTGCGTGGAACAATAAAGCTATTTTGAAGTGACGTAATTTTCCGCAACGACAGCTGATGTGACGTCTTCCGCTTAGCCAAACTGCTCTTGGACTACATGTCGACGCACACGGAATTAGACTTAAACTTATTTTAACAAATATAGACGACATGTTGCAGAGGGAAAGAATACCGCTGCTATGGGTTCTCCTGCACTCCTTTCTCGCCGCAGCGTGGTGTTTCACTGACATGGACACGGGGCCTGGCGTTGGTTTATCGATGCAGCCGAACGGAGATCGGTTTAAAATCGAGGGACGAGCTATAGTTCCGGGGGTGAAATCACAAGACTGGGTGTCTGCGGCTCGAGTCTTGGTGGAGGGAGAAGAATACGTTGGTTTTTTGAGGTAAGAGCGACTTTAATCCAACCTGCTAGCTCACTGGCTAGGCTAGGTAGCGTTAGCATAGGCTGCGAGATGTGTGGCTAGCCGCTAAAGCTACTTCCTGTTAGAAGCTATCGTGATGGCTGCTCTTCATAACAAATTCACAACCTTCACTCTCGTCGCTTATAACAAATCTTGCCCTCATAGATATAAGTATTTCCTCGTAGTAACAGGTATTAATATTAACTGCTTCAATTAGTTTTAATTTGAATTCTACAGACTGAACACAAACTTTAAGTCTATCTGTAATTTTATATAAGAATTCCGCTTGTCACAACAAGAACTAACATTTTATGTATGTTTTCAATAAAACGTATGTGTATCAGGAAATAATGTCTGTTTGTTAAAAGAAGACCGTGTTGAAGAATTTTGACCTAAAATGTGTTATTATGTTGCAGTCTGGGACTTGAGTCATTCAATTGGCTGCAGTACAAACCCTGAAAATCTAGGCTATAACTCGTATAAATCATTATAAATTCCAATAACTACAACACTTTCTCCTGGTTTCACCCCTTCACCGCACCCATTACCCCACCTGCTGTCAAAGTAACGTGAATCTCCCAATACTATAAATGGTTAATGCAAATAAAAGGTGTTTCTGCCACATTTGAGGCGATTGGCGTAATAGTGCTCATTCTAACTATTAACACACAAACCTTCGCTCTCCAGTTAGGATGGACAGGTAAGAAAGACTGATTGGAAATGTTTTGATATTCCGAATGTAATCGCTGCAATCTTTTGTTACAGAACTGATGGGAGTTTTGCTGTCAATGACGTCCCCTCAGGATCTTACGTAGTGGAAGTTGTTACCCCTACGTATAGATTTGAACCAATGCGTGTTGACATCACATCCAAGGGGAAAATGAGGTAAGGCTTCAATATTTTGGGAAGCTGAAGAGATGTTATCGGTGTTTGGTTATCAATAGTGAGAAGCAGCTTTTCAAGAACCTTGTGTTGTCCCACAGGGCACGTCTCGTGAACTACATCAGGATTTCAGAAGTGATGCGTCAGCCGTATCCTCTTCAGATCAGGTCCTCGGGTCCTATCACTTACTTCATGAAGAGGGAAACATGGGGCTGGACGGACTTCCTCATGAATCCCATGGTAAAAAAAAAAACATGGCATTTCAGAGAACATACTTTATTTATTGTTTTCAGATACTGTTGAGATGTATAGTTGTAGATGTATGTCACCCAGTGTGCAGCACCCTGAATCAAGAGTACACTTGCTGTCAAATTTAACTCATTCCGTCCTGATATTGGTGTTTGCCAACGAGAAGAGACATATTTTTAATTGTTATGTTTGGTGATTTTGCAGGTGATGATGATGGTGCTTCCCCTGCTGATCATTGTTCTACTGCCCAAAGTTGTCAACACCAATGACCCTGAGATGAGAAAGGTATAGAAACCAGCATATCTAGTTGAGTTGTTGTCTCAGGGATGCTGTATGTTCATTGAGGTCATCACCCAGTGTCTCTGGATTACATTGTGTTCAAACTATAGACCTCAAAATCGGGAATATCAGTGTTTGCATATTGTTGCCTTATTTTGAGAGAGAATTGGGTGAACTTTGTGATACAATGCAGGATGAAGTGAGTATTACTTTCTCTCAGCCTTGGTGTCTCTCCGGCTGTTTTCATATACTAATACTTTTACAGGAAATGGAGCAGTCCATGAACATGCTGAACCCCAACCCCGAGCTTCCAGACGTCTCCGAATTCATGACCAAGCTCTTCTCGGGCTCCAAAGGCTCCAGCAAGGCAGGCAGCAGCAGCAAAGGTAGCAGGCCGGCAGTGAAGAGGAGGTAGTACCGCACGCGCGGCTCCATCGACCTGCCCGAAGAAGCAAGAGTCGCACTGTTGACGCAAGATTTTTAAGTGTCTCTCGTTTTGTTCCCCTCTGGGTCTCTTGTACAGTTTTCTTTAAAACAGATGTTTCAACGCATCTGGATTTCTAACATCGGATTGGAATGACTGAGCAAATTTGGGTTTGTTTTTCTCACAGTACACTGGTAGGAATTTCCTGTTATGCGATGCAGAGCTAATTACCTTAATTTAATGTTTACTCCCTTCATCTGGTTCCACTACTCATCGTTAACCATCAGTCTTTAACCCTCTGTTGTGCATTTTCCATTGCTGCTAATTTAGTGCTTTCCACTACCTGAAAGAGAACATATATACATATTCAGAGATTTCCTTTTCTTGAATTCAATAATAATGACTGTGAATGAAGATTAATTGAGTTTTAAGTCTGATAAATTCTTATTTAAAAGCTTAGATGAATAAATTGCAATGGTATACAAGAATTTTGTTTTTATTTGCTGAGGTCTGGATATCTTAAAATATTGTCTGAAAGGAAGCTTATTGCTTTCTCATTTTTTAAAATGGTTCTGATTGTTAGACATGGCCAAAATACTTTCACATATGAGCCTAAGCTGTAAAAAGTAAAATAATCACCTGCGGTTAGGAAATGAGAGAGTAATGTGGCTACTTTCGAGATCTCTACGATGTAATTGGCTATAATTTCAATAAAAGTGACTAAGTCTATACTAATGTGTCTGTTATAAATGTCCCTGGGTGATGAAATACTACAGCATTAACAACTGGGACTCTCTGGAGGTCTTGAGCTCTTGTTGGTGCTTGGTAACAGTCATTACTGTTATACGCAATGTCATGTTAGTTGAATTGACTGGTTGGATCGTTTTCATGTTCTCATACAGAATCAAGCTACACCTGAAACATTGTTGATAATGAATATATTCATGCTTACAAAACTGTATTGTCATCCACTGTTCATATCGGTACACACAGACTCACTGGCACGAAACAGCAGAGACATAATCAGCACAGATTAATTCACAAAAACACTTTGCCTCTGCGCAGGATAAGGCACAGAGTATAGGGAGATACATCAGACATAGTTATGAAGGACAGTGCAATAGTTCCCAACAGCATCACTCGTCTATTGGAGAGACATGGTGATGGTCAAACTCCCAGAGATAGTTCAAATGTTTTATATGTACTTTACAATATCTCCTTTACAATATCTCCTTTACAATAACAAGAACACAGGTGGGAAGGGGAGGTGTGATCCTCAATCTCCAGAAACAAATGCAACTGTAGATGTACAGATTAGCCCTTGAACACAAGATCAAATACATTAGGATCAGATAAAACGATAAGGTAAAACATTCACAGACACTGATATATTCTTTATGGTAATGTACATATGGAAAGTGTAAAATGCAATAGAATCAGCAAAATGTGTCGTCACACAATATAAATAAGTTTACATTCTGTAAGCTAAAATGACGTCCTTTAAATACAGTGCAAGTGAGCGATAGAGTAAAAGAGGAGTGTGAGGCTTAACATTGAAACATGTAGAAATGTGTAGCTACCCCCATGAGGTCGAGGCAATTCGTTCTCTGCCTCTTCTTTGTAACTACAGTTAAATGCTGCACCAGGCTCAGCTCATTTTGAGAACGACCACCAACATGTATGTAAAATGCAAAAATCACTTCAACCGCTGATTTAAAAATCACCTTTCATGAAATATACGCTTAGGAAGAAGCCATCAAGTCACTTTGTGGTTGACATTTGGGTTTTGTCCACACCAGTACAACTTGTCCTCGCCTCTCCGTCTCCTCCTCCACTGGCAGAGCAGAAGCATGCGAAAGGTCTTCTGGAAGGTTTTGTTGCAGAGGGCATAGCACATGGGGTTGACGGTGCTGTTGACGTAGCACAGCCAGTAGCCCAAGTGCCAGAGGGACACGGGGATGCAGTCCACACAAAAAGTGGAAATGAGCACCATGATGTTGTACGGCGTCCATGTCAGGATGAAGGCGAGGAGGATGGCACTGAGGGTCTGGGCTGCCTTTTTCTCCTTCACCAGTACCATCCTCTTCCTCTTGGTGATCTGATTCTTCAGGGTGGGATCCATGGGTTTGGAGGTAGTAGAGGAGGAAGGTGAGGAGTCCTTGATTGTCTGCTCTACTTCAGGAGGGACGGGAGACGCAGGTGCAGGACTGCCATTCTTTGTGTTTGAGCCAGGTTTGAATTTGTAAGAGATGCACTTTTTACTGTTTTTCTTTGGAGGACTAGAAAAGTACCTATCTTCCTCAAAATCTGCAACCTGCCCGTTCTTATTACTTTGTCCACCACTTTGATCTTTGAAAGATCCTTGAGGAGTGTCCACTGAAACGTGTTGCTCTTCCTCTTCGGACGAGGAATAGCTATTGAAGGAGGTGATCTGGTCTGCTTTAGCCCAGGCGTCGTCTGACCTGGTGGTGGTCTTTGTGATGTTACTTTGGTTGGAGGAGGACCAGGAGGCCTGACACCTGTCTCTCCTTTCTCTGGTGAAATGAAAGCAAGAATTAATCACATTCTTCTGCGGTTTAGCCCCCTCTGGCACATCGTGTGTGAGCCCCTGGAGCTCTGCCAGATCCTTTGTCCGTTTCTGCGTCTCCTTGTAGATCCGACAGTACAGGATGGTCATAATAGAGACGGGGATGTAGAAAGCAGCAATGGCGGTGCCAAACGTGATCACGGGCTGTGTTAGAAACTGGATCTGACACTGGTTCTCTGGCACAGTTCTTTCTCCCACAAAATACTGCCAGCAAAGAATCGGTGGTGCCCAGAGGACAAAAGACACAAGCCACGCCAGGCCTATCATGATAGCAGCTCTCTTTGGAGTCCTCTTAGCCCTGTATGTCAGTGGCCTTGTAATGGAGAAATACCTGTCAAAGCTTATGACAAGTAAGTTCATAACTGAAGCGTTGCTAGCTACATAATCCAGCGCTAACCACAGATCACATGCAAGGTTACCCAGGGACCAGTACCCCATTAATATATAGGTTGTGTATAAGTTCATGGACAGCACTCCTATGATGAGGTCAGCAAAGGCCAAGCTCAGTAGGTAGTAGTTGTTTACAGTCTTCAGTTGGCTGTTGACTTTGAATGAAAGCATCACCAGCACATTACCGACAACGGTTATCAAGCTAACAATGGCTGACACTGTGGTGATGGCTATGACCTCCCACAGGCTGTGAGGAGGAAGAGCAGGGTTTGCATGTGTCGTGTTGTCATCAATTGTGACATTTGGGAGACCAACATCATCCATGGTGCTGGGCGGTTTGGTAACGTTTTAGTAAAGCAGGTCAGTGGAGAGCGTCCCCCTGTGGTTCCATTTAGAAATGAGAATTTCCCTGAAAAGAAAGGGGACAGGACAACAACGGTGAGACATAATTGCAAACCCTTTTTTTAATTTGTTCAAAAAGCATGTTTGGAGGCTTCTTAATATCAGAGATGCAAATAAATAAATACATCTTGGGTATTACTGGATAAAATTAGTAACTGGTCATTTAACATTTAAAAGTTCCCACTTGTCCCTTTGCTTCTTGCCCTCTTTGTTTCCCTCCTTCATTTAACTGCTACGGAAAAAAAACAGACAAATAGACAATTTTCAAAAACTGAGTGGTCTTTTTAATTGCTAATTTACGTCTGTTTAAGTAATAACATTGAATGCAGGATACATGCTTGTAATGTAATTATTTCACTGGGTCGCTGCTCCTCAAATAAAGGAATTTAATATGTATATATCTATACATCTATATCTAGTTCACACCGGAACCATTACAAGGCACTTGTGTACAACGGCGCCAAACGATGTAACACTACTCCACTGTGCGGTGTTGCAGAGTAAACTGTCCGCCCCACTTAGTCAAGCGCTATGGAGGGCAGACCGACTAGAGCCAGAGGAGGAAGCTGGAGAAGAGGTGGTGGAGGTGCAAACAGCAGCGAGAGTTCCGGCGGTGGCGATAACCGGGGCCGTGGGAGAGGAGGCAACTACCGGGGCCGGAGTAAAAGAGACTATCACCGCGGTCGTGGACGCCGGGGAGGCGCTCCTGCAGACTTCCACCACCGGGTGAGAGCGCACTTCCGTCGGGGCAGCCGCTTCTACCAAATCTCATGTTAAAATAAAGTGATTGGTTTGTCCTTTAATGTGTTCTCATGTTAGGCAGTTGCTTAAAACGGATTAGAAATGTTATGGATACTTTCTTTAGTTCGGCAAGCATACACATTCACAGTAAAAGCTCAGGTGCAGGAAATTAGTAGCTTAATGTTTCCCCCCCTCTGTCTCACCAATTAGTTACACTGACCAGAACAAGAACGGTAAAAGATTGACATTCCATTCAAATTAAGTTATTTTTTGCTGTAATTTTGTCTGCGAATTGCATTAAAGCTCCCCACTGTCAAAAGCAGATGAGGTCATCATCTGAGGCAAAATGGTACCAGTTAGACTTAAGACGTTTTTGTACTTAATGTTTGGGAAGATGTGAAAGTTTTGAAGGTGGGCTGGTAGAGCGAGTAAGGTGGGTGTTGAAGTAGTTTTGAAGAGACAATAATGGACA
Source organism: Genypterus blacodes (assembly GCF_046128005.1). Lineage (NCBI taxonomy): Eukaryota > Metazoa > Chordata > Actinopteri > Ophidiiformes > Ophidiidae > Genypterus > Genypterus blacodes. The sequence goes on from NW_027466827.1 coordinate 740,085, forward strand.
GCAGCCAAGAAGTACATAATAACTGGATGTTAGCCCATCTTCTCCAAACTTGCAGAGCTTTCGGTACCACTGGCTGAGTCTCAGAGCTCAAACCAACACAGTCAATGTACAACAACATCGAACACGACCAAAAAGTTTCCTCCTTTGCTTAATTTCTTGTTGAGCTTGTCTTAAGTTCTGCTGAGAACCTATCAATCAAATGAAACTACACATAATGATGTTCTTGTCGGGTAATGGAGTTTCCTTTATGCTCTATTTGAAGTATATGTTCTGTATACAATGATGTAGTAGATACAATATAAGAAACATAGTAATTGCCTTGGATCCCTGTAAAGTAAATCTAATTCCAGTTGGAAATGTCCACAGCTGAGAATCAAAACTTGGCATTGTTGTGGTCCAGGGTCACGTAGATGCATTAGGATTTCAGGTTCCCATGGATACTTGGGTTCTTTATTGACTGTCAGCCACAGAAGCTTCCGCCTACGATGAGAGGGGATACAATAAGTCTCCGCATACTGCAGCCATAGATGTCTGCATTGATGCATCCATAGCTACCATTCAGTCTGTGTAATGATAAAGCATCGTGTCTCTTGCACTCCATGAATTTCCATGACAACGTTTTTAAAAGAGACATGACTCAGCCACAGTAAATGAGGTCAGAATCAGCAGCAGCAGCAGCAGCGTCTCTTTATGTTTCCATTTGCTTTCATGTATTAATCATCACTTTGCTGAATGCATTACTCATCAATATTTACAATGTGGAGTAACTTGACTGCCAGCACAATTCCTCTCATCATAGTAATACACTTGTAATGATTTTAAAGTCACTTGAAGTACACATTTCATTAGCATGTCCCACTCTCGTGTCCTTCAGCATCAAGATGAAGGAGAGAGAGACGTGGAGCAGGAGGACGACGGGCTTGAGGTCTTCTCCAGGAGGAAGCTGGAGTCCAACTGGGACCGTTACAAGGAGTCTGAGAAGCAAGAGGCCCCCGACGACACGCCCGCCCAGAGGGGAACGGACTACCACGTCCTGCTGGAGTCGGCAGGTAAGCGCAAGCTGACCTGCGCTCCCACACAGGCCTTGCACTCCCACACAGGCCCTTTTTCAGTGAGTGATGCTGATTAAAAGCCCTCTGCACATGTATTGATCCGTATGGGCCATTGAGACTGTAATCAAGATTGAATTGAGTGTTGCGTCGACTGTACTTCTTGTGCCCTCGTCCTTCCCCCCCCTGCAGGACAAACTAATCAGGCATCTCTTATTGTTGTTTCATTATTCCTGTAATCTTCAGCTTTCTTTTGGACTTAAGCACAAAGTAGGAGTTTGCAGAAATGGAATACATTCACAGCTTTATCTCAGTATTCTTCATTTTCAGCTCTGCCAGATTGTTTGAGCTCACAAAAATAAATCTTGGCTCATTTATTTTTGCCACTAATTACCAGAATATGACTGAATTAATCAAACGCTACACTGGAGCATCGGTGGAATAGAATACTGATGTCAAACTAGGTTTTTTTTCGCCAAATGCTCCCCGGAGATTAATTTTTCACTCGTTAAGTTGACGCTCTGAGCTCATTAGGAAAAGGGAATGTCTGTTGTGTTAAGGGACTTTAATTGCCCCGTGTGGACTCTGTTGTCAGTGGCTGAATGGGTGCTAGTTGTTGGTTGTCATTTCTTTCTCATTTCTGTCATTTCTCTGTTGTCTTTTGTCTCGTTGGCCCCCATGAGCTTTTCTGCAGTCTTATTGCTGTTTCTGTCGCTATCGTTCCCCGCGGGGATACAAGTAAGAGAGCTTAGTGCCGTCTAATTAGAGCAAAGCACAGATTTAGTTTGGGTACGCATAGGGCCGATCTATTGATGCTGATTAATGACGACCCATCGCTCGGCACAGGACGGCCCCATGCAGCGGTGGAATGTCACATCGCGGTCATTCCCCAGCACGGGCAGGATGCTGTCCCCTAAGCTGACAGCTGTGTTGTTATCCTTACTTACATCCGGCCCGTGATTAATGTGCCGTTTCTCTCCCGTTAATTTATCATGTCGAAGTTAACAGAAAGGGAAGCGAAACAAAGCTCGGTTCCCTTTTTCACCGCTAACTAAAGTAGTTAACAGAGCAGCTTCTCTTGTCTGATTTTTTTTGCCAGCGTCACCAGCTGCCTGTGATCCTGGCACAAGGTGAAATATTAACCTGCTTATGTCTGAGCGTATGAGGGTGAGCGAGCTATTCACGGTGCTACACTCCCTATAGCTCCCTGCTTTACACTGATTCTATACGTGTATCTGTGTCAAGGAAACACAGAATCTGTTAATTTATATGCCTAATATTGCCTTAAAATAAATGTTTTACTGGCTAAATTAGATTAAATACGTCAGAATGATTAACATTTAATGGATCCTTCCAATGAATGATTGTAGTGAATGGATTTTGGTTTGGATGAGCCATGCTGGTCTAAATGTTGTTGCTTTTCCACCCTGGTGATGTTTATCCACCTGTGAATGCCACATGCTATTATCCACTAGTTTGTCCCTTTCTGTACATTAGTTATCGGTCTGTATAGGCTTCCCTCCCTCCTCACACCATAACATAGATTATTGCAGCTCTTCTCTGGTAGGATGGATGCCAAAGGTGCTGTTGTGAGTTGTTTGACTCGTATCGCTCGTCTCTGTTTTGCCCACATTGTCCGATTAGTCATGCCGCACAGCAAGAGTCTGACGCTCTCTAGAGGATACTTAATTGTACGTGGGAGGCGATGCTTTCAAGAGACTGTTTTTCTGGCCAATTAAAGTAGCCGTGAAATCGGGAATTCTCCATGGAAACCTGCCCTGTCCTCTCGGCTCAAGTTATTGTGGAATGCCGCACGTGCTCCATTTGTCTCTCAAGGCCTCGGAAGCGTCGCCGTGTTCTTTGTTTTACCGGCAAGATCCCGAATCCCAGCGCAGACTTGAACCTGCAGCACTGGTGGGAGGTTTAGGAACATGTTAGGCTGGTTTTCAAGATTTGTTTTTGAAAGAAACAAGGTCTGTTGTTGTCTTTGCAACACATCAGTCACGTTCTGCTCCACAAGGCTGCAGCCACTGCCGACTGCACAAGAAAGACCTCAACCAAAATCCCTTCACACACCTGGAAAAGTGTGGATAACTTGTGATGTCATACATGAGACGCTAAAATAAGACAGTAAAGGCTCAGCGGTGAAGTGGCGATGGGTTTCGCTCAGCCAATCACAGAGCAACTATTAGTATAATGAACGCACAAGAATGATTGTAAGCCAGGCGTGATGCTTCCCAGTGAGCTGAGGCACTCCAGTGTTCAGATCTGCTGTTTTGTGTTTGCTGTGCGGTGACTCAGCTGTTCTAAAGTTAAATAACCACTTATATAAATACCAGTGCCACAACCCGACGCATTAAGTAAATATGAAACAAGCGAAAGTAGAAGTGGGTCAATGTCTCGTTTTGACTTGACAGCATTGCAGGTTTGAAAATTGAAGACGTCCAAGCATGATAGATGTCTGAAAACGCAAGAATAGAAGACAAAGAAGAATAGAAGTCTGTTTCTGGTGTTTTCATGCCGCATTTTCTTCATTTTATCTTCTTTTCTTTACACCTCGGAGTCCTGCAGCTGTTACTTTGCACACTATAAGTCCCGCAGCACTCCATGCCTCCCGTTTTTGCCGTCCATAAATCCTACCCAAGATGTTCTCGCGTTGAATTTATCACATGTTTACGTAACGTCCATTTACATAACCCCCCCAATTTGTTTACTCCCATTTATCCTTTCTGTTTAATGTATCGACTCTTGCTGCCTTTGCCGCCACGGCCACCCGGCTCTCCCACAGACGGCATTTTGAAGTTTGAATCCAAAGCCAAATCTGAATTCACCTCAGCATGTTTGATGGAGAGAGACGCTTAAAATGAACTTAATGTTTTACAAAATGAAAGCACAAAGGGCTCCCCTCCCGTTTGTCACCTCTCCCATTCATTTAAACAGGACTGAGTTGTGATTAGAGGGAATGGAACCTGACAGGGGAATTATGTAAACAGAGTGTTTGATTTGAATTTGAGGTAAAGCTTTATTTTTCCGTTTGGTTTGTCGCCTTATGCTTATTTAACCATCGGCCTTATATCACTCCTGAATGATAAGAGTCACGTGGCTCCATTTCTTTCCAGGCCTTATTTGTAAGAATGAAACCTGGGACCCTTTTTTTGTTAGCAGACATATTTCTGGGCTTTTAGTGAGTGACGTTTGGAGAGAGTTTTGGCGACTGTGAACCTGGGGCGCTTTGTGGAATCGTGAGGGTGTAATAGACAAATTGCCATGGAGCCTCGAGGAATGAATTGCAGTCAACTCTCTCTCTCTCTCTCTCTGTCTCTCTCTCTCTCTTTCTCTCTCTCTCTCTCTCTCTCTCTCTCTCTCTCTCTCTCTCTCTCTCTCTCTCTCTCTCTCTCTCTCTCTCTCTCTCTCTCTCTCTCTCTCTCTCTCTCTCTCTCTCTCTCTCTCTCTCTCTCTCTCTCTCTCTCTCTCTCTCTCTCTCTCTCTCTCTCTCTCTCGTAAGCTTAAGGTGATAATATTTTTTGTCAGGTCGACTCGGTCCAGTTCATTGTTGGCATTGATTGTGCTGTTGCTAAGGGCAGTGGACACACAGTGCAATACCCTGCTTCTCTCTCTCTCTCTCTGTGTATGTGTGTGTGTGTCTGTATAACTGGGGGGGGGGGGGGGTTGGGCAGTTATTTACATCCTAACATGGTCATCTATCTGTACACATTCACACAGGGATCAATCGTCCTCCCCCGCAGCCGTAGTTTACCGAGGCTGCTAATGGGCACCTATCAGCCTCAATCATAATGAGACCAAAAGGAAATTGCATTAAGGATTCAGTGATTCAGTTTAGCTAGATTGACAAACACAAGGAGGTTTGTCCTAACGGAGATGAATAGCCCCAATCATGGCATTAATTTATATTTTCCGGCGTTGCTATGGATACTTGATTAGCGATATATTGTTGGGGGGGGGGGGGGAGTTGCGGCGGGGAGGGGGGGGACTGGCGGCAAAAGCGGAGGAATGACGCCAAACGTGTGCTGCTGCTGCTGCTGCTGACCGACTGGCAAAAACTGTGAAGCCAAGTGCCCAGCAGGTCGTTGTGATATTCCGCTTGCGATCAAGAGGGTGACGTAAAAGCTTGAGCCGAGCCGAGCCTGCACACAATAGAGGAGACATATTCCCGTTTATAAACACCCAGATCATAAATCGCAATGAACTTATGTGGATAATGCTTCTAAACTCCTTTTACGTTCACTAGTATAAATAGTAAATTGCAAGTTCTGAGTATATGAATATCGGCATGCAGACATTACATTTTGTGTGTCCATTTACTTGATTAACTTTCCAACGAGGAGGAGAGAAACGTTTCCTCCTCGCTGGACTTTTCTCTGTCGACGCATCAACGGGGTTCAGTCTGTCTCTCAAGTTTTCTCCGAGTCCGTCACGTGACTCGCCATCACTTTTGTGCCTTTAAATCGCATCGCCTCTCTTCCATCCAGACCCTCGTGACGATCAAACGAAAACTCGCACTCTCTCACAACTCCAGAGATATTTTATGAGCCTTTATCGGGCGTTCGGGAGCTATATTTATGTATTCAACCGGCACAAAATGTATTGTACAGCTTTGAACTGGGACAGCAGCGGGTGACAGCTGATGAATCCCAGCACTTGTTCCATAATCCATTCATATACAACAATCAGGTCACGTTTAATTTCCACACCAAAACTTCCAATCTTAGCAATAATAACAAGAAGTGTCCTAATTTACCTTTGTAACAGAGTACGTCAGACAAGAATTCATACTCACCACTTGTGGCTCCGTGCTCCTGGGTGAAACACACTCCTCCAGTGTGAAATGGGCACGCTGCCAGTTCTTTGATGAGCTCTTCCTCCTTTACTCCTTCTTCCCTCTGGCACCGTCCTCTCACTTTCCTACACTCCCGAGCTTGCCTTGGCTCTTTTTTTTTTACGCTTCCGCTCTCTCGCTCGCTCACTCCCCCCCCACCGATCCCCCACCGCCAAGCGTTTGCTTCACGCCTTCCGCCGCTCGCTCTCCCGTCCCCTCCCCTGTTCCCTCTGGCCGCCTTCGCCCCTCTGTACTCCGCGCTCCAACGAGGTGAAAAACACACTTGTCAAATACAGGTAGGTCATCACACCGTCTCTCATCCTCTGCTGTTGCTTAGTGCGGACCGGCGTTGCAGCATCCTCGCGCACTCTAACTCGAACAGATAAGTGACCGGCGGCTCTTTTGTGGACGAGATTCTAAACGCAAGCTGTTCGACGTCGATGTTCCAAGTGGCAAAGCAGACTCGGCGCCTTGTTGGTTCTTTGCCGACCTATTTGACTGCAGGTTGAGTTATTGGCAATGTGTTCTTCCTCTTTTTCTGCCCTGTTGAGGGCAAAGTCTCTTTTTTAAGCCTTCAATGTCTCTCCTCCTGTTCGAGCTCTTGTTCTTGCCTCTGCAAACTTTGAGTAACTCCACAGGGGAGCAGAGTGAAGCGCCTTTCGATTCCTGCGGCTTCACGTTTGAAGTGACTTTGTTTTTTGTCTCCGAATCGGGCGTCTTTGCTGTGGCTGAAAAAAAAAAAGAGAGAGAAGCTTCGTTGGATGCACGCCGCACCGTCCCCGCCTGCAAACGGAATTCAGCCACAATGAGAAGAAACTCCCGCACTGGCAGAAAGCCTCGTCATGTATCGGGGCACTGAGCAACATGTAAGAGGAAGGGAGGAAGAGGTGAGGAGGTGGAAGAGGAGGATGAAGCGGAGGAGGAGCTGGAGGAGGAGTCGTGTGGGCGTCAGCGGCAGCAGCAGCAGCTCGGAGAGGGACAGACTGTTTTCATAGGCAGAGCTTACAGTGTGCGTGTGTCTTCATCACAATGGAAACACAACTGCCGGCTCGACTTTGTAATTCCCTAATGCATCCATGGTGTCTGTCAAAGTGTGTGCGCGTGAACGTAAGTCTGAAATTCTCTTTCCAGACAAGCATTTGACATATTAGATATACATCCACTGCGTCATGACAACAGACCGAAAACTTTTCTTCCCGCCTTTGCATAACAAGTGAACCTTTGCTGAAGGAGCTGGATGAAGTTGTCACAAACAATCTATAAGAGAAGATGAAGAGAAGATGTACAATATTGCGCAGTAGAGTACTAGATTTCCCTTTTCAGTTGTCTGCATTTGTGTATCACTAGAAAAGAGCAAGAAACTCTTCTTGTAGAATATATTTTGGTATTTAAAAACACATATTTATTTTTAAAAGCGTCTTAGGAAGGTTATGGAATGTTTCTATATTTGAGGTTTTCTCCATCGAATCAGTGTACCATCAATACTAACGTGTGTGTGTGTGTGTGTGTGTGTGTGTGTGTGTGTGTGTGTGTGTGTGTGTGTGTGTGTGTGTGTGTGTGTGTGTGTGTGTGTGTGTGTGTGTGTGTGTGTGTGTGTGTGTGTGTGTGTCGTTATGAGACGAAACACGGCTAACAAGGAGATCAATGCGTTATCGACAGGACCCCATTAAAGGCAGCAGGCGCTTAGTGTTTACTCTAATCTCCCAGCATGCTTTAACTCGTATTTCGTCTCCCCCTGCGTTGTATTTCGTCTCCCCCTGCGTTACTTGAAAGCAAATTAGAACAGCTGTTGGAAAAAAATCAGAGATCTCAAATCGAGGCGGAAGGTGCGTTCACCTCCTCCTGGAACGCTCGGCTTCAGTGTAACGATCGCTTTGTTTATTCGCAGTGAGTGATTCACGACCACGCCGCTTTTGTTTGCCGATTGCTCCTCGGTTCAAGAGCATCGGGTCCTATCTGTAAGTAGTCCACTCCAGTCAAAATCAACTTGACGAGTCCCGTTGACGTAATGAGACTACGGCAGGATCGCGCCGGACGCAGATAATGTCGTCAGTGCCCACTACACACGTACTGCAGCTCCATCTGCATACGAAGTGACTGGCACCTCGCATGCAGACGAGACAACCGTGACACAAACGCATCGACAAAAGATCAGCAACCAGCCAAACTGCTAGTTTAGACGAGGAGGAGGAAGATGGTCAAGCAGGCGTTATTGTTTAATTGTCCTCGTGCCCCATCCATGTCAGCCTCACCATCAGACTTTTTAGTACATTTATGTCTTAACAGCTGAGTGAGAAATAGTTTGCGTCATTTTTCCGATCTCATTGTCGACACATAGAAACCGGCCTTTTCCTTAGCAGAAGGGATTAGCTCGCTAAATCGCTTAATTATGTGCCGCCGTCGCACACGAACAATGATTAGGCGACGGCTCCTTATTTTATACCCAAGGAGGAGAACCATTGAAGCTCCACGGAGCTCGCATTTTGTCTGGCAGAAATCGCATCCTGGCCGAGCATCCTTTAAAGGACCACAGCTGTTTCATCTTCACTGTGCATGATTGAGCTGAATGAGTTGACGGGGGCGCTGGCCATTTCTTTGAAACAGTTTTCTTTCATGTGAATACATCACTGGGATGAGTGGGGGGTGTGGGGTGGGTGGGGGGGCACATGGAGACGGACAGACGGGCAGGCCGCCGTGCATGTTCCCGCCGACCGCTAAGCTCCAGGTTGGCTATTGATTATCGGGAGAATGCAACAGAAAGGATGTGAGCCATGCGTAATGTTTCCCAGAGGGAGCTTATGTAATGAGGCGCACAGATATGTATGGTTGATGGCTCAATTTCCGACGTTTGGCCATATCACAGGCTTCCACCCACACATTTGGCCCCTGTGACACCGGCGCTGCATCTTTCTGCTCTGAACCACCAATGATGGTGTGACTGGAAGCCTTCATTGCGGATAGAATGGGTTCAACCAAAAACAAAGAACTTTTGGGGCCGAAGCTAACATTGATGGAATTATGTATTTAATGTATATTATTTCTTATTTCTTCCCACGTCACACCAGCCGAGCCCCAGCGTGTAATTAACATGGCTTGTAGTTCAAATTCTTTGAGAGACTCGGGTTTGGGCAGGTTTTATACATGCTTTAGATGGTAATTGCCGTCGCTACAGAAATGTATTTTTTCTATATGTTGGCTTTAACCTAAGGGAGGGTTCTCTGTTTATGCAATTAAAATGTGTATTTCTGCCGCAAACCCTATATTTCCTCCCCAATTGTCTTCTCATTATCTGTGGACACCTTTGAAGCAGAAATTTGGATAAGGACGTCGATTATTGATGTTTTCTCCGCTGTATAATTGCAACTGCATTCTCAACAAACCCCAATTCCCCAAAGCGTGGTCAATTATCTCAAAAGACCACCGTTTGGGTTGGGGGGGGGGAAGAAACCCCCCCCCCCCCCCCCCCCTCCCCCCACATCTGTCCTGTAATGTTGTGATTCTCTGCCTCAACCGGAGATAATTGGCTTGTGCACTTGACACCTCCCACACCGTATCGCTCGTCTCGGTGGTAAATAGCAGTCGCCGCGGTAATAACAATGGCACATGAAGCTTTGCACCGGATGCGCGTTTTTTCCAAAGGCCTTGTGCGGCCGTCGACGCCAGAACATTATGCGTTTCCCTGTCAGCTCAAGCTGCTCATTAGCCGTGGCTACCCAGATGTATCATTTGGTATCAGTCACACGGCCTATATTTAAACCCAGACCATCCCCTCTGTGTCATATTGTTTTAATTTTTTCTTAAATAGGCGTGGAAACTATCGTGACCTTATATAAAGCAACGTTTAAATGAGCGATTGGCCCACGAGGTTTGTATTTCTGTGTTTTAAGCGAGGGGTTGATTATACCTCCTACAGATTAAAAGCGTGGCCCGGAGCGTGACCTCAAGCTACAGCTGGGCAGGCAAAGATGCAGGATGGGAGATACTGAGGGATCCGGCTGAAACGCAAAGCTAGACGCCTTCAGGGTTTTTTAGCACCTGACAAATCTCCTTCCATTCCGGAGTCCATCTAACGGAAAGCCTCTTAGATTCATTCCGCCCTTATGTGAACTCGTGTTTGCCGTCTGCTGCGTAGCATTCCTACATCCTGCAGGCGATCACAGACACGGAGGCTGCACGTAGAGGACAAAGTCTAAGTAAGAACACACATCTGGTTAATTGCTCTTTATTGCCGGTGACCCAAACCCTTTGACCTTTCCGTGACTTCAAGCCCACGTACTGTAGAAGCTTCACCCGTTCTAAGCATCCGCCTTGATTTCTGAAGCACGTGGGTGCAGCACAGTACACCAGGATCATTCTTTTTTGGAATGCCTCACAAATCACTTCTATTTTCAGAGACGCCCCCATTAGTTTGTGGGTGTGTAGATAAAAGTTGTCTGTAGCTCATAAAAACAACTATGTAGTGTAGCTAATCTGTCACGAAGAGGTTCTGCACCTGGATCCACAACAACAAACTTTGATTTTTTGAATCTGCAAACACAGAATATTCACTGATTATGTGAAGTTAGCAGAGGGGAGCTTAGAAAATGTGTTTTATCGGGTTTGCAGGTTTATTTACAGTGCGGTTCCCAGTTGACAGTGTGTTGAAGCACCTTGTTCTAGCAGATTTATTCGTGTGTCTGATGAGCGGTGCACTGCAGGTTAGTAAGTTGCATTCTCAAGGCCGAAGACACATGAGCAGAGTCGAGAACAATGTAACACTGCCAGCGAAAGCAACTCTGGTTCTCTGCTCTTTGTGTAGCCATGAATCACGCACAGCACCGAGAGCGATCCCACATATTTGTCATGCGAGCCTGTCTGCGCAAATCCAAGTGGCGGGTGTGTGTTTTGTGTCTGCGGCCCCCCTCGGTATCGCCGCGCCGTCAGACAGTTATGGGTTTCTTTTGATGAATCCTCCACAAGAACAGAGGAACTCGGGATTTGGAGAGCGAGTACACGACGGGAGATGGCTCCATATTGTACTTGGCTTCCAGAACCGAGGTGTCTTGTCACATTTCCATCCGCTCAGGTCTTCAAAAGGAAGGAGACAGTACCTTCTGGCAGTTTGGGTCTTATGTAAGGTGATCAGCACGTCTTTATTGAGGTGCCAGTTGGCTCGTCGCTCTTTGACAGGAAGTGCTCGGCTCTGTTCTAGTCTAGCGTAGAACCATCACATTTTCGACAATTCATCACTCTCATTAGTACAAACAATGGAAATACATCGCTAAATGACAGAAAATAATGAAACATACTGTGTCCAGAAAGAGAACACCTCTCCTGCAATACAGTTTGTTAAAAAAAGAGGAACAAGAGCCTTTGAGATCATAAATCTACTTCCATATTGATTATGTCCACATGAATTTAAGCCTCTTCAAATAGATGGAGCTATGAATCTTCGGACTGGTGTGTCGTCCGAATTATTACAGACTTTTGTCCTCTTGGCATATTGTCACAGTCGATAAAGAAGTTATCATCCTAATTATGGATTTCTCTTTGGCTATTGTAGATGGATGGATAGGTACTTTATTCATCCCCTAGGGGAAATTTAAGATTGGTTGGTTAGTAATTAATAAGGTTGAATGTCTTGGTGAGTTTCTTTTTTATGAAGCATTGTTCCATTAAGGAGATGACAGTATGAAGGTTAGACAGAGAGATGATACAAAGGTAGCCCTACATAGAATTCATTGCGATATCTCTTTCTTATCCGTACCAGCAAATGATTGTCGCTCTGACCCACAGAAAATGTGACGTTTGTTCCCCCTAGGAAGCAAACATTCTCCTCAGCTCATAGAGGAATTGGTCAAATGGACACGTAATCGCTCCGTTTCTTTCTAGCCCGATGATTGACTCGTGCAAATATGAGATTCAAAGCGTGGGAGAAATTAAATGTCAACAGTTATTCGGGCAGAAATATAACCCATTAGGACAAATAAACAAACCCACAATACAGAATGTACCTGCAGGCCTGTGGGGCTGTAACTGCTCCCATGTGTGAGCGACAGCAATGCGACCGTATATATCTCCATGGTGATCTGACCTTTTTAACAGCCAATTGTTTTTGTTTGTCTGCCTCTAACTTTGCCATTTTAGAACATTTATGATTTGGAGTGTCTGTTTTGCTGTCGTGGAACCGTTTCTGTCTCCCTGCTGTGCACGCTGAGTGTATGTGAGATAATTCTGAATGCATTCTGTCTGCACTCTACCTAATATACTGGTACGCTGTATAATGACGTGAGATATTAGCATGTATTGAAGGGGTTACAGGTTAATGGCTTGCACATAATATTCCTGTCTGCACTGAGCTGCACTGTTGTTGTTGACGCATTCGCTGCTGAGCTAGAAGAGACATACCTCCGCCAAGGCAGAGGAGTGCACCAGTTTTCCAGGTTCTCCCCTGGATCCTGACCAACCAGGGCAATAAGTTCGAAGGAAATCAGTCAATAAGTTTTTCAGATATCAAACAAACAAATTCAACAGGAAATGGTAACGACAAC